>NW_028278230.1:313404-626808 GCF_059751315.1 Micrasema longulum | reverse complement strand
CGATGCCTTCAGCCGAAATTTCATAACCAAGAAATAACAGTGTTTTCTTGGCAAACTCGCATTTAGATGGGTTTACCACCATTCCATGATCTTGAAGTCGCTGGAACAAAGCTTTTAAGTGTTCCACATGTGTTTCTTCGTCTGGTGAAGCGATCAATATATCGTCGATATATGCGTGTACTCCTTCTAGACCTCTTGTGACTTCGTTGATGTGACGTTGGAATGTTTGTGCAGCGCATGATAGTCCGAATGGCATTCTTACAAATTCAAATAACCCGAATGGTGTGGTTATAGCTGTCTTTTTAATGTCAGTTTCATTAATTGGAATTTGGTGATATGCTCGTTGTAAGTCAATTTTGGAAAAAATTTTACAGTTAAATAAGTCATTGCATATATCGTGGATATGTGGCAAGGAATAACGATCAGGTACCGTCTGTGCGTTTAAGCTACGGTAATCGCCACAAGGGCGATAAGTACCATCGCTCTTCTTCACCATATGCAATGGAGAGGCCCACTCACTCTTGGAGGGTCTACAAATACCTTGAGCCACCATGTGATCGAACTCTTGCTTCGCCTGCCTCAGTAGTTCTGGGGACAGCCGACGAGTCTTACACATAACGGGTTTGCCACGGGTATCTATATGGTGGATTGTGTTGTGTTTATCCAGCCCTGCGTATGGTTTATTGATATCTACTAGTTGTGGATACTTCAATATGAGTGAGTGGTAAATGTTGGTTTTGTCTGTTAATGATATGGAACATGTTATGTTGTTGTTTGTGGAGATGTCAAATGCTCTGATTATCTTGCCGTTTGTATTGTCTACTAACCGTTTGTTCCTAACATCTACTAACAGGTGGAAGTTGTGGAGAAAATCTGCTCCTATAATAGGGCGTGTCGTATCCGCTATTATAAACTTCCATGTAAACATTTGTTTACATCCCAGATTCAGTGTTACCGTGGTAACTCCGAAATTCTGGATCGTAGTCCCGTTCGCTGCATAGAGAATTAGCTTAGACTTTTCTCCATGGCGTTTGTGTAAAGATCTAGGAATTAATGATATTTCCGATCCGGAGTCAACGAGGTATGACACACCGGTATCACGATCTTTAACAAAGAGACGTGTTGTGTTGGTTGAATCAGCCGCCTCCGCTATGATTCGACCATCTAGTTTTTTGAAGCTAGATGCGGTTTAAATTCACATGGTGTGACGCATTTCTTAGCTTGATCGCCAAATTTTGTGTGGAAGTAACAAAGAATAGTTTTCTTGTTATTTCCGTTGGCCCTATAGCTTGTTTTGTTGAAATTGTTGTTGTATTTGTTGTTATTGAAATTGTTACTGCTGTTACTTGTTGTGTGTTTGAATCTATTGTTATTGTTGTTGTGACTATGCTGTTTGTTGATTGTGTGAAATAAACTCTCTACCTTATGGGTTAGAGCTTGTACGGACTGTTCTAAACTACAAATGTTATTTTTATTGTTGGTACCTACTACCGCTACATTATCCTGTGTGTACACCTGTATTAGGCGATCTGCTATCGTCGCTTGTCTATCCCAGTCATCTTCGCTTATGGCTAAATGCGCTTGGATCGTCTTGGGCAGTTGTTGTATCCACAAGTATTGCAACGTCGTTTCGTCTATTTGTAAACCTATTGCTAGCGTCCGCATCTCTCTAAGTAGGCTGGATGGGTTTCGATCCCCAAGCTGTAAGGAAGAAAACAGTTTTTCTCTCCTTCTGTCCTGTGGACAGCCCATGCGTTGGATTATAGCTTCCTTCAGCCTCGTATATTTTGCTCGGTTCGGTTCCATGAGTAAAATATCTGAAACTTGTTCTATGTGCGTTTGTTCAAGTTTTGACACTAAGTGACTATAACGTGCGTCTTCTGAAACTATGTTTGCCAACTCGAATTGTGCTTCTATCTGTTTAAACCAAAGTTCGATGTTGTTCACCCATAGCTGTGGTAGTTTAACGCTAATCCTATCCGTGTGGAACATGTTGTTTGCTGTGTTGATATTTGTCAAGTCAGTGTTGTCCTTGTTAGCCATTGTTTACAGTTTAAAAATATTCGTTTTTAAAAAAAAATTCAGAAAAATGTATGTAATAATGATTACAGTATAAGTTAAAATATTGAAATAAAAGTATTCAATAATGAGTGTAGTTGTATTAAAAAGTTAAGTTTAAATTATTAGATTTAAATTTAAATTTAAATTTAAATTTCAAACAAAAATATTTATTTTTTAAATGTCAGAGTCACTATTTGTTATGTATGTACTGTGCAAGTTATAGAAAAGAAAATTAAAAACAGAAAATTTAAATAATTATTTTACCATACGGCGGAACACATTTTCCAACTATTAGGTATTTGTATTCTCCAAGCCTGAGTGGTCCCCTCAATATTAATATTCCTTTTGATTGTCCGTTGTACAATATATCAAGTTTAAAAATGTTTATGGTAAAACTTCAAATCTGTAACACATAATAACATGCATAGCCTAGGTTAAAAATATAAACATATATAGTACAGTCACACAATATAATGTATATAGAAAAAAAGTATGGATACTAATGTCCACGTACTAAGTTAAACATTCGTCGGCTTAGCCGCCCGAATATCTGTTTGTTTGATAGTTTCAAGTTGTTTACAAAAATAAAATTTTACAAATTGCAAGTATTGTGAACGACTGCGCCAGCTGAAAAATATTTCCGATAGATTTCGCTGGTAAAAAAAAAAAAACTTACTCCCGCAGTGCGTTCACAAGGAGAAAACTTTCGGATGCCTACGTCACGCTTGTCTCGCCATATAATATTTGTCAAAAATAATTATGTACCGGATTTTTGAAAAAAAAAAAAAAAAAACAAAATTTAAGAACTATAAATAACAATTATTTTCCGGTACCCTGTAAGTACCTCTACTCAATCTGGCACCCTATGTAAATGTTCGTGTGAATTGTTTGTGTGTTCGACTCAAGAAAAATAAAAAAAATAAAATTTATATGTGTTGTAGGAATGTATTACTCGGCGTGCGATTTTTGGTGAGCGAGTCGCTCGAACGTATTATATTATGTTTGTTTATAATAATTTTAGTTAAATTATGAATCACCTGTTTGAATTAATCCCGGCCGAGTAATATTGTTAAGAAATTAATCACAGTTTAATCAATTCACTAGTTACATTAATTACATTTACATTAGTTACATTTACATTGAAGATTGTTACCGACAGAAAAATTCACTCGATTCGCTCGGTCTTTGAAAAATCTAATTCTATTATATATTATAATTATTATAATATAATTCTATTATACTAAATTAATTAACCTTACAATAAGTTAACCTTGAAATAGATTAACCTTGATTAATTACAAATAAATTAAAAGTGCAATCAAATTAAAAATGAAATTTTAAATTTTTCATGTACCGACCGAAAAAAAGTAATTGTTGTACAATTTTGTCAAGCGAAGATATTTCTGTCTGAAATTTTGCGCAATTTTTATGGAATTTGAATGGGGTCACCGTGATTGATTGTTTAATGTTGTGTTTTCGTGTTCAAACGTCGGGGTATACCACTTTCGTTGGGGTTGTTACCACCTTTATGTAGGCACCTAGTTGGTGGCCTAATTTTGTGATGTACAAAGTTATGTGGGTGCACAGAATGAGAGCAAGTAAAACAGGGTACTTACGTTTTACACAAAGATTTATTCACGAAACTAAACTACTGAAGCTAACACATTGAAAGAAGGATTCTAATAACTATATTAGGCAAAATAAAATGAAGTTGGTAAATCTAAATTGGCGGTAATTTTGTGCCTCGGAGACGCGTGCGGTGAGGTCGGAATCCGGTAGTTTTTTCCTAGCCGGTTTGGCCCGTTCGTACGCTCTACGTCGGCGTTCGGCAATGTTCGGCTCGTGCCGTCGTTGTCGACCCGCCACAAATCCTTTGAATATTATACCAGTTCAAGTCGGAGCAGATAGAGCTTAACACAACCATAATATAAATTTATTATACATATTATGTTAAGGAGATATGGGCGTCTCTTTCTCCCTTGTGGGAAAGGCGAATATGGAGCGATTGATTACAGTCTGTTCATTCGATAAAACTGTTTTTGAAAATAAATTATGTCTACTTGACATTCCATTTTGGAGGCTTGTAATCACATAAAATAAATATCTAACTTAAACGCAAACACAATATCTTGTAGAGCAGAATATATTTTTCTTTGGAAAAACGTATGATCTTTACCATTTTGATTTACTTTCGGGGCTCATTTTTAAATTGACAAAAAAATGGAAACAACTTATGTTAACTCTTAATACAAACAAACAAACAAACCATCACGCCGTTTCCCCGTAGGAGTAGGCAGAGAAGATAGAACGCCATAACACTCTATATTGGAATACAGACCTCGCTTCCTCTACATTCATACATCTTCTCATGCACGCACTCCGATTATTCCTACTTTTGACTTGTCCATCTTCAAGTATTTGATGGACTTGATCGTGCCATGTCTTTCTCTGTCTTCCTCGTTTTCTGCATCCATCAACATTTGCATCGTAGATCCTTTAAGCCGTTCTTTAGCTGTCCATTCGCTCTACATGTCCAAACCAACGCAACACCCCTTTCTTGATCTGTCAATAATGCATGTCTCAGCCTTACACACTTCACGGATCTCGACATTTGTGCACCTATCATACATCGTTTTACCACACATTTGCCTGAGGGATCGCATTTCGACCTTATAAAAGGGTTTTAAACTATACAATCAGTTACCTGAAGTATTTCAAGAAATGATCTTAAAATATTTTAATATAAAGCGAAAACATTTTTGAGAAGAGAATATGGAAGTCTAGGCATTTACAAGGCTTATGACCTGTCATTGGCTGATTTAAATGGCCACTTTACACACTGTGGAACATTCACCATTCTGCCTATGTTTAAACATTTACATTTCCTCAACTATTTCATCGGTTCATCCGGATGAATGTCACCCGCATGATAAAGGTATCAGCTCTTTTACTTCCCAAAAGTCAACAGATGGAAGAGTTGAGAAAATGTAGATGTTTAAACATAGACAGAATGGTGAATGTTACGCAGTGTGTATAGTGGCCATTTAAACCAGCCAATGACAGGTCATATTCTCTGTAAATGCCTAGACTTCCATATTATCTTCTCAAAAATGTTTTCCCTCTCTGTTGCAACAAATTTAGATCTGAATAATTCCCTAGGGAGGAAATCGAACCTATCTGCAAACGTTTGGGCATACTCAAAACATTGTTGAATAAATTATGTATTTAAAAATATACGATATACCTATATATATATACACTATGCAGTGACTCCAATATAAAATATATTTCTATATTTCTCGTTGATGCTTAGTATATATATTTTTGGTTTGACTGTATTTTTATGATCCATTAACCGGAGTTATACAAAAAGCAGCCAGTCATAGAAAAGTGAAACTCAGATAATAGCGCTTTTACGATGTTTTTTTCCCCAAATGTCTGAACTTTAGAATATTCCGTATTTTACTAGCGGTAACACGATGTTACATCACCGCGTGCAAAGGGATTATTTACCACAGTCTTTAATTAGTTAAAACATTGACATGCAGTATTTAAATAGAACTGATAAAACCTATCAAAAATATTTACTAAATATTTTTTTAGCGCTACGCTTCGAGATTTACATGACTTCGTTTTTACGTTCACCGGGTAGTTTATTAAATTGGGAGTGGTCAATGTTTTCCAGAGTCTTTTTGCCAAACTTTGTTGAGCGAAATTTAGACACAAAGTTCGGGTCAAATAAACTTTTCGGTAGCTTTCATTGATACAAATGTGTTCATGTTTGGCAGACGGACTATACGCCTCCTTTCAATGCAATGCTTTCCAAACTTTAGGTCACTTCGCCTCTCCCTTACTCTTGACGTCCGTACCCCTTCTTCGTAAAGAAATGCATTCGTATATTTACGGGCGGCCTCCGTGGTGTAGTGGTTCAGACACTCGTCTCGATTCCGGGTTAGATTCCCAACATAAACATAAAAAACTAATTATGATATTTTTCAAGCCTGAGCGTGCTGTTATATAATTCACCACTGTAATTGGGCCTCCTGGCCAAAAGGCCATAACAATGGTGCAAAAAAAGCCTTCCATATTTTTGGTTAGGTTTTTATAGTCGACCTCATGGCGTAATGGTCAATGGTAATATTTTTTTCATAGAGTGTTTTTACACTAGAATATTTCATAGTACCTGGACTAGTACCTGAAGCGTAAGATTGATCATCTTACTTTCATGTAACCAAAATGATCAAGATACGCTGCGATTGGTGTACGAATGCAGTATCCTATGCACCACTAGGTGGGGAAAGGGAATGATGCCGATGTTTTATAGTTTAACAACAAACGCATAACGGATGGTTTCGGTTTGAACTTGCAATTCTCGACCTGAGGACCTTCGTATTGCTGTAAACTGTTGCTAACTTCGTGGGTAATGATCATATAATAGTTTTTGTCCGTATGGCCGATTCTATTAGCAAGTGAAGATCATCTGGATGATAACTCTGAATTACTTGATAAGTTAGAACGATTGTAGAATATTTGTATTCGTTATATCTCTGATCTTTGCAAATTTGACCACATAACCGAGTATCGCACGCAACTACACTGGCTCAGTATCAGGCATAGAAGAAAAATTCACATTCTATCACTTCTTCACAATATTTTACGCCGGGCTACCATTTTGCATGGACACGGGAGTCATGTCCGACACACCAAACGTGTTAAGAAACTTATCAGAAAACTCATTCAGGAGAAAAGTGTGATTTTTGTGAAGCATTATTTTAAATATAAATTTTTGAACAGTTTCTAATGGTTTAATATGGTTGTTGTAAGTTCCCCCCCATCCAATTATTCCATAGAAAAGCGATGACTGTACAAGTGCATAATATACAATTTTAATCGTATTTAGCTGGGCGTAAATACTTAGTTGAACACATAGGTTAAATATCTTAGTTTATTAACAATTACTTCAAGATGATTAGTCCATTTAAGTTGACAGTCAATGATTGCTCCCAGGTATTTTATGCGCCTTTCAGACTTCATGTTTTCGCAGTTATTACATATGTCAAGATTACAATATTTATCATGAAACATTACAATAAGGGAAGAAGAAGGGGAAGATGATTTTGAGTTGTAAAATCGAATAACCAGTGTTTTATTACAATTTAGTAAAAGACGATTTCGATCTAACCACTCCATGATAATAGTTATACATATATTGGTTTTTTGAAAGTACTCGTATTATCCCAGGTATCACTTTGTACAATTGTTGCAGTATCATCTGCATAAGGAACTAATTTACCAGGGATAGCTATATTACAAAGATCATTAATATATATAAGAAACAACAAAGGGCCAAGAGCCGTTCCTTGTGGGACTCCGTGTATTACGGTCTAAGTATTGCTAACATTAATCCCGACCCTGGTACATTGCAGTCAATTTGCTAAGTAACTTTCAAAAAACAACAAGCACCCATTTTTTATTCAGTAATTATATTAATGTATTTTGGTATTTCTTATGTATCAACTCTCACTGCCTCCACCTACCATGGAATCACTTCTCTACAATACCGCAGAGTGTGTGCGGACCAACTACTGCTTCACAAAATTATGACAGGAATAGTTGACTGTACAGAACTACTTAGTTTAATAACAATACATGTGCCAGCCAGGATTCGTAGACGGTACCACCTGTTTCATGTACCAATAAGTAAAACATCGTATGTTAAAAAATTTCTTTCTTTAAGACTTCTTCAGTATACAATACAAAATTTAAAGATATAGATTACACAAACATCACTCTGTCAGATTTAAAATTTACACTAAAAATGCATTATGTAACTTAGTAGACATTATAATAATAAATATGTACATCTCCCTTCCCCTCCTTGTCCTCTCTTCAAGCATTCTTGTCCTAATCCTGCACAATTTACAATAACTTACTGTTCTTAAAAAAAATATAAAAAATCTTTGATTATTGAAAAATATTTACGACTACATGAAAATAACATTTTTATTTGTACAAACTTATATGAATTTATTTAACATGTAATATATTTTCTTTACTAACTTCGTATACTTTGTGGAAATCTGTTATTAGTTTTAAGTTTATACACTATATATATATATATATATATATTTAATATCTATATATATACATTTAATATCTATATATATATATATTAAAAATAAAAATAACTGCACATATATATAGTGTAGCGCGAGACTTTTTTGAAAAATATATGTAAATCAATAAACGTAGTACTTTATATAATTGGTACACATATTATTTATATTTTTATGTATTTTATTGCTTTATATTTGTTTTATTATATATTATACTATATTATTTATGTTTAAGTAACATGTATTCTTGGCACATATATATACTTTATATTTGCATAATAAAGATTTTTAATTTCTTACATTTGATTACCTAGGCATTTATAATCAAGTAGTTTTAGGTTTTTCTTTTTTATGTTATTGTTTTATTAGTATAGGACTACTTACGCTCTAAAGATAGAAAATCTCCATCTTAGAACAGGCTGTGCCATGTTAGATGGAGACTATCATAAACAGAGAACACTCCGTTTTCATTTTACATTAATTGTTTTTATATAGATTCCCTGTTATTAAGTACGTATATTATTTTTTTGCAATAAATTTATAAATAAAAATAAATAAAAATAATAAAATATTTCTGATTGCTTACTATAAATATGTATGTAGAACTGTTGATTTCCCAAATAAAATAAAATATAATAAAAATAAAAAAAATATATGACGTGGATTTTTCAGTTTGGAAATCGCTGTTTTTAGGGCCTGATACTTTGACACAGCAAACGAACGAACAAGAGCGGACTCCAGCGAACTCCAGACGTTCACACCGCCACCACAGCCAGCCGTCCAGCGCTCGCTTCCTCGCAGGCCCCGCATTCACATCTGCGCGGCCGGCCGCGGAGGACGGACGCGCCGCGCGGCCTCCGTCGCCGCCGGACTGCCATAAATCACTCGGCAAGTATGCCGCGCTCTGGATAATCTCTTTGTTCTTCCTCGGCAGAGGGACCCGCAAACGCGCGTCGAAAGCGCGGGTCTCGCAACTTCAAAATCAACCTGTTGGATATTCCGAGGGCTGGCGATCGTTCCCGAGCTCCTCGCTCCGACGTCACGCTACGGGACGAGGGTCCCACTTCCTTTCATGCAGCCCTTTGTCAGCTCCCGAAGGTATGTATCGCGATCTTTTAATATGTAAATGCATCTATTTGTTCAAGTGCCGAAGTTTTAAGTTCTGTGCGCAGGCGACCGTTTTTTGTAACGCCGAACTAAAATCCTAGCATTTGAATTTCCACCTCGGCTCTTTGTTGAAAAAATGAATGTTTTTCTAACGTATTTTTAGTATAAAACAAAACAACGCAGACTATTTTTTCGACAAAAAATATGTCTAGGCGATAAGATCAACGCCTTGTTTAAAAGCTCACTTTACACATTCGTAATTCATAATTTTGTTAATGTTTACACATTCGTAATTCGTCCATCTGTTGACGTTACAGGTCATAAGGTCAAAAGCCTTTCATACTTCTAACTCGAATATTTTCTTAATTTTTCTATCTCAGTAAAATCTCACGATCGTAAAATCCAACGCCCGCACAATTTTACACTTAACATATTGTTTATATTTTGTTGTAATTTTAAAACGATTTCAGCTTAAAATAAAAACTTTTAAAATTCAAAATTAAAATGACGTTAAAATCATCATTATTCCCTTTCCGCACCTAATGGTGCATAGGCCACTGCATTGGTAAAACAATCGCAGCGTATCTTGATCATTTTTTGTTACATGAAGGTAAGATGAGCAGGTACCAGTCCAGGGACTATGAAATATTCCAGTGTAAAAACACCCTTTTAAATAAATATTTCAAATCAACCATGTCGGGAATCGAACCCGGGACCTCTTGCATGGTAGGCAAACGCGCTGACCGTTACACCACGAGGCCGACATATTACAATATAGATGAAAAACATTTTAGAGAGGGGAATATAGAAGTCTCGGCATCCACAGAGCTTAAGACCTGTGTGAGCTTAAGAACATCTACCATTCTGCCTATATTTGAACACCTGTATTCCTTAAATTCTTCCGTCTGTTGACATTTGTGAAGTAAGAGCTGAAACCTTTATTGTTGCTTTATTTTACACTTAACATATTGTTTATATTTTGTTGTAATTTTAAAACACTTTCAGCTTAAAATAAAAACTTTTCAAGTTTTGAATTAAAATGACGTTAAAATACTTGTAATAAAAATATTCAAACTAAATGTGGCGTATTTCGATCATCTGTAACACGAAGGTAAAGTGATCAGTCTTACGTTTCAGGTGTCAGTTCAGGGCCCGATTACAATGGGAAGGTAACATGGTTACCTATGAGAAAGTTTAGTGTCTTTATATTATTTTTTAAATTTGTTAATAGACTATAAAACCAAGCCAAAAAAAATAAAATATTTCGTCATAATCGTATTATCAACGCTATAATTTTCTAAAGTTTTGTATTTCTTAAATGACTTCGCGTGTGACGTCAGAACTTCTTCTCTGTCAGTTCTTACGATTGGTTCGTTTACGGCAAGCAAACCGGATATCCTTCATAGCTCTCATATCACTGGTTGGTTCATATGACCAGTGACGTCGTTCAAAGTAGTGCGTTCTTATTAAAATATTTTTAATTATTTTTTCGCACATTTTCAAGATTCACTTTGCAGTACAATTTAATGCTCTAATTTTTACCGCGCGCAAGAAAAAACATTTTGTATTTAATTTCCCGTAGGGCTGAATTGCCTCATTTTGGAAAAAGTAAAAGCGTATTCTCTGAATTAATTCAATATTCATGAAACGATTTTTTTTAAACATCTTTTATTACAGATTACTGACGAAAATAGTTCAAATTAAAATATACGTATATTTTTGTACTGAAAATTTGATTTTATAACATTGTCAGTTGACGATAACTCTATCAACTTTCCACTGAATTTGGGGCCTAGGAACGATGAATGAATTTCAATTTAAATGACTTTCAAATCAATCACAAAACAAAAACACAAAAAACTATAGACGTGCTTAAAAACAAGCTAAGCTAAATAAGCGATCACAATGAACAATAATGAACATGCTTAAGTTATCGCAGTCTCTAAGTCAACGCTCGAGTCGGGTTGTTTTTTGTTTTCCTCGTAAAAAAATACAGTTCACTGGCGAAAAATCGGCGTTTACTATAAAAAATAATACAATATATTGCATTTGCAAAATAGTTAAGAGTATCTAATACAAAAAAGTGAAAATTGAATTAAATTACTATGGCGACTACAGGGAGGGACAGGGACCCTGTACTGACATATGGCTGTGAAACTTTTGTGTTCACGAAAAAAAAATTACACAAATTATCAGTGACACAGAGAGCCATGGAAAGGAGAATGCTGGGTATTTCATTGAGAGACAGAAAAACTAATACATAGATTAGAGCGAGAACAAAGGTCACCGATGTGGTCCATGTGGCTGCCAACCAGAAATGGAGCTGGGCTGGTCATATAGCCAGAATCACAGACTCTAGATGGACCAAAAAAGTCCTGGAATGGCGACCCAGAACGGGTAGAAGAAGTGTCGGCAGGCCTCAGACGAGGTGGTCTGGTGACATAAGACGAGTTGCAGGAAGTGGTTGGATGCGGTTGGCTCGGGATAGGGAAATATGGAGACTAAAGGGGGAGGCCTATGTTCAACATTGGACAAGAGACGGCTGATGATGATGATGACTATGGCGACTGCTTTTCTTGACATTTGGCTTGCTAAACGCCGGCTAAATGCAATGAATAGCGTGATAAATAATAAATAAAAATATCAGTTTATTAATATTTTCCATATTTACAGCGGTGAAATTCAAATATGCGATTGCGCGGCAGGATTATACGTCGCGAAACGTGAATATTTTGACATTTAATATTAGGTGTTCACGGATGTTCCACAGTCTTTGCGAATATGATAAACAACCATGGTAAGAAATTGTTATCACGTCGCTTATAACCACGTCGATAGTTATGTGTGATTGAGCTACTGGAATCGAACGTTAGACCTCAAGAATGGTAGGCTAACGCGCGTCAACCACTACACAACAAGGCGGATTCACCCCTATTCGATTTCCTTTTTCAGGATGTTTACTTGAGAGTCGCTATCGAGTAGAAAACACTCGTCCAAGATTTTGAATATTACTCACGCAGAAGTGTGTTTTTAATGCGTAAATAATCTTAAGCCTAAAACCAGACCAAATTAACTTCGTTTTATATTAATCTTTTCTGATAAATATTTATTTATTTATTTAACGGACTTATGCAGTCCATTCTAACGATGGTAAATACAATTTCTTATAATTAAAACAGGTACTTATGAAATAAAATACAGCTAAATAAAATTAAAGTTAGGACAAAAAAAATAAAAATTACTACCTCAAGACAAAATCCGGTCTATCTTAGTGATTTTTTAAATCTATAAATACTTACACCAAAAAGTCCAGATCTTGTCTCGAGATTACAATACGACACAATCGGGACATTGGTGCATGCGAGCCATAGTTTGTGCTGTGTTGATCGAGGAACAGCACATTATTATTTCGCAACCGGCGGATCGGAACATTAAATGCCACTTGTTCCAGTAATATAAAATTAAATGCAGGTGAAAAAGACTTTGTCCTAATTCTTGTAGACAAGGACTGGATTCAACCCCCTAAGGTAGTTAATATTAACATATTACAACAGGCATTTTACTGAAGGGATTATAGAAGTCCAGGCATCCACAGGGCTTATGACTTGTCATTGGCTGGTTTAAATTATGGCCTATATTTAAACATCTATATTCCTTCAATTCTTTCATCTGTTGACGTTTGTGAAGTTAAAGAGCTGAAACCTTTTTTGTTGCGGGTGAGATTCGTCTGATTAAATTATTTCACCTACATACTAGGCAACGCTTGAAAAGATGATTTTTTTATACTTCTTTGACCAGGTGGATTTATCGACAATGCTTTGAGTTTTTTTGAAGACAAGGACTGGATTCAACCCCCCAGGGAGCTGTAATATTAACATCTTACAACAGAGATGAAGAACATTTGCATTTTTTAATTTTTTTTTTAATAAAATAAATATTTGCGTTCTTATGATTTACCCAAATATTTAATTCTGAGGGCCGTTTTCAACGAGTTGTAAATAAATCACTATAAGAAAATGGGAACCAAGTTGGGGCAGAGTGGGATTCGAACCACGGACCTTTGATTCATGAGTCCGAGACACTAGAGCCACATGACCACAATTTGATTTTAAAAAAAAATGTTTCATGTAAAATTTGGACAAACTGAAAAAATTGTTCACAATGTTTGGTTTCACGTGTTCGTATTTATTTGACGTTCAATTATCAGTGTGGTAATATATGAAGCAAAGTTTAGTCGCATGCAAAAATAAAAATCCTTAATTATATTTTTTCTCTCCCCCCGCGTCAAGATTCAGAATAGCACCCCGGGACGTCGAGAATCAAGTCGTCGGTTTATAAATTATAATTTAAAAAAATATTTTTATGCGATTTAGTCACGTTTCTTTTTGCTAAAGCGCTGTAAGTTCAGAAAACGAATGTTTACAGTAATTTCCTCTTACACCCGGATGTTTGGCTTTAGGAACTTATAATGTTTACGCCCGTTTACATTACTCGCTAACAACATATCTAAAAATAAAAAAAATACACTAACTTTCCACCAAGTTAGTCACTATCAACAAAATCAAGAAAAAAGTGCTGCGTCGGTTTGGACATGTGGAACGAATGGACAGTGAAATTACAGCTTAAAAGATTCACGATGCAAATGTTCGTGGATGCAGAAAAACAGGAAGAATCAAGAAAGATATTGCATGCCTAATTAAACAAATTATTAAGGCTGTAGTTTGGTAAAACGCACGCAAAATGAGGAAATCATACAATTTCGCCATTTTAAAACGAATGTTTTTTATTATTGCGAAATAATAAAAAAACAAAAATATATAAATTAGTTAAAAACAATCATATTTAAAGGTATTTCTATTAAAAAATATACATTATAGTTTGATGTAACTAAAATATAATTTATTATTGTTACCAAAAACATTTTTCACTTTGTGGTATGACATTTTACACTTATTTGTTTATAAATTTGTATAAACCACTTAATTTTTTTTTAATTACACTTCGACCGGTTTCGAGGTCACTACCTCATCGTCAGGAATTTAACTAACTTATAATTACACGTTTAACTAACTTATAATTGCGTGTAATTATAAGTCAGTTAAATTCCTGACGATGAGGTAGTAACCTCGAAACCGGTCGAAGTGTAATTAAAAAAAAAATTAAGTGGTTTATACAAATTTATAAACAAATAAGTGTAAAATATAATTACTTAGGTATCTGGGTTCTCATATAAAGAATAAGCATTGAACTAAAATTTGTTGTAATAATTTGAATATTATAAATTGAACATGCAACTGGCCGAAGCAAAATCGTATTTTTTTGTTTTTGAAAAGAAATAAAAGCATTTTAAATCACATACATTTTTGTGACATTTTCCTTTATTTCTACGTAAAATTATGCCTTCGGTAATACTAAATACATTAGAAATATTTTAGTTGAAACCTTTTTTTACAGAATTATATTCTCTTTTTTAATATTTTTTAATGTAATATTCAATTTGTAACAATATCTTATTTACGTTTTTATTACCCTTATTTCTGCCCTTACCGGTACCGAAAAATAAAAGTATTTACGCCCAGCTAAATACTAATAATTTGCCTCTAGCGACAAACATTTATTTACCAAGTTTGATTTAAGTGCACCGTTCACTCTGTTCCCGGCACTCATCCTCCTTTCAATATGTTTCTCAGTCATTCCATCCCTAGTAAACACACTTCCCAGATACACAAATTCCTCTGCTTGTTTTATTATAACTCCATTCACAGTGATTTCACATTTAGTCATGCTTTAATTTCTTTCAAAAACCACCACATTCGATTACAGACCGAGAAAGACATGGCATGACCAAATCCAAGAAATACAAAAATGGACATAATCGGCGCGCGTTCATGAGAAGGTGTATGCATGTAGAGGAAGCGAGATCTGTATGCAAATATAGAGTAATTAAAAAAAAACAAACCAGCCGCGTAATACCCTACGGCATACTAAATGGTATAATCGATGTTCCATCATTACTGGGACAAGTAAAATTCAATATTCCGACTCGTAGGTTGAGAAATAATGAAGTACTGTACATCGATCAGCATAGAACAAACTATGGCCTTGATTCTCCAATGACTCGTCTTTGTCGTATGTTGACTCAAGACAATATCTAGACTTTTTTGGTTGAAGTTTACAACGATTTAAACGAGCACTAAATTAATAGTCCAGATTTTGTCTCGATGTCCCTTATGTTTGTCAATGCTTCTTTTCTTCTTTTTTTAATGTTTAAAACTATTCTTTTATTGTAATATTTAAACCCTATAAATTGTATACATGAACAATGTCCGTCAGTAAATAAATAAATAAATAGCCTATTTCATACATATCATCTTAATCTAAACGGCACGGTAAAATTGTAGTGGATTGACGTTTATTAAAAAGCTTCGTTTGTACCTATTTAAGTTTGATAATATTTATATTTTTCTTTTTTTTAAAATAAAACTCGAATCGTAATGATTTTCATAAAAATCTCAACAAAAACATCTCGGTTAATTTATTTAAAAAAAAATGTTTTCTTTTAATTTAACTAAATACTTCAATTTTGGCGACCACTTCCAACGAGTTGTAAATAACTCACTATTAGGAAACGGAAATCAAGTTGGGGTCGAGTGGGATTTTAACATTTTTTGTGTCCAATGTCCCGTAGGGCTGAAGTTCCTCATTTTTATTATTTTTATTTTTTAAAAGAATACCCGCTAAGCCCCTATTTGGAGGCTTGTCAGCAGGCGGGATAGAGGAGATATGGAAGGAGGTAATGAACTAAAATTGAGTTCTTTTTTCTTTTTTTTTATACAGGGTGTTCTTCAAACCCTGTCACATCCGAAACCACGATGATCAGTTTGGGCAAAAAGACATATTAGCATATTTAAAAAAATGTTTAGAACAAAGATTTAAAAAAAAAAAAATTAATAATAATGGTTGCTTACTTCTGCAGGGGAGAAGTGAGGGGAGCGCGGCGCAGTATCAGACTCCCCCTTCCCCCTCCTCGTTTCAACCCTGCAGAAATAAACAACTATTTGCCTTTTTTGATATTTTATTTTTTTAAATCTCATTCATCCTAAAAAAATATTTTAATGTGCCAATATGTCTTCTTGCTCGTACTGATCATCGTGGTTTCGGATGTGACAGGGTTTAATGAACACCCTGTATTACACAAAAATACCTGTCTATTTATTTTAGGAGCGAAAATTCATAAACTTTTCTTGTATACCCACGAACAGGCCATGCCTTCGTGGGGTTTTTTGTTTACTATTTTTACTGTTTTATTTATTTTACATAAACGGCATAAATTGCCTTTAACATATATTGAACATAAATATGAAAAAAAAAATACATAAAAACACAACAAAAAATTATAAAATTGCATAACTATAACAAAAGTAACAAGTAGGTAAATACACATAAGCAACCAAAAATATTAACGAAATAAATACATAAATATGAAAAAACAAAAAAAGGAAAAACATTTTTAAATATAAAGAAAAGTTTAAGAATAATATTGCGAGAAAAAAAAATCAGACCCGTTTTATAACTATCAAGTCCAGAACCAAATATATCAGCCTTGTCCTCATACTGATTGCCATATCTATGGAGCCTAGGGATAGGCGAGTGCATGTGATAGTTGGTCCTAGAACTTGCAGAACAAAAAGGAGATCTGCAGCGGGTATGTCGACCAGGTACACGGCAACACACCAAATCTTGCAAATCTGCACAGTCAATTAATGAATTAATCACTTTAAAAAGTAATATTAGGTCAGTTAGGATTCTAATAATAATAATGTTAATATGTATTTCATTGCTATGTAATTATTTTTTTAATACTCTTTTTTGAATGTTTGCATATTGTAAAAAAAATAAAAAAATAACCGAGTTAAAGGGCTTCTTTAGCGAATTATTTTTCTAAGATACTCGTATTATGTGTGTTTTATGATTCGTAGATTTCCGTATCTATGGACAGTGAACACCTACAAACACGAACGTACAGTATGTGGGTGTTTATAAAAATACTTCCTGATCGATTTAACTCCATGATTCATGGCTATTGTTGTTAAAATTACAAAATAATGAACTACAAGTGTTTTTTCAAAGAACTTTAAAAGGTGTGTGTTAACGTAAATGCTCTGACTAAAACTCAGCTAACCTCTTGTTGTATAATTTTATTTTTTATTTTTTTAAACGAACTTATTTGTGTATCTGGGAAGTATGTTTACTAGAGATGGAATGACTGAGAAAGATATTGAAAGGAAAGTGAGTGACCGGTCATTGCATATTTTTTTATTTATTTATGACAAAATACAAGGTTTATAAACTTTACGTATTACATTACATATTTTATTTGTGCGAAATATTCCCAATCAGCAAAAGTGCTGGTATGACCCGGATATCTTTATATATTTAATTCCTCTGTACGTGTGATGTCACCGTACTCCTCCTAAACGGCTTAACCGATTCACGTGCGGTTTTCATAGAAATGTAGATCTTTGCGCTGTGCGTGTTCATAGATATTAAAATGTTTCATCGAATATGTAAAAAATAAGTTAGGAGCATAAATGCTTTATTCATCGATCTACCAGGAGAATGCATTTGCAAAAAAAGAAAAGATGTGGTTTTTTTATTTATAAAAAAAGTTTGT
The DNA here is from genome assembly GCF_059751315.1 of Micrasema longulum. Taxonomy (NCBI): domain Eukaryota; kingdom Metazoa; phylum Arthropoda; class Insecta; order Trichoptera; family Brachycentridae; genus Micrasema; species Micrasema longulum. The sequence continues at coordinate 608,850 of NW_028278230.1, read as the reverse complement.
TTTTGAATGTTTACAAACAGATCAATCAGATTCTTTCCTTAAATTCCTTATAATTTCTACCGGAATAATGGGCGCGCGTGGATGAGTAGGTGTATGAATGTAGAGGAACTGAGATCTGTATGCAGAGATAGAGTGATGCGGGGTTCTATGCTCTCTGCCTACGTTTACGGGGAAACGGCGTGGTGGTTTGTTCAACTTATTCTTTGTCACAAATAATGTCTTTAACGAGTAGGATAATTTTTGTATCTGGGAAGCATGTTTTCAAGAGATGGAAGAGTAGAAAAAGATATTGAAAGGAGAGTGAATGCGGGTAGCAAAATAAACAGGCATCGAGCTCAGTAATTGCTTATCAAAATATGTCCTTCGAAGCTAAACTGGCAGTCCACAACGGAGTTTCAGTCATAACATTTATGTATGGAAGTGAAACATAATAAATAAAAAGTATAAATAAATAGTTAATAAATAAAAGCAGTGAACGCTGTCGAAATGCTATCTTTAAGACGAATGTGCGTTAAATTAATGTATGTATGACAGGTTTACGAATGGTGAAATCAGGCAAGAGTGTAAATCTGAGTCTGGTATAATTGATAAGATTAAAAGGGTGTCTGGGATGGTTTGGTCATGTAGGACGAATGGATGAAGAAATCATGGTAAGACAGTTATATATAGAAGACGATCGAAAAAGACGTGTCATGATCAGATAAATCAAAATCTTAAGTCTAGTCATGTCAAACGCAGGCAGAACCTAAGGGTATGCATGACAAGATCTATGAATGTGGAGGAAGCTAGGGATGTACGCCAGTATGGACGTGTATGGCGGTCCATACTCTCTGCCGAGCCCTACGGTAAAATGGCGTGATGGCAGTTGTAGTAGTATCTTATTGTTGTACAGAAATAGTACCCAAAACATATGATAAATATTTCAAAATTTTCAACCCCTTTCTAATCGACCAAAATGAGATTCTTTTCACAAACACGGTTAAAAATCTCGGCATTTTCATGGACCAACCCTTAACGTGACAAGATTAGATTACTAAGGTTAGGTAGAATTTTTCCGCATCTTTCATTCACTGAAAAAACTTCTGCTAAAATAATCTTAACTGACATTTAATACATTTTTGAAAAACGTGTTCCTACATAAATTGCACCCCTGTATTAAGAAGAACAGAGACATCTGACGTTTAAAAAAAAGTTATGTATTTGAATATTTATTATTTTACGTTTTGGAATTTAATCATAAACAGGCACCTAGGCACCTACTTATCAATGAAAAATAACACCATCTTTTTTATTTATTCATTATTTTTTTAACACGTTATAAACATACATATAAGCCTTGTCGGCCTCGTGGTGTAATGGTCAGCGCGTTAGCCTGCCATGAAAGAGGTCTTTTTTTTTTAGTATGTGAGTTGCATTATTCTTTTACCTTGCTTGTGATGTACAAGGTTTGTGCACTAGTACCTGAAGCGTAAAGCTAATTATCTCACCTTTATGTAACAAAAATGATCAAGATACGCTGCAATTGGTGTGCTAATGCAGTGTCCTATGGACCATTCGGTGCGGAAAGGGAATGATGATGATGATGGGACATATACATTACATAGACTTATAAGGGCGGGCATATTGACTTAAGGCGATTTCTTCCTACCTACCCAAACCGTTCAGTTTGAGAAAATTACAAGTACATGAACATATTGTAAGCAATTATATTGAATCTTATGATTTTATACAAAATTAAAAAACAAAAATTGACTAAAAAATTAACACTTTACTATGAAGAGAGAAGAGGGGATGGGAAGGAAATAAGTAGAAAGAAACAACTCAAATATTAAGACAGTGACATTTGAATCTTGACTTAAATATGAATAAAGAATGGGTTGTCTCTAACATTAGTGGGTAGATTATTCCACAATCGAGCAGCTACTACTTTTTTTAGTACGTTTTTAAAACTTTTATTCATTATATTTTAACTTTTTGTGCATAATGTTATTTGTACATTGGCGGGCTTATATTGCCAAATGGCAATTTCTTCCAACCAACCAATAAAATAAAAGTTTTATAATTCAAGTTACAGAACATATTCAATAGAAAAAAATATTAAAAAGCTAAAGATATATGAAAATTGAAATAAACATATTTGTTTATAAATTACCTTAAATCGAAACTATTACTCAATGGGAAAAAGGAAAAAAGAGGAGAGGGGAAAAGGAGATGTTTCTTCAGACGTGATTTAAACAGAGATAATGTAGTAACATCTTTGATGGTGGATGGGAGATGATTCCATAGTGGAGCCGCATGGACACTGTACGAGTTAGAGAAGAAAGAGGAATTGTGGATGGGTATTAAGAGAGTGCCTTGAGAATTAGAACGAAGAGGTAAACCACGAACTGATAAGCGTTGAAATTTTTCACGCAGGTATATAGGAGCGTTAGGATTATGAAGTACATTGAACAGACGTGAGAGGGAGTGATAGTCTCTCCGCTGTCTAATTTTGAGCCATTTCAGTTGCCTACGATAGTCAGAAATGTGGTCATATAAATAATAATTTTACATATGACCGAACGGTTTTTACACGCTTTCAAGACACTATCAGGCATTTTGATATCGATTTAAATATCAAACTCACGTCAAAACCCGCCTAGCGGTTAAAGTACGGCTAAATACGCGACGGGCATAACTGAGCTTTTAGGCATGAGTTAAGAGTCATTTTTGAGGGCTCAAGGCGCGTCGTGTTAAATGGCCTATGGTTTTATTTAAGAAAACTGAAACTGTGTCTATGGTTACGTACAAGCATTTTGAAGTAAACTTTTGTTTCCCCGACGTTGGTGATCACTACAGCGAAAGCATCTCGGTCCTGCGCTACTTCGAGAAAAGGCCAACTGCTTGTTGAAAGCACTCGCCATAGTAATTCCTGGGAAAAGATGACCAGTGCTGTTTCCCGTTGCCTTGTCTGGTGGATTTTTCTGTCGGAGTTACCTTCCCTTAGCTGGTTGGTTTTGGTTCGGATGCGCCAGAAACCCGCCTTTCATACTCTCGCTATCTGCTGTGATCACACCGTTATGAGTGTGATCTCATGGCCCAGGGTTCGCGACGTGGACGCCAACGAGCTGGACTTGTCAGTAGTGTTGCCGTTGGAATGCAACTAGGCGTTCGCAGCATTTTATAGAATCACACCTTCCAGCAAGATGTGACTCACTGTGGCCCCACTGACGGTCCGAACCCCAAATACTTATTAATAATATGAATTTTTGTGAAAATATAACTTTTTTATTAGTGTTACACAATTTTAGTATTTTACAAGAACACTTCTTATTAATGATTAATCTTAAGAGGAAAAGGGTCTGAATTTTCTCTACAAATAAAAAAAACACAGTACTTGCTTATTTAAGATAACTTCGCTGACTTCCCATTATAATCTCACGATTTTATTTAAAAAATGTTTTAAAGCCGATGTTTTCTTCTCTAGTTTTATACAGTCTATGATAAATAGGCTTTACAATTATAATCCATCAAAAACGTTTTATTTAGGCGTCTTTTTTTTCAAGTTGGCGCCTTATGTATCGATCTAAAAATAGTCGTATTATCAAATAATTTAGTCTGCTTTTTATTAAAAGGTATGAATCACTCATTAACACCATGTGTTAGACGACTCACAAGCACAGGGGGGTATGGTAATATTATTAGTTTTTGGTGTTAATAATATTATTAATAATATTATTATTAATCGTGAAATAAAAAATAAAAAAGTTATTTAAATGTTTTTGTTTTTGTTTAAAAAGTACCACATTGAAAAAACAGAGACAAACGTAGTGTTAAGTAAATAACATCATTTATCGATACTATTCATGGCCGATTACCTTTCGTTTCCATCCTCCCTTTGACCCATCTTTATGGTACCTACCTAACATCAAGATAGAAATAATTCAAAATTATAAGATTCGGATTTAGAACAAAAACAAAACAACATTTTTAACTTCACATAAAATCGAATAAAAAAGTGGTTGAATTCGTCGCGCGTCGTGGAAAACATAGTTATATTTTATAGTTCATTTTGTCATCCAGTGCCCGAAATTGAAGAACATTCACACCATATTAAAGGTAGGTATCCATTCCATGCTCCTATCCTTTATTCAAATATTTCCCTATCACAAAACTGAATGAAATTCGTTTTTCATTTACAGTCCGCCTTTTCATTAACACGTAGGACAGTAAAAAAAAACCATACAATGGATTTAAATACTACAATGACTTACCCTACAACTTTAAAAAATACACTGGATATAAATTTAAAATCAACCTGAAAAAGCACATGGTGACCACACTTACCAGACGAGACATAACATGACTAGACCTTATAATATTTAATTAATATTTATGTAACCCAAACGGGTTTTATAATAAAAAAATAAATAAATAAAATAATTTAATCGGGCTGTGGTTCCGTGGCTAGTGTTGTGGACTCACAGTTCAGCGGTTTGAAGTTTGAATCGTACTCTATCCCAAATTGGTTCCCATTTTCTAACATTGACTTCTGACTCGTTGGAAATGCCCCCAAAATCGAAATGCGTATATTCAAATCATAGGATCGCAAACATTTTTTTTCAACGAAAAAAAAAGAGCAGTGATTGGTTTCGATGCTTTAAAAATAATGATTCTGATCTTAAAGGTAAGCAGAAGCACCAAAAAAAATTGAAAGCATCACTTGATGAAGACCCATGTCAGACGCAAAACCAACTTGTTGGTAAAAGTTGAACACACAACAGTTGCCAAATGCTTGCAGGCATTAGACATTATTCAAAAGTAAGGAAATCGGGTGCCGTACGAATTAAAGCCGCGAGTCGTTGACTAAAAACAGCGAGATTTTCAAGTCCTCAAAAATTATAATAAAAAGTGAGACATAATTAAAACTAATAAATAGTTATTCAAAGAAAAAATTCACAGGATAGTAAATATCGATATATTTATATATTTAAAAAATGCGTTTTGCACCGAGTCTAATTTATTTTATTAAGATATATATGGCAATATTGCCTTATACAAAACTTATAACATGAATATATTTAGTTTAATTAGTTTTAAAAAACATACATTTATATTTACTCAAGATTAAGAAATAGAAATTAAACTTAAAAATTATATGACACATTCAGTAGAAGTTTAAAACAATTTAAACTTAAATGTTAAAATCAAAATTTATAGTAAAATATTTTAAAGGAAATAAAAAAAAACAACAAAATCAAAAGGTGACTGTTTCAAATAATAATTAGACAAAAGGTTTAATTACCATTCACCGTCTTTGGAAAAGTTCTAAAGGTTTGTTCTATAGGAAACAATTTACCCAAATATTTAATTTTGAGGGCCATTTTCAACGAGATGTAAATAACTCAGTATTAGACAGTGAAAAGTCTTAACTTAGTAGAGTGGGATTCGAACCACGGACCTTTGATCCGTGAGTCCGACACACTAGCCACGAGACCACAACCCGATTCGATCTTAGTTTTTAGGTTCTTCGGGAAATTCTGCTTTTTAATGTTATGAAAATGCTTTCTTTTAAATGTCGTTTTTGTTACTTGTATCAGTTTTTCCTCGCGCTCATGACCGTACGAGTATGTGTGTATAAGTGTATATTATAATGCATACATCGCTGTTCTCTCTGCTAATATTGCGTCAAGGCGCCGCTCTCAATATTATGTGTATTCCGTCTACCGAGTACAGCGGTGACGTCACCTCTACTCCATACTGTAGGCGACTAAACTTCACTAGGCCAGGGGTCTACCACCTTTATTTCACTTTTGAATTTTTTGACATAGCACCCTTTTCTCTCACGTCGAATCTTCAATTAACAGGGCGATTTCAGACGAAAAAAAAATCGAAAACAAATCGTTTGTTCTGTGTTTTTATTTTTCTTCTATTTCATTTATGTCAGGCGAACGCACTAACCAGTACACCGCGACGAAGACTAATCTCTACTAGATGTATTTATTGAAATATTTTTACCCGAAAGTAAACACTAAATAAATAACAATATTTTTAAAATATATTAAAAAACAGAAATACAGAATATTTTTGAGGATAATGAAATTCTAGGCATTTACAGGGCTTTTGACATGTGAATAAACCGAATGGTCCAAGAAAAAATATAAAAATTAAAAAAAGTTTTTAGGCGTTGCCTAGTAGGTGAAATAATTCAGTCAGATAAACCTGCCCACATCAATAAAGGTTTCAGCTCGCTAACATCACAAAAATGGAAGAAATACATGGATGTTCAAAAGTAGGCAAAATGGTGAATGTTACACAGGGTGTAAAGTGGCCACTTAAACCAGCCAGTGATGGGTCATAATCCCTGTAAATGCCTGGACTACGATAATCCTCTCGCTAAAAGTACTCCATCTCTGTCTTAATATTCAATCACGTAATTCGTAGAATTCACTCTCTCGGGATGGCCAAAGAATATATGTATTTGCTATAACTTTATTAAACTTAGAGAACCAATAAGTCTTATTTAAAAAAAAAAATGATTGTGTTTCTCGTATTTTCATTTGTTGATATATTTATTTTTCATTTTAAGGTGGTTCTTAACGAAAATGTGAAACTAATTATTTATGGATGGCGCTTTTTTTTTTTTTTTTGGAAAATGCCATTTTTACGTTTATTTTTAATGGAAATTTCTCAAAACTTGTTCGTATACCCACGATATTCTTGCTCGGATGAACCTCAATGTACCTCACCATAACTTGCGTACTAATGTTATCTTTGCTGTGGGAAATTATAAAACCAACATCAGATTCTTTTCCCCTCTGCCAAGGATCCTCAGAACAGTGAACAAAATCTCGTTAAGCGGTACTGTCGATGTGACCCTACAGCAAAAGCAAGCATTCAAGAAGCAAGCGGTGTTGTCACACCTGACTCGCGATGACACACTTGCCATGTCCGCCTAGATTATGCCATACCTATACCTTTTGTAAATTTAAATATGATTGTTTAGATTCAGTCTGCGAGGGCTTCCATAAGCCTGTTGATTGGCTGAAAAAAAGGAATACTCGTCTTCGAGGCCACATTCTCAGGCTGGAGAAAACCAGATCTAATCTTAATCCACGGAAACATTTCCTGACCAATAGGGTTGTTAATGATTAGATAAAGCTGCCTCAAGAGCTGATCTCAATGTGTAGTCTCAATGGGTTCAAAAATGGACTAGATTTGTTTCGGAAAAGTTAAAGTACGCCAACAGCTAACTTTCGTTAAAATAGATTTAAGCATATCAGCTTAAAGCGACTCGCTTAAAATTAATAAAATAAAAATATATTATTTTAAGCTTTGTTTAATTATAATCAATTGGTATCTTTAGCAAATCTTTTAAAACTTTCCGATAGAAGAATCCTAATAGTGACCTAATATTACTTTATAAAGTGATCAATTCACTCATTGACTGTCCAGATTTGCTGGAGTTGGTGTGTTTCCGTGTACCTGGTCGACGTACCCGCCACAGATCTCTTTTTTGTTCTGCAAGTTCCAAGACTAACTATCACATGCACTCGCCTATCTCTAGGCTCCACAGATATGGTAATCAGTATGAGGACAAGGCTGACATATTTGCTTCTGGACTTTATAAATATAAAACGAGTCTGATTCCTTTTTTTTCTTCCGCAATATAATTATTAAACGTTTTTTATGAGAAAAAATGTTTTTCTTTTTCCTTTTTTTTATTTATGCATATATTTAGTTAACATTTTTAGTTGCTTATGTGCATTTATCTACTTCTTACTTTTGTTATAGTTATGCAATTTAACCATTTTTGGTTATGTATTTATATATGTTCAGACGTAAAAATAACATATTTATGTTCAATATATGTTAAAGGCAATTTATGCCGTTTACGTAAAAATAAATAAATAATGACAATAACATGAAAAATTTAAAAAGTAGGTTGCATACAACAAAAAAAAACACGTAACAATTATGTAATTATATTTATCAATAAAAAACTAAAAAAAAACTGTGAACCTTAATAAATTTCTAGGGGCGAAGTTCAGTTATTGTTTACAAACATTTGAACAAACTCAAAATATTTGTTTTCAATATTATTAACAATATTTTGAGTTTATCCAAATTTTCGTAGACAAGGACTGGATTCAACTCCCCGGGGAGCTGTTTATATTACCATATTACAACAGAGATGAAGAACATTTAAGAGAAGGTAATATAGAAGTCTAGGCATCTATGTGTCAAATATAGGCAGAATGGTGAATGTTACACAGTGTGTAAAGTGGCCACTTAAACCAGCCATTGACAGGTCATAAGCCCTGTAGATGCCTAGACTTCTGTATTACCTTCTCTTAAATGTTCTTCATCTCTCTTCAATATTATTGATTCCTCTTCGTTCTGTTGTGGAAGACTTATTACATAAGTCTTCTGACTTCTCAACACATCCTGTGGTCTTGTCTTTCACCCCGTTACTTCCGTTTATTTTTTATTTATTTTTTTTTATTTTTTTATTTTGTCTTTAAATAGTACAAACATAATAAATTAATGTCCTGATATTTAATTATATCTAATTATTATTAAAACATATACTAATTATTAACATTTTTCAAACGATATACGTACACTTAAAAAGAAAACTTCTATAAAGCTAACACAAAAATTTATCTGCTAAACACATGTTTTTTACATGTCATTTAAATGAGATAAAATTTTTTTGCTCTCTTATTTCCAATGGTATTTCCTTATAATATAACTGTACAGCTCGGTGCATCAACGAGTTCTGTGTACTTGTTTTCCTACGAAATGGTAGTCTTACTTCATGTTTATTTCTTGTTTTATATACATGTTCACATTGATTAAAAAAAACCTCTTGAGCCAACTCTTTTGAGGTATAACCATTAATCATTTTATGAACAAAAAACATTACATTAAAATATATTAGTTGACGTACTGTCATAATTTTTGCTTGTTTCAGCATCAACTTTATTCTAGTGAATTTTTTTTTTTTCAAAATTACTCTCATTCTGCAGAACAGTAAGTTTATTTTTTTCGGTTTTTTCTAGAAAAAGGTTGCACACCCCTGGTGCATAGGGCAGTATGTATAGTACAAACTCTCACAGAGAGGCCAAAAAGGTTACCCAGCGAGGCGTGACCTCACAAAAAGGATTATATGTTGCCTATTGTGCGTTCAGACGTACAATGTATTGAATTCTCTGGCATATTTTTAGTAAGCGTCATTCATTTGCTCTCCAATGTGACCTAACGAACGTAGTCAGAGAGGATACAACGCCCTACTGCATTACTATGGATCATTACCAGCCGCTGGACGAATTTTCCTCTGCGTCCGCGTGGATTATTATTATTATAATTAGATCATTTATACAGCACCATTTTTCTGAAAATAACCTCAAGGGCGCTGTACAATAAATAAATATCACAGCACGTCTTGCAGCTACAGAGTGCATGGTCGATTGAGATTTTAGTTTCTACTACTACCACTACCATCACGACATTTCCCCGTAGGTGTAGGCAGAGAGAATGGACCACCACACATGTCTATCCTGGCATATATTCCTAGCGTCTTCCACATTCATACGTCTTGTCATACATGCCCTTCGGTTCTGTCTACTTTTGACATGACCAGACTTAATATTTTGGTTTATCTGATCATGCCACGTCTTCCTTGGTCGACCTCGTCTCATTCTAGTTCCTCGTTTCTAATTATGAACGATTTCAATTATAACAGATAGGAGCTAGATTACAGCACGTCTTGCAGCTACAGAGCGCATGGACGGTGAGTAATCTAGCCCCATTTACATTATGTTTTAATTTGACAGTGAATAATAATGTGAAAAACTCATTAAAAAAAATAGGAGTTAGATTATAACAAGTCTTGCAGCTACTGAGTGCATGGACTGTTGAAATTCTTGACCCGATTTAAAAAATTTAGGTATTTTATAATTGACAAGATTTACACATTGAAGCCAGATTACCAATCGTCTTGCAGCTACAAAGCGCACGGACGAGTTAAATTCTAGCAAATTAAAATTATTTCAATAAATTTTCAAAAAACAAAACATCGAGCAAAGTAGATTATTTGTCAGAGTGGATGATGAATATTGTTCTGAGTGAAATAGAACGATATTTTTTTAGACCCAGTTTTTTTAAATATGTATTATTGTAATTTTTTTTGTTTTTTTTTTACAATATATATAAGAGGTAAAATAGAGTATTCAAAAAAAAAATATTTACACAGCAATGAAATACATATTAACAGTAAGAAGAGTAAACAAAAAATCACACAAAAGCATAGCCTGTTCGTGGGTATACAAGATTTTATTTTTTTTGACTCCTTAATTTGCAAATAACTGTTTAGTAATAATTTATTTTAAATACTATATTTTACTTATTTCACTTACATGTATGTATTTTATTATATGCAACTTAAATGTAAAAGGCAATAAGTGCCGTTTATTTCAATAAAACAAAGTAAAAAGTTTATGAATTTTATCTCCTAAGTGTTTAGGTATTTATTTATTTATTTTATTTTATTTTATTTAGAAAACATACAGTCATACAAAATAAGTACTAAGAACAACAATTTTTTAACATAAAAAGACCAATTAAGTTTTCATAAATTAAAAAGATATAAACATTAAATGTGACAAAAAATAAAAAATAAATAAGAATTTAAGTGAGAAAAGGATAATTATTGACATTTGCGTTTTCCATGGAGGTAATAAATTAAAATAAATAAAAATACCGAATGTACACTCCGAGCCATCCACCCACACACATGAACGCACATATAAAACATACACAAACATATACATTACATGTGGCACATATACATAGCATAAACCACTCAAGATGTACATTCAGCAACTATCCCAAATAATCGACCCCATGAAGAAATTTTCTGTACAAATGCAACGTGCAGTTAAAAATGTCTACATCAATACTGAGTCCGTTATAATTTCTACAGGTACGTCTAATGAATGAATTCGAGGTATAATTGTTTTTACAAGTTGGTACATAAAAAAGGGAATTTAATCTAGTATAGCGAAGAGGACAACGGAAACGAATATTTTATAAAAGATACGGCGAATCAACTATGTTATTGAGAATTTTGAAAAGAAAAATTAAATCATATCTAAGGCGCCTTTTTTGTAGTGATTCTATATTCAAATAGATACCGTAAAAAACGATGAATAAAAAACGCATGCCATGATGCTTATAATGTAATTCGCAAGTTTAGGCCGAGCCGAAGCTTCGGCCAATTTTCGTCCGAAACCGACATCGCGGCCGAAACTCGTTTTACTGGCCGGTCACTAAAAATGAGTAACGTGAACTTTGAAAATCGGCGGCTAAAGTATTTGCGATCGTTTAGACTAATGTGTGGTAAAATAAATTGTTTTCCAGTGCACCGTGACAATGCAATGCGGAAACAATCTGGCTTGAAATCTGTATTAAAAATAATATTATTTCTAACACAAAAGAGTCTTTCTAGTTTTGTTATGTTAAGTTAAACAAATTTCCTTTGGTCCGGTCTGACCTCCATTGTATGGAGTGAATGACGCGTTCACTGCATGAAATATAATACATAGTTTCATACAAACATAATTTTCTCCATACATTTGAGTACCTAATTTTTAACCCGTGTGGCGTAGTATTTTTTACACATCGCGTCGTTTCAATGGCATTGAAATTTCAGTCGCGAAAAGTCAAAATAATCGGCGTGCCTGCATGAGAGAAAGACGTATGCATGTGGAGGAGGCGAGGTCTGCATGAAAAGACAGTTGTGTGGTATCCATTTATTCATTAAGTAATAATTAAATGGATACCGCACAACGCCCGTCAATTAATAAATGCGTTTGTAGTGTCTAGAGTCGATTATTGTAACGGTATCTATGGAGGTCTACCAATGAACAAAATGACTCGCCTACAGTCTGTATTAAATGCTGCAGCGAAACTTATTTTCGGAATCTCTAAGTTCAGTCATATTACTCCACAACCTCGGGAATTATACAGGCCACGTTTTCCACAGAGGGTGGAATACAAACTCTGTTGGTTTATGTATAAATCACAACACAAACGGCTCCGTGATATCTAAGGGAACTATGCATTCCAGATGAACTAGCTGACAGGCGTCTCACGCTTAGATCAGCTACGGCGAGAGGAAAAGTTATTATACCTCTACGCAAACAGCACACTAAATTCAGTGAACGCGCATTTGCGGTCGCTGGCCCTACGGCATGAAATGCTCTCCCAGCAGAGATGCGAGGCTGTGAGAGTGAAGTGTTGTTTTGGAAAAAACTTAAAACCCACATGTTCTCTAAATCATTTGGATAAATTTGTAGCATGTGATAACAAAATAAATTGTCAAATTAAATTACAAATTCAAAAACTTCAATTAAATTTATTTATCTATACAATCAATATCTAAAGCAACCTTGAGGTTACGCCTACGAAAATGGCGCTATATAAGTTATTAATAATAATAATAATGGATTTAAAAAAATCAACAATAACGTATCCTTAACTCTACGAGATCCAGAATTAGATTAAAGCAGAAAAAGGTATGCGTCAAGGTTGCACCTTGTTGCCAAAACTCTTCAACCTTTGTGGTGAATATATTATGAGAAGAGCGCTGGATGGGTGGAAAGGTGGTGTCAAAGTGGGAGGTCAAAAAATGACAAATGCAGACGATAATCTGAGATATGCAGACGACACGACGCCGATTGCCAAAGATGAAACCGAGCTATCAGAAGCCTTCAGACGGTTAGAGTTGGAGATTGAGGCCTTGGGACTGATATAAATAAAAATTAGACAAAGTTAATGACTGCAGACAGAGCTGGTAGTCTTCCAAGGACAAGGCAGATGCAAAACCTTGAACTGGTGGATGACTTAGTGAACCTCGGCTCACTTATTTCCAACAACGGCAGTTGCAGACCTGAGATTGGTCGCAGGATTCAAATGGAAGCAAAGAAGATTTGACGAGATCGAGGTTTATCAAAAACACAAAAAAGCGGTTGATGGAAGCCCTGGTATTTTTCGTTTTCCTATATGGAGCTGAAACGTGGACAATGCGTGCCTACAAGAGAAGGATGCTCGATGCATTCGAGATGTGATGGAGAAGGCTGTTGCGTGTGCCTTGGACAGTCAGAAGGAAGAGCTCCATATTACAACTCGTCTGCCAGTGGTGTGTTTGAGGAGGATACTGTCTTGAAATAATAAAATACTCATATTTATTTTTTGCTTTTTATGACATGTGTTATCGTACCACTGAGTTTAAACAAATGTATTATGCAAACCGGCTCCTTGCTACAGTGAGTAAAATCTGAAATTCAAATTATCCAACTAACAAAACAACTATATTCAGCTACTGTTTAATTTGAATAGAGATTACACGCTTGTGATATGCCCCTGGATCACGGGTTCAAATCCCGAAAACGCAAAATGCTCTAAGAAATAATTAAACAAATAGCTATCGACGAGCTAGCTAGCTAGCTATGTAGCTCCATCACAAATAACTATCGACGTGGTAAAATTACTAAAATCTTTTCCCAATGCTGGCTGATGCAGCACACTTCCGTCGTCATCACCAAAGAACTTTCGAAACGACCCAAATCTTTACCGGACACGGAGCTATGAGAAGTTACCTATATAGGTTTAAATTAAGGAATGATGACTATTGTCCATGCGATGATATTTCTTCACAGAGTATCGAACGTCTGTTATTTCAGTGCCCATTTTTCAGTTTACAATGACAGAATCTTGAAGCAGAATGCAGGAAAGATGGAATATCCTTAACAGATATCCACACTGTAGTGAAAAGTAGTTATCACGCGCCATTGTTCTTGGATATTTATTTATATCCCTACAGAGATGAGGTAGAATTTTTTCAAATTCAGGATTATGGATATTCGAGCGTTTACAGGGCTTATGACCTGTCATTGGCTGGGTTAAGTGGCCACTTTAAGTACTACAACATTCCCCATTCCGCTTATTAGCGAATATCCACACCAGGTAACATTTTTGATTTTTGTATTTATGTTACGAATTTGAGTATCAATTTTCAATATCAATACATCATTTTCAATATCAATACATAGATGGCGCTCCAACTCGCTTGTGGATGGTTTCTCAAATTCGTAACATAAATACAAAAATCAAAAATGTTATCTGGTGTGGATATTCGCTAATAAGCGGAATGGAGAATGTTGTAGTACTTAAAGAAGCCACTTAACCCAGCCAATGACAGGTCATAAGCCCTGTAAACGCTCGAATATCCATAATCCTGAATTTGAAAAAATTCTACCTCATCTCTGTAGGGATATAAATAAATATACACCTACTCCCCCTTGGGAGAAAATCCAGATTTGTACAAGTACACGTACCAAAAATAATATTGTTATTGGACTTTGCAACAATGGTGATTGGACTCATAAAGGTAATAAACCAAAATCAGTGATCGAACATCCCATTTCCAAGACAAGCAAAAACGTTTTTTTTAGAGTACCTTAGCCTTGTACATGACACGTAAGGCTACTAAATATAGGGGTCCAAATACATATATATATAAAAAATAAATTAAAGAAAACTATCGACGTGCTAATAAGCGACGTGATTCTCTTATATTTACTTTCGCGATCACATATTTCAATTTCACCGGTGTAAATATGGAAATATTCCAAAACTGCTATTTTTACTTATTTATTTATTATTTATCACGCTATTTATTGCATTTAGCCGGCTGTTGGCAAGCCAAATGTCAAGAAAATTAGTCGCCATAGTAATTGTAATTTAATTTCCTCTTTTTTGTATTAGATACTCCTTACTATTTTGCAAACGCCATATATTGTGTTATTTTTTATAGTAAAAGCCGATTTTTCGACAGTGAACTGTATTTATTTACGAGGAAAACAAAAAACAAACCGACACGAGCGTTGACTTAGAGATTACACACGCGTTGACTTATGACTGCGATAACTTAAGCATGTTCATTATTGTTGATTGTGATCGCTCAAATGCTTAGCATGTTTTTAAGCACGTTGATAGTTATTTGTGATTGAGCTACTGATGCATGACTATCGAATGTATCGCGAACATTTTTCGCTTGAATTGGGATTTATTGGAGTTTATAATCGCTTTGAAGTGTGCATTTTCTTTCACAGAAGCATATTTAAAATATAGTTTAGAACTATTTTAAACGTTAATGAAGTATGGAACGCGGACTGAATCTTTTGG
The DNA here is from genome assembly GCF_059751315.1 of Micrasema longulum. Classification (NCBI taxonomy): domain Eukaryota; kingdom Metazoa; phylum Arthropoda; class Insecta; order Trichoptera; family Brachycentridae; genus Micrasema; species Micrasema longulum. The sequence continues at coordinate 593,619 of NW_028278230.1, read as the reverse complement.
GTCATTCATTGGTTGATTTCGATCATATGATGTCGAGATGACAAGAAGAATACAGATAGAACAGCAGTAATGTATAAGTCTTTAACGTGAGTCTTGTAAATTTGAAAAATTAATGTATATGTTCCATATTAAATTGAGATAAATATTTTGTTTATATTGTATTTTATAACATTATGTACCTAGCTGCTTTAAACCTTTAACTGCATTTCTTTAGCTTATTTTTTAAATATCTTTTTAATTATTATTATTATTTTTTTTTAACCAACTTAACTTCTAAAGACAGTTCTACATTTTATTTCTTTACATTGTATTTTTAAAAATTTATGTTGTTTATGCACTCATCTTTTTATTTTTATTTTTATACCAACTTTACTTCCAAACACTGTTCTATCTTTTATTGCATTATATTGTATTTTTAAAATTTTATGTTGTATATGTTTTATATAACTTCCACGTATATAAAAGCCTAACGGGCGTGAAAAATCAAAAAAAAAAAATTAGTAAAAACCGTCTCGATATGTAACTACAAATGAAGATAGCGTTCATAATTGAGGCCCTGCTCTAAAAAAATCCTCTGACTTTACCGCGCCTAGCAAAACATTTTTAAATTTCATTTTTAAGCCCATGTGTCTTTTAAGGTGATTTTTCACAAAAAAAGCGCCACATAAATCATCATCAAAATAATACAATTAAATTTATGTTAACGTCTTCCGCTGAGGTTCGAACCGCGAACCTTTCCGTCCGTAGGCGAGCTCTCTACCCACTCAGCTACGGGTAATCTGTTGTTTCGGTTAAATGTTAGTAACTAAAAATTGGTAGATGGAACGAAAAGATACATCCCACGCATTTGTTTCAACTTTAAAATAGATGATGGATTGATAGATAAAGAAAATATTTATCATCGCTACCCTTTCATTGTCCAGAGGTGCATAGGGCAATGGATCGCAACATAAATTTTAGAGCATCTCGATCGTCTACCGATGAAATGTCCTGAAAATTCGAAAATAAGCCGTTAACTTTAAAAAAAAACATTGTGTTAGTGTTTATAAGCGGTCGATGTGTACACAAAATGTAAAAATGAAGACTATTCATTTTAAAGCACTATTTTGCTCTTAATTCTTACTAATTCGTAGTGTTAAAACGGTGCTTTATCTTAATTATATATATAAAATTCCGTATAGTTTTATTCTACTTTTATTTATAAATTTTTACCAGTGACCGACAAGTCTGATGTTTCGTCGTGACAAGTCTGACGATGTCGGTAAACACTGGTAAAAATATACATTAAATATAAGAAATCAAACACTGATTTGAGTCTACTGAACACTTTATTTTATTTTTACAAATATAAATACAAAAATTTCCTGACAATTGTTTTGCCTTGTTCGGGCATTTTCAAACAAATGTGAAGATTAGATAGATTGAATGTCCTTATATAGTTATATAATTCAAGGTTCTTAAGTAAAAAATAAAAATGTAAAAAACAAGGTACTTATATTATAAGTTTAAATATGTAGTTACAAAATACAAAATAAACACCAAATCAATCAATAAAAATTTATAAATAAAAGTGAAATAAAACTATATAAGTATTTTTATTATTATAATTAAAATGCAGTTCCGCCAAGAAATGTCAGTAGAAAAACTCAATCTATTAAAAAGTGCTTTATCTGTTTAGTTTTTTTATTTTTTACTTTTAAGCATGAACACTTTACAAATTTACTATTATGCTCAAAGCTTATTTTTGTAAATTTATTGATGATTTTAAGTTGTTAGAATTCCACTCGTCCACGCACTTTGTAGCTGCAAGACGATTAGTAATCTAGCTTCAATAGGTAAATGTTATTAACTATCAAACATCTAAATTTAGTAAATGGGGTGTAGAATTCCAACCGTCCATGCGCTCAGTAGCTGTAAGACTTGTTGTATTCTTACTTATATTTTTATTAATTTGTTTTTTATTTCATTTCTATATGTATCACTAAAACTCTAAACTTCATCATCAAATTAAAAAAAAAATGTAAAATGTAAATAGGGGCTAGATTTCTTATTGTCCGTGCGCTCTGTAGCTGCAAGACGTGCTGTAATCTAGCTCTTATATATCATAATTGGAGATGAGGAACCAGAATCCCAACCGTCCATGCGCTCTGCAAGACGTCGTGGGATATTTATTTATTGTACAGCGCCCTTGAGGTGATTTTCACAAAAATGGCGCTGCATAAATTCTCCAAATATATATAAATATATATATGCATCATTAGAGATAATTTTAACAAAAAAGTCTTGATTTTACCACCCACGGATATTAGTATTTAAAGAACATTTATTTAAATAAAATAAATAAAACAACTTTATTTTTAACCACTATTTTTTTGTAAACAAATTACAATAGGGGTGGAGAACACCTTAAATAAAGGAATATGGAAGTCTAGGCATTTACAGGGCTTATGACTTGTCATTGGCTGGTTTAAGTGGCCACTTTGCACACTGTGTAACATTCACCATTTTGCCTATGTTTGAACATCCGTATTTCTTCAATTCTTCCATTTGTTGATTTAAGTGAAGTTAAAGAGCTGAAACCTTTATTATTATGAAGAGATTCATCTGACCCAGGCGTTGCTTAGTATGTGAAATGATTCAGTCATTTATTATTAACTATTATCTCTCATCAACTTCAGGGTGCCTGGAAGAATGACTAGACAGGTGCCACCGTTTTGTAGCAACAATTCACGGACGGTGTATACTTGTAATGCCGTATTAAATAGACTTCATGAACTCGGCAATAGTTATTCCCACGTATCTGATATATTTAGTGTAGGGTATTGTTCCTATAGAACAAACCTTTTGAACTTTTTCAAAGATGGTGAATGGTAAAAACATTTATTTATTCATGCATTTCATAAAATATATATATTTATATATATATATATATATATACAGTTTTTTGTTCACTTTGCCCAGCTGTATGAAACAGTACTTATGATTTTCTTGTTGTATTACTGTAGAATGTTTTATTATTTAAACTTTCTACTGAATATGCTGTAAAATTTTTAGGTTATTTTTTTAAATATACATCTTGTATAATTTTTGGTTTAATTTTTTTTTATAAATCTTGGGTAAAAGGTAATTCATGTTAAAACAAATAAAAAAATACCAAGCCAAATATGTTAATATTATAAATGTATGTAAAAGGCAGACTTGCCGTTTATGTTTATAAAATAAATAAATGAATTCCCTTCTTTAAAATATTTTCCCTCTCTGTTACAAAAAAAAATGATAAAAAGCAATAAATTCTGAAACTCCACTAAAGCTATGTTAATAGAGACGTCTGTATTCCCCAAACCAGCTCTCCATCTCTCTTGTAATATATTTGAGTATGAAATTTGTTTTTTCCAAAGAGGAAAAACAGGTGACGCAATGAATAGTTATTTGCGGGGATGACTCAGACGAACGAAACTACGTAGATTACTATATATGTGGGTAGAAACTCGCAAAGCCACCCCTTCTAGAGATTCATCCCCTTACAGAGGTTAGGGGAAGTTTTTTTAAATTGTAAAATTACGTTATTCTTTATTTTATACACACAGTACACAATTTTACTCCATCACCATTAATAATTTTCACGTCCCGACTTGTTAGAAAATTTTGTATTACGTCGGAATTCTTTAATACTAAAATCCATACAAACATATAACAATCATCATCTAAGATCCTTTTCCGTACCTAAGGGTGCATAGGGCACTGGATTGGTACACCACTCGCAGCATATCTCGATAAATTTTGTTACATGAATGTAAGGTGATCAGTCTTACGCTTCAGGTACCAGTCCAGGGACTATGAAATATTATAGTGACAAACATCCTGTTAAGTAAATATTTCATATCAACCATGTCGGGAATCGAAACCGAGACCTCTTAAATGGTAGGCAAACGCGCTGACCGTTAAACCACGAGGCCGGCAATATTTAGAATGTCATTATCGGAATTTTGACTGCAGCGTATCTCGATCATTTTCGTTACATGTAAGGTAGGGTGATCAGTCTTACGCGTCATGTACCAGAGCAGGATTCGTGAAAAATTGCAATGTTAAACCACCATTTAAAAAAATTCACGTCCATTCTGCTGGAAAACGAACCTAGGACCTCAAGAACGGTAGGCATACGCGCTAACAGCTACACTTCGAGGTCGACATATCGTCTTTTCAGTTTGTTTTTGTCCAACAGACCAAAACACAAATCTGCAGAAATAGAGCTTCAAAGATATTTTTAAGAAATATGAATAAATAATAACCACCTAAAGGGTTGTGGTTGAATTTAACGCAGTCAACTGTATTCTTCATCCGCTTGGACACAAACACCTATTATCATCATTGTTCCATGCCCGCTCCTCAGTTGCAGCAAATGGTATCCACAAAGCCAACTCATTTGCGTCCAGCCAATTCAGGTTCTCGTCCCGAAGTTCTGACATACACTGCCGACGAACAGTCAGCAGTGGACGTTTAGGACGTCGAGAACCTGACGCCTTGTAAAGTAGGCAAGCGCGGTTAAGGCTCTCAGGAGGCATCCGCAGTATATGGCCTAGTCAACTGTATCGCCTCCGCTTGACGACAGTTGTCACCGGAGTTTGCTGCGTCCGTTCTCCCATTACTTCATTCCTCAAAGCAAACCACCGCACACCCGAGATTCTTTTTTATTTATTTAACAAATCTACGGACGATGTCAAATTTAAACAAATTACATAACGAAAAACAATAATAATACAGTAACAAATAAAAGAAGGAATACAACAACAACAAGAAAAGCAAAGACAAGTTAATACATTAAACAGGCATTATGGAATCCAGGTTAATTCTACAAATATATAGTCAAATTACTGGGAATATTTCTTCAGCCTATTTGTAAAAAAACTCAATTTACCATCAAAATAATTTAGATCTTGATTTTAATTTACAAATCTAATTATTCTGGGTAGAGGCGCATGGAAACCATAATTAGTTTCATGATGACCGAGGAACAGGATTTCATTATTTACAACAGAGTCTACGTGAAGGAACATTAAGAGATATTTGTTGAAGAATAGTCAAAAGTCAAGACATCAAATAAACTATTCAGTATCTTAAACATGCAAATTAAATCTTTCTTAAACATGCAAATTAAATTCTTCTGATACACCTATTCTCGAAACTCAGAATTTTGCTGTTTTAGGCTATAGTGATGTGCTACGATCGCATACGTAGAAGAGGATAGGTATTATGCAGGCGTCATATAGGCGCATTTGGTTTTCACTAAGTAAATATTCGATCTCCAACTAATGCGAACACTTATACCATCCAATGGCAGGTCAAAAACTCTGTAAATGCCTAGAATTTCATATTCTCTTCTGAGAAGTGTTTTCCTTCTCTGTTGCAATAAATGTGTCCGATCAGTGTTTTATGCGCCATCACGTACAAGTAAGTAAAAGAAGACTAGGAAAAAAGTGAAATTTGGGATCGATGTACTCCACCCCTTAGACTACCCCTTCCTCTAGGGCTGGCCGGCGGGGGTAGCTAGCGAGGGTTGGGAAGAGGGGTTTATGGACCAGTTTTACAACCTGTTGCGCAGTGCTTTGTATTGTAAAGGGCCAATATGGGCTAAGATGTTACGCGTTGCAATTTATTATAATTCAAGGTTATACGTACGTGCGCTATATACTGTGACTGTGGATGGAAAAAAAATTGTGGTTAAAAACATTTTTTTTTTTTTTAGTCTTATAATAGTACAAACATAATACATGAATGTCCTAATGTTAACTTATATCTAATTATCATTAAAATGTATACTAATTATGAACATTTCTAAACAATATATGTAGTACACTTGAAAGCTATCACGAATAATATTTCTGAGATCATTCCATTTGAAACAAATTTACCGTATTACAAAAAAACTCCAAAAATAATCCCGAGAAAAAAAACAGATACACAAGTCAATTCTAAATTACTAAACTTAATTAAAGTACTTATTCATTGTAAACAAAGAAAACCCCTTCAATTCAATGAATTTCGTTAAAAACATCATTAAATCATTATTTTGGCCAACCCCTAAAAGACTATGGTAAATACTTCCTTTGCGCACTGTGAGCAAAAAGGGAATATTCTAAATATTCCTGAATATATTAAATATATTCTGAATATATTAAATATATAATAATTTAAAGAAAACTGTGAGCCCTACTGTTTAATCATTCTTTTTCCACAGTTTATAAAAATAAACATGCCTTGTAATAGCAAAATAAATGAAAAATCATAAATACGCCGGTAATCCTTCGTGCGCGCGTGCACCCCCTATCACTGTCAATAACTGACTGAATCTCTTTTCTCACCAACACAGGCCACAGAACAGCGTCTCTGTCTTTTTTGTTATGATGTTAAGAGTTCTATCTTCGTGCTCTATCATATACGTATTTATGGCTGTATTGGCGTCACATTCTTTTTTGCGTAACAAGGACACTTATTTTATATTAAAATCCAGCTTAGTTTTACAAAATTTACTTTCTAAATCCGGTGTTAAAATGTCTATTTGAAGATTATAAAAAATACAAACTCATTAGGAGATCGCATTTTGACATCATTTAACCTACTTTCATCGTTAATTTTCCAATTCCATACTTCTCTCCTACACATTAGAGTTGGCACAAGAACTCCATTGTGAACTGCTAGTTTTGCCTCCTGCGATAAACATTTGTTTGCCAAAGTAGATTTCAGTGCTCCGTTTACCCTGTTCCTGGGACTTACCCTCCTTTCAATATCTTTCTCAGTCTTTCCATCCCTAGTAAACATACTTCCCAGATACACAAATTCTTCTACCTGATTCAGAATATCTCCGTTCACACTGATCTCACATTTAGTTATATTTTCATCCCTTTCAAAAACCATCACATTCGATTTATCAACGTTCATAAGTAAATCGCTTTTCTTGCATATATCGTAGACTTTTGTTACCAAGAATTGCAGGTCTTCTTTGCTGCTAGCAAAAAGCACAGCATCATCAGCATAAAGAAGACAGTTAACAGTTATACCACTGATTTTTGCTCCCATTCTTAAATCTTTCAGTTCTTTCATACAGCTATCGATGTATACGTTGAACAACCATGGTGATGTTACACATCCCTGTTTTACTCCTTAAGGAATGTTAAATCACGATATAAATGACCTATTAACCTTCACACATGCTGTGCTGTCCTTGTACAGTGATGCAATAGCCCTTGTCAGGTTCTCTTTTATAGACATTAATAGAAATAGCTCTGGTAACTTCCCATTTTAATCGGGACCCTGATACCCGCTAAGGGAGTAGTTCTTATATTATGTAAATTAGTTCTATTAAAAAATTTACCCTCTTATTTGTTTTGTTACAGAGTATGCACCCACTAACTCAAGGAACGAAGAATTTCGCAAATTCAAGTTTTATTGAAGTTGATTCGTCCTCAGGTAACGCAACATTTATTTATATGTTCAATTACTTAATGGGCCTTACTTATAAACGGGGTATAAAGTTAAGCTTGAGAATAGTGGTAGAATAATGATGGTATAGCAAAACGTATTACTTGTAAACCTCGCATAGAGTTAAACTCGGTTTAAATCTGGGTTAGGGACCATAGAAACATATACTTGTACATTACGGGCCTTATTCATTAGATTTCCTTAAACCAGGTTTATATTAAGAAATATCTATACCCAGTTTAACTATTTATAACCGATATAAAAAAAAAGCTCACTTATAAACATATTTATTACCTAGAATAATAATTCACAGGTTTTTTCATGCTTATTTTTTTAAACAGTCAACACTGATATGTGCGCGTGCGCAGTAACTTTTATACCAACACAAACAAACGTCAAAGTCAAATCGAGACTACTGTCAGTGTAATCGGGAACATGGAGAAAACCGTTAGGAAAAGAAATCCAAATTAGGAAGAATAGAAGTTAAAAACGAATTCTATAGTTTATTCGTGTTTCTTTTTTATCACAATTAATTAAAACACATACAAAAATATAACATTTCAGATATTATTTAAACAAATAATTAAAAATCACTTGAATCGCATTGAGAAGGTCGCAGGATTTCAAAATTGTTTAAAATAAATAAAAAACTGATAATCTATCCACTTTGATTACCGAAAAATATGACTTTTGACAGATCGCGTACTCATTCCATTCTAACTTAACTAAAGTGACATTATATTTTCTGATTTAAAATCGAGGGTATGATAATCTAAAGAAGTGAGATTTTAGCTGGGATCTGAACTGACTGGGACTGTCGATGATTCGTAAGTTTGAAGGCAATCGGTTCCAGGCAGAGGGGCCGGCAACGGCAAAAGCACGATCTCCAAATCTAGTGTTTGGGGAGCGCCGGATTGCGACAAGTTTTCCTCTGCCTGAATCGAATGCCGACCTAAGAGTAGATTTTCTTTGATACGTATTTTCCCTAATACAAAGGTATCTTGGAGCCATTTCATGAAGGGATTTGAATACTGTCCAGCAAAGCTTGTATTTTATTCTCTCTGGGCTTTTTACCCAGTGCAAATCTCGAAGATCTTGTGAGATATGAGAATATTTTTTTTACTCCCGTAATAAGCCTCAACGGTGTGTAAAGTCGCCACCTAAACCAGCCAATGACAGGTTATAACTACTGTAAATGTCTAGACTTCCTTTCTCAAAAATGTTTTCCCTCTCAGTTGCAACAAATTTAGTCCACGTTGATTTAAAATTATTTCATGACTAAGCTTGATTACGTACGTGATCCGTGCTGGTTGTGCAAGGTGATAGCCAAGTAAAGGCGATACTTTATCTTTATATCGAGTAGGTAGAGGCCACATGCCTCTTAGTGCTTTGTGCCGTCGCGCCGGATAATGTAGGTAGATGGCGAAATGGGATTACGTTCCAGTAATCCGCGTAAAGACATTGTTCCAAACTTGAATATTGAAAACAGGGCCAAATCTAGGAATATTATTATTATTATTATTAGTTGCATAAATTTTATAGCGCCATTTTTGTGAAAATCAACTCACGGGCGCTGTAAATTCACATTTATTTTATAATAGTGAAAAACTACAAAATTTGTGCTTCAATTATAAAAATTGATATTAAAAGAAATAAAAAACTCACTCAAAAAAACAGGAGTTAGATTATTACAAGTCTTGCAGCTACTGAGCGCATAAGCGATTGAAATTCAATACCCCATTTAGAAAATGTGGATATTTAATAGTTGATAACATTTGCATATTGAAGCTAGATTACCAATCGTCTTGCAGCTACAAGCGCATGGACGATAGGAATTTAAGCTACTTAAAATTATATTAATAGATTTATTTTTGAAAAATGCTTGAAATAGCGGGCTATTCATTTACACCCAGTCTGAAGATGCCTATTAGAGAGCAAAAGCGCTAATTGGTCGAACAAATTAGTGGAAGTGTACCAAGTATTTTTATTTAGTTATTAAAACAAATTTATTTTTAATTACTTATTTATTTTTTTATAATGAATAACCACTAAGTTAGTGCTTCAAATATTAAATTTAACATTATTTTTTTTTAATTCTCATGTATATTTAAAATTATATAACATCAAATTACTAAATAAATTTAACAGTAACATATTACAACAGACATGAAGAACATTTTACAGAAGGGAAAATAGAAGTCTAGACATCCACAGGGCTTATGCCCTGTCATTGGCTGGTTTTGGAGACCACTTTACACACTGTGTAACATCCACCATTATGCCTATATTTGAACATCTGAATTCCTTCGACTCTTCCATCTGTTGACGTTTGTGAAGTTAAAGAGCTGAAACCTTTATTGTTGCGGGTGAGATTCATGATGATTCAAAATGTTCTTGACAGGCGCCGTGGCGCTGTTAATATCTTTATTGTGAAACTGGCGTCGCGGGTTCGATTCCCGCCAGTTGCAAGAAAAAAATTAAAGAAAGATTTTTTCTTAATTAGGGTGGGTGTTGTGGTGTATTTTTCACTACCTCCTTCCATGGCTTCAGCCAGACGACAGAATTTAATCCAGGATACGGCCCTAACCAATGTAGGGAGTACCGCTTTACCCACCATTAAACTACTGGGAGTTTTACTCAATTCTGACCTTTCTCTTGACGCTTAAATTAGTAGAACGATAAGTTCATGCTTCTACCAGCTGAGACAAATTAAATGCATACGCAAAAATTTGCCGGTTGATGCCGCCCGTCAATCAATAAATGCGTTTGTAGTGTAGAGTAGAGACGATTATTGTAATGGTATCTATGCAGGTCTACCAATGAACAAAATGACTCGCCTACAATCTGTATTGAATGCCGCAGCGAGACTTATTTTCGGAATCTCTAAGTTCAGTCATATCACTCCACTACTTCGGGAACTACACTGGCTACGTTTTTCACAGAGGTTCGAATACAAACTCTGTTGGCGTATGTATAAGTCACTGTACAACTCTGCTCCAGAATATCTAAGGGAACTCTGCATTCCAGATGAACTAGCTGACAGGCGTCTCACGCTTAGATCAGCCACGTCTACGGCGAGAGGAAAAGTTATTATACCTCTACGCAAACAGTGCACTCAATTAAGTGAACGCGCATTTGGGTCGCAGACCCTATGGCATGGAATGCTCTCCCAGCAGAGGTGCGAGGCTGTGAAAGTGAAGTGATGTTTCGGAAAAAACTTAAAACCCACTTGTTCTCTAAATACCAGTTCGAAATACTCGGCAGCTAACGTTATTTTTTTAATCTCCTGGCAGTCACAACTATTATTACAATTCACCTGTTGGATGCTCGATACCTTCGACCTCGGGACTGTAAACAAGGCCTGCCCTCTCGCGATACGCGTGTTCGAAGAAAACAGGGAACGTTTGATTTTAGGTAAACTAATTGACGTTATGGTTTTGACTGTCAATCCTGGAATTAATGAAAGGAGTAAGGACTTACGGTTTCCTCCCTTTGGCACTGGTCCAGAAAGACACCGTTATCGTTTGCACTGGTCACTTTGCACGTTTTTGTTTATTGGTGATTCGAAATCACTGTCACGCTCGCGGTACGGTTTTCGTTGTTGTTCGCGGTACGGTTTTTTGTTGTGTTTTATTGTTGTGTTGTCACGCGTTGCTTTCTTGACTCGCCGTCAGGGAGAAGTAGGTACATTGGGATTCAAAACAAGGACCACCGGAATCAAAGGAAGGAATGGCTTGACACTTGAATAAAAGAAAATGAATCCGAAACATCACCAATACCTAGACTACACCGACCAGCGGCCAGCGGCTAGGTTACGAGTATGGTGAAGTTGATATATTTCGTATGTCTTTATATAAATATAGGTTAAATATTCAAAAGGTTATAAATTAATTTGTATAAAATTTCTTAATATTGTTCTTTATTTACTATTTTGTTTTCTCATGTATCTCTATAATAATATATAAACTTATATGTATGTATATGTATGTGTGTATGTTTTCATATGTAAATTTATTAAATATTTTTCTATGTACCCCATACCTATGTTGGTACATTTCCTGATTTTTACTTATTATTGTATATTTTAGCTTTTCTTATGTTATCTTTAATTTTAACTAAATTTACATACTTATGTTTCACTGCTGCACTTGAATGTAATTTCTAATATATGTAAAAGCCCGTAGGGCGTGTAAATTAATAAATAAATCATTTGAATAAATCCGTAGCATGTGCCTTCAAAATAAATTGTTTTAATTAAATTACAAATTTAAAAGCTTCAATTAAATTTATTTAACTATAGAATCACTATGTAAAGCACCCTTGAGGTATTATATTACGAAAATGGCGCTATATAAGTTATCCATAATAATAATAATAATATCAAAAAATCAAAATCAAAAAAGCCTCTAATCCGGGCCTTAAAACCATTTTAATAAACCCATTATATGGTGACATTTTAGGGTGGAGTTAATTAAACTATAGCAGGGTCGGATTAGGGTGCGGCGCTCGAGCAAGGGTTTTAAGATCGATAATATCGACACGGTAATTCGATAGTCGATGCAGGAGATAGTGCCAGTTTAGATTATAAATTCCCCATCATCATTTACCTATCTGTACCCCGTGGTGCATAGGGAAACGCAGTATATCTCGACTATGTGTTACATAAGGATAAGTTGATCTGTTTTATGCCTTAGGTGCTAGTCTAGAGACCATGAAATGTATTTTTTTATTAAAAAAAAATATATATTTACACAAATAGTCTTAAAAATTAAAGTCCCGCTGAGTTGCATACAACTCGTCAGCAGGTTCTTATAAATCGCTTCGATTATTCATTCTTAATCTACGTTATGAATCATTTTACTTAAAAGACATGACATATTATACCATATTTTATTACATTATTAAAAATTTAAAACTATTCACAACAACACTCCCACACTACCAGAAGTCAAACTAGAGGATGGGTCATGGGGTCTATCACAAACTCTGAATTCGGGCAAAGAAATTTCAAGTTTCTGGATCCCAAAATATTCAATATGTTACCCAAACATTGCAAAACTATGACCCGGATTTAATTAAATAAATTTGCTAAAAATTGGTTACTGGGTTGAGGTCTAGAAAAATCGGAAAATTCACTCAAAAACTTTCTTAAATAATAAATGGTATAAATTAATATTTTATAACTGTATAATAAATTAAATAGTAGGTAATGTTATTGTTTATTTTGCGTTTAAATGTCTGCCTTAAAACAGGTTGTACCTAGTTAGGCTGACTAGACATGATCCAGAGAAATCTATTACCTAAGTGTGTATGTAGTAGATAAAGTAATTGTTATTTTTGTTAATAAACCATAATTATTATTATTATTTATTTTACGTAAAAACATTACATATTATACCATATTTTATTACATTATTAAAAATTAAAACTCATTCATTAACACAGAAAACTTTTTTTCGACTAGCCATAATTTGAGCATACGTGAACAATGTTAGAATTAAAATTCTAGTCAACAATGATAAATTTCAGAGCAAAATCACCTTTTAAATGATTATTTATGGAACACGGTAGTAACAATAAATTATAAAAAATAACAATAAATTACGGCAGGTAATCAAGCCGGACCGAAGGGGGGGATTCGGATCCCCCAACGGCCGATTTTAATTCGATAACTCAAGTATTAAAGATATTTGCTGTATATTTTTTGTAATCGTGAAATTAATAGAAAGAAGCATATTCCTGTTTTTAATTTTAAAATATATGTTTTTTTTTTAACATTAAAACAAAAATGGCGTAAATAATTCAAGGGTCAATTTGACTTTATGTACATAAGAATTCGGCAAACTAAAAAAAGGAATAAAATACACGAATGAGTAAAATATGTGTACGCGAAAACATGAATAAATTATTGTACGGTCATAAACACTTCCAACGTTTTATTCTCCTGATGCCATATACAAATAGGCGCTGGGGTCGTTTGGTCCCCCCGTTCGGAATATGTGTAATTTTTGGATGCTAAGTGAGGGAAAGGTTAACGCGCCAGTCGCTACCATTCGTTTTGTATTTCAGGAGAGCAGTGTTTTATATTTCGCTCTCATATTTGCATTCGTCATTCCACCCGGACACTGGAATATATATATTATAAGTATAATTAATTATTTCATAGAAATAACAATATTTTTAGTATTTTTCTCTTCGCCCGGACGGATTTGGAAATAGAACCAGAATCCAAGACTAGTGCTTTCTAATCGACGGCAGCCCTTGGAAAAATTCAAGTGCAGATCAGTCCACGTCGCAGTGTAATGGTTGGCGCGTTGGCCTTTCGTACTTGAGGTCCCAGGGTCAATTTCTGGAAAGCGCGTTTTTTTCATAGCGATAGTTGGAGTACCGGCAGTCGATACAAGCTACTTTATATCATTCCATCGGGTAAATTCTTATTGCTAAACGACAAAATTAATTAATTACCTGACTAATTTCTCTTTATTTATTTTGTATTAAAATGTTTGTACACAACGTTAATTGCACATTTGCGGACTTATTGCCAAATGGCAATGTATTCTAACTAACCAATAAAATAAATGGTTTATTTATATAATTTAAGTTACAAAACGTTTTCTATAGAAAATAAAATAAAAGGCTAAAGAAATACAAAAAAATATAGAAATTTGGGAAAAACAAATATTTGGAAATAAATTACCTTAAATCAATACTATTACTCAATGGGAAAAAGGAATAAAGAGGAAAGGAGGAGAGATTAAGGAATAGAAAGGAGATATGTGTTTAGGCGTGATTTAAACAGCAGAGATATTGCAGAAAAATCTTTTCGAAAAATTTAGTGTACCAATAAAAGCGCCCTATGCACCATAATCAACAGAACTGTAGTCTTCATCCGCCAGGATACAAAAATAACTATTATTTAATATTAAAATGCATACCTTGGTTAAAATATATCGTGGATTGAATCAGTTCTTGTCTATAAAGATTTGTGCGTACTCAAAACAATATTTTTGTGTTAAAAAGTAATCCCTTTCTTAAAATACATGTATCAAAATACGCACGCTGTGACAATTACTGTATTTTTCCATCCCGCCTGCTCGGTTTTCAAAAGTAAAAAATCATTATTATTGGTGTGTGGAAGTCGTCTGTGGGGTGGTTTCCGCCCTTCCGTTCAGTGGTAGTGTTACTACGCCTCTCCCTAAAATACCTCCCCACTGAGTATCGATTTTAGTCGACCTAATGCCCTATATAGAGTTTTACAACCCCTCTACTCCATACTAATATACTATAGGACAAGTTATGGAAAAATACAACAATGAAAATCAAAGAAAAATATTGATTCATGTATCTTAACGGAGATGAAAGAAATAACTTTGATAGATAGATATATATTATCAATAGCGGACCCGACAGCCGCTGTCCTGCCCAAACGTTGCCTTGCCTGCTATTAGCTTGGAAAAATACTTTTCTTTGATAAGTTGAATTCCCAAACATAAAATTATTCATTTTTAAATATAGAATTCTTTTTGCAAATGTCAAACTCGACCCTTTTCACCAACAGGGGTGCACTTTATACATGAATGTGATTTTCGAAAATGCATTCAATGTCAATTCATATTATTTTGGTATTAAAAAAATCCAATAAAAAGATATACAGGGGAAGAAATTATAAGGAATGCAAAGAAGAATCTGATTGAGATCCATAAAACGCGAATGTTGTTTGTAAACATTCAAAAACAAACTTTTTTCAACAAAAAAAAACAGCATCCTTCCATTTTTTTGTATAGGCATTCTCGTCGAATGCAACCTGGTAGGTCGATGAAAAAAAGATTTTTGCTTCTAACTTTTTTTTTACAGATTCGATTGAAAATTTTACAAACACGCGCAGTGCATAAATCTACATTTCGCTGAAAACCGCACGTAAATCGGTTAAGCCGTTTAGGAGAAGTTCAGTGAAATCACATCACACGCAGAAGAATTATATATAAAAAGATGGACTGGGTCGTGGTCTCGTGGTAAGGTTTTAGACTCACGAATCAAAGGTCCGAGGTTCAAATCTCACCCTACCACAAGTCGACTAGCATTTTTCTAGCATAATTTTCACCATTTCGCCTCAATCTCAGATCTCAACATTTTTTAGAAGTTATTTTTTGACCATGTGTTATGGCAGGGTCTCCCAAACTATGTTCCGCAGAACACCTGTGTTCCACGGCGACTAAATAGTTGCTCCGCATTAAATTGGAGTAATTCTAGGCGAAAACAATTCTCCCTGAACATTTTTTCAAAACAAGTAAGGACGATTTCTGGTTTAGGAACCATTTTCCGTGACAGATAAAGCAGGCTTATACCAAAGTGATTATGAAAATCCAACTGATTTAATCAGTGAATCTGATTTGAAACAAAAATACAGTGATTATATATATATATGTGGCAAAACAAGCTGTTTTGCAGACAGTCCATACCCCCTACATAACTACATTTATGTACAGCTTGCCCACCACATATCGCACACCGCATCTGAGGACGTCTCCTTGGCAGTGCCCACATACACTGAAAATTTGTTGTCAAACGAGAAAAGCTGCCCGAAGGAGCTCTCTGAAATCTGGTAGCCTTAGCATCTTTGTGCTGAATGAAAGTAATCCAGAAGTACATAATATGTACTTCATTGGATTGAGAAGAAAAGAAAGTGAATTCTTCACTGACTGGGATTAAATTCATTGGACATGATCAATTCGCCGAAATTATTACAAAACTTTTCAAAAGCCTTGAAATTTTTTTTGGAAGCCACCAGATCTGTATATCTGACAGGACCTATAACAGAGCCACGGATAGTAGCAAGAAGCTCCATTCGGTACATTTATGTACAAGCATAACTGCTAATGTCAGATAGGAGTCACGGTCAGTCAATGTGTTTACAATTACCTGTATCTACCTATCTCTAAAGTGGTGACCCCGACGTGATTTGAAAACGCAACCTTTGTATTTGGAGTCAATCACCTCCAAACTGTCATTGTTTTGCTTCCGTTTTCTACAGCTTTTTTATGCGAAGTGGGATTTTCTTACTATGCTGCAGCAAAGTCGAACCGCAGAAACAGGTTAGATACCACAACAGATATTATGTGAAACCCGCATTACTTTCCATCAGTATTGGATTCAGAAAAACCTCAAGAAAGGGAGCATCATCATCGTCGTCGGTGTAGAAGCACGCTAATGCTGGACGTATTTGCCTTTTTTTCTCCACTTCTCAATACAAATTTTATTTTCCTACTTTTCCTGGCAAAATGATCGATTACTTCTTTGGCGAAACAGTCAATGTCGAGATGCCAGCGCAATATTTTTGGTCTTCCCCAATTTTTTCCCGCATTTTTTTGCAGGAGGCGGGAGCCCCCTGCAACCCCCACCTGGATCTCGGCTTGCCGTCTATTGTAACAAAAATGATCCAGGGGCCTTATGAGACTCATTCGTCTTTAGAATCGAATGCGACTTACGTAATTTGACGAGTGACAGCGTTTCGAACCACGCATACGAATGAAGTCGATTGAAAACCAGTCGACTTTATCTCAAGTTACCCAAAGCACTCGGCATTGAAAATCGAATGCGACATCATAACTTCAGCGGTCAAACTTCCTTCGTGTAAAACACTCGCCATGAATGTTTGAGACGAATATTTTTTATTGTATTTTAACTTAAATTTTGCAACGCTGATAAATGTTACGATGTTGATGTTGGTAGGAAACGAATTCCCACGCGGATGCGGTGCAAGAAATAGCGGGGGCGAAGCCTTAGGGCTTCTACGATATAGTGGACTGTATTTAAATTTAATATAAATAAATAAATATCCTTCTATGCGGTATGCAGTGTCAATCAGTCTCAACCACAACAAATGAAATGAATCAGGAATGAAATCCACTGACCTGGTTCGTTCTTGATGGAATTTCTTGGGTCCGACGGTCACTTGCGAGCGGCTCAAACACTAGGATTGGTGGAAACAAAGTCTATGATGCGGCACACGTTCAACAAAATAAACGCGCGATGTACGACACGAGGTCTTAATGTGGCGGATGATCAAAGGATACTGGTGGTGGGAAGTGAACAGTTGTGGGTAAAAAGGATGTTTAACTGTGACAATATTTTAAGAATACATACCCACATAATTCGCAACCAGATGTATTAACAAATGTGCAACAATATAACTTAACTTATTTTCAATCTAAATTTGTTGCAACAGAGAATATGGAAGTCTAGCCGTTTACAGGGCTTATGACCTGTCGTTGGCTGGTTTAAGTAGCCGTACACAGGGCAGGACAACGTCTGTTGGGTCCGCTAGTTATGATATAAAATATCAAAGTACATTACCCTGAAATATTTTTTTGTTACAATTAAAATTCATCAGCGCTTTCCACTGTCTATGTCGGCTCCACGATTTTTCCTGGGTTGTGATTTTTTTCATTCCGTTTTCCTTCAAATGCAACAATTGTCTGCCAATTGTTGATTCAAGTCCTTTCTCGCCAGAGATGAGAAATTTATTGACAACGTGTTGAATTCTAGGACTCAAACAGGTCCTTGGTGCACAGGGCTTAAGATTTAAATGCATAGATGAGATATTTATTAAGTTATTTATTTAGTTATTTTAAACCTTGGACAATATATGAATACATAAGCAAGCTTATTGTTACTGTCATTTTATTTTATTTTATTGGAATCGGGATCGTAGAACAACGGCGGGTGTGCAAAAAACTCGACATGAAAAAAATTAGCGATTTTATTTTGGAAAAATTTCATACATTTTAAAATCATTATTTTTAATTTTAATTTTTGTGTTTTTTTTTTTTTAATATACGTAAGAGGTAAAACAGAGTATTCAAAAATAAAGGATAATTACATAGCAATGCAAAACATATAAATGGTTTTTTTTTTTTAAATCCTACAAAGGCATGGCCTGTTTATTTATTTATTTGACACTTTATAAACAAAGAATATTTTACAATACAATGAAATTTGTTCATAAAATTATAAACTCTAATAAAAAAACATAATTTTGGAAAAAAAATGATCGGAACCAGCATGAACACGATCACAATACTAGAGAAAGGAACAAAATTAGACTTCCATTCAGGAAAAAGGCAAAGTCACAAAATTCAATTTTATTTAAAGCAATTAAAAAGTATTACGAAATGGAAAAAAATATTTATGAAGAAAAAAACATATCAAAATTTAAAATAATGGTCAAAACATATGTGATAAACAATTTATAAATTAAATATATTTGCAATGTTATTATTAGAACACACATAACAATATGTATGATATGTGTGCCCTACTTTAAGATTTAAATTTAAAAAAATATTAAAAAAACATATACAATAAATATACATATAAGGGCGGGTATATTGCCTTAAGGCAATTTCTTCCTACCTACCCAAACCGTTCAGTTTGAGAAAATTACAAATAGATGGACATATTGAATCTTACAATTTTATTCAAAAATTAAAAGCAAAGATTAACAAAAATAAATATACATAATTTTTTTTTAACATTATACTATGAAGAGAGGAGAGGGGATGGGAAGGAAAGAAGAAGAACAAAGGAACAATTTAAATATTTAGATAGTGACATTTCAATCTTGACTTAAATGTAAATAAAGAAGGGGCGTCTCTAACATTAGTGGATAGATTATTCCACAATCGAGCGGCTACTACTGTGAAATTGGAGGCAAGAAAATTAGAGCGATGACAGGGTATTAAAAGGGTTCTCTCGTTACTAGAACGAAGAGATCCGTGTTGCGAAAGAGGTTGGATGAGCTCTCTCAGATAAACAGGCGAAGTGGGATTATTTAAAATATTGTGAAGAAGTGATAGAATGTGAATGTTTCTTCTATGCCTGATACTGAGCCAGTGTAGTTGCGTGCGATACTCGGTTATGTGGTCAAATTTGCGAAGATTAAAGATATAACGAATACAAATATTCTGCAATCGTTCTAACTTATCAAGCAATCCTGTTCGTGGGTATACAAGAAAATGTCAATGAATTTTTGCTCCTATAATAAAAAGACAGTTAAAATATTTTTGTGTAACATAAGAAAGAGAAAATAAAATATTCTGTAAAAGATTATATGGTATTTTCTTTTTGTAGTTATTAAAAAATATTTAAAAAAAAAACATTAAAATTTTTCTTAAAAGGCAACAAAATATATCATTGAAAAAAAGAGTTCATATCTTTAGTTTGTATCCAGGATACTGCGTGTTTTTTAAAAGAAGAAAAGTTTGGAATCAACGAAATATTCATAGATAATTTATTCAATTATTTAGAGTTGATGTCAAAAGTGATAATATTTTTAATCTAATAACAACATAACACGAAATAACATAGGGTGGATGCATTCATAATTATTTTTTTAATTATTTCATTTTTCAATAGGCAGGTAAAAACACGAAACAGTGCGCCATGAGGCCGACTAATCTCCCCTCGATTTATTTTAGCAAAATTTTCACCCGCGAGCAGAAACTAAATAAATAAAACCAAAAAGGAAAATAATAAATATATGTCCACTCACCCTAATTTTACCGGACCGAGTGGATTGGCGCGATACGTGTGAAACGGGCCCGTACAAGACAGACGCAATCAGTCATTTTTAGATTTTTTTATTTTTATTAAATTGAAAACATATACATAATTATATACAATATTCCCAAGAAGTTTTAAAAAAAAAAAACTTTTTTAGGGACATACAGATAACAAATTTATTTAAAGACGTTTTTATATTTTAAACTATAATATTATTTACAAAAGCAGAAAAATTAAAATTATGATATACTACAAATTAAAAAGGGTATGAAAAATACTTAAAAATAACAAAATAAACATAATACTAGGTTTGGAAATAAATTCAAAATGATGTATACATTATGCAATCTGGGAAAGAAAATTTAAAAAATATAAAAAAGTTTAAAAATTACAAGTATGTATATATACAAACTGAACTAGTACAAAATATTTTTTCTTTTAATTAACAAAATATGCGCACACCCAAAACAGGTTAATTTTTTTTATCAAAAACGTATTAAAATTACGTATACAAGCTAAAAAAGTATAAAAAAACACAAATAACATTTCAATAGTATTAAAAACTACATATACAAGCAAAAACGGTAAAATATTGAAAGTTATATGTTCCAGATGCGCATTCTCTGGATAAACTAACATTATTTATTCAAAGTACTTCTGGAAAAAATAATTCTTCAATTCGCACGTCCTGTTTCTATATTTTGAAATTGGTACTTTAAATTTTTGTGGCAATTTATTAAATTCCTTGAAACCCATGTATTGTAAAGGTCCAGTACCAAACTTCGTAGACTTCACAGATCCAATATAAATATTATTTTTTGATCGAGTACTGTACTGATGGACGTTTCTAATGAAAGCGGGCTTTATGTTACTGTGCATTGAGTAGTAATAATATATAAGATAAGCGTATTTGTTTCATTTGCGAGTAGATCACGTCGCGACACGCGTAATCTGTTTATTATTGCGTCACATTAATATTATCAAATACAAATATTCATTATTATCAACATATTACTAATAATATGGAAGTCCAGGCATTTACAGGGCTTATGCCCTGTCATTGGCTGGTTTGAGTGGCCACTTTACGCACTGTGTAACATTCACCATTTTGCCTATTTTTGAACATCCATATTTCTTCAATTCTGCCATTCGTTGATTTGAGTCGAGTTAAAGAGCTGAAACCTTGTTTTGAGTATGTCCAAACGCTTGCAGACTGGCTGGATTTTCTCCCCAGGGAGAGAAAGGAAGTGAAAGTCAACAGATGGAAGAGTTGAGGAAATGCGGATGTTCAAACGTAGGCAGAATGGTGAATGTTACACAGTGTGTTAAGTGGCCACGTAAACCAGCCAATGACAGGTCGTAAGCCGTAGGTCGTAGGCTTCATTAACAGAATATCCTCTGATTTTACTAATGTCCGTACAATCTAAACTCTTTATTGCTCAACTGTTCGCCCTCTTCTAGAATATGCCTCCGTGGTCTGGTCTCCATTCTATGTCAATCGCATAAATCACATTGAATCAGTCCAACATCGCTTGCTTCGAAAAATAGCGTGGATGCTCGGACTAAAGAGAGATAATTATTCTTATGCTGAAATAGAGTCAATGTTAAATATTTCTAGTCTACAAAAACGTAAAACTAATATTGACTCCATATATATGTTCGGCATACTAAATGGTATAATCGATGTTCCATCATTACTGGGACAAGTAAAATCCAATATTCCGACTCGTAGATTGAGAAACAATGAAGTACTGTTCATCGATCAGCATAGAACAAACTATGGCCTAAAATCTCCAATGACCCGTCTTTGTCGTATTGTTAACTCAAGACAAGATCTGGAATTTTTTTGGTTTAAGTTTACAACGATTTAAACGAGCACTAAATAAATAGTCCAGATCTTGTCTCGATGTCCCTTATGTTTGTCAATGCTTCTTTCCTTTTTTTAAAATGTTTTAAACTATTCTTTTATTGTAATATTTAAACCTTATAAATTGTATACGTGGACAATGTCCGTTAATAAATAAATAGATAAGCCCTTGTGAATGCCTAGACTACGATATTTAATTATTTTTTTGTTATAAAATAAATATTTGCGTTCTTATAATTTACCCAAATATTTAATTTTGACGGCCATTTTCAACGAGTTGTAAATAACTCACTATTAGAAAATGGAAATCAAGTTGGGGTAGAGTGGGATTCAAACCACGGACCTTTGGTCTGTGAGTCCGAGACACTAGCCACCACAACCCGATTATAAAATAATATTCCCTTCTCAAAAATGTTTTCCCTATTTGTTGCACCAAATTTAACCTTTATTGTTGTGAAGAGATTCATCTGACTAAATTATTTCACATACTAGGCAACGCCTGAAAACAATTTTACAATTTTCAAACTTCTTCTTGGACCAGTTGGCTTTATACAATATTTGAGTTTGTCCAAATGTTCGTAGACAAATATTCCCTTCTTTGAGGTATTCTCCATCCCGGTTGTAATTTGTAAAACCTAATGACTCCCGCGGGGGTGGAATCCAGTCCTTTGTCTACAAAAATTGGGAGAAATTAAAATATTGTAACAAAATATGTGTTGTATAATGGGTTAAAGCCAACGTTTGGTTGAAGAAATGGTTTGTTTGGTATTTTTACTCTCGTCCCTAATCTGGAGTCCATGATGAGAAGCAGACTCTATATTGATTGCAAAATGTATTATATCCTTACATTGTAAATTTATTACTCAAGCAATGAGTAATCTGGAATCTGGCTGTAATCCAAAACTTGCTCACAATATTTTTACATTGATTTCAAACGGAATTCTTATCCGATATACTGGGAATAGAACGCCGAAAGAATCGGTATACCTAGATTTTACTTTTAAGTTGGAAACTGTGCATAATTCACATAATACCAAATAACTTCTGAGTTCGGAACCTATAACAACAGAGAGGGAAAACATTTTTTTTAATTTTAATTTTTCTTTCGTGCTTTTTTTTGTGCTCACTTTAAAATCAGGGAAAAAATGGACACAACTTATGTTAACACACGATAATAATTAACTTATATGCATGTTTTATCTGCTCTGAAAAACGATAGCCAGCTGTTTATTGTGTCTATATGTTGAGTTTTATTATTACAACAGGCAATTTTGTACGGATGCTAAATGAGTTTTAAAGCGATCAACAGTGTAATAATTAATAACTCTTAATGTTTTTTCTCAATTACGGTGGTCCAGTAACCTCAACGTCAATTTAAATTAACATTGCGTACTCCGGGAATTACAGAGGCACAACTGAAAAAAAAATCGTTTTTACGGAAGAGCGGTTACAAACACATCACCGTTACTAGTAAACTAACTTTCATTTGCTAAATCACTCCTTTACCAAGTAGTAATGATTTTAGAAAAAAACAGTGACATAATAATAATTCCGCCACTATTATTTCGTAAGATGGATTCAAACTTCAAAGCATAATATCGTCGGGCTTCTGGCACAAGTTGATAACTACAAATTTACAAAAAAATACATTTATTAATAACTTAATAACATCATATAAACATTATTTTGTAATTTAGTAAATGGGGTCTAAAATTTCAACTGTCCATGCGCTCAGTAGCTGCAAGACTTTAATTAATAAATTTGCTTTTTATTTCGTTTTTTAAAATATCACTTAAATTCTAAACTTCACTGTCAAATAAAATGTTTAAAAATAAAAATGTATATAGGGGCTAGATTTCTTACTGTCCATGCACTCTGTAGCTGCAAGACATGCTGTTATCTAACTCCTATATATCATATTCGTAATATATCATAATTGGAAACGAGGAACTAGAATCCCAACCATCCATGCGCTCTGTAGCTGCAAGACGTGCTGGGATATTTATTTATTGTACAGCGCCCTTGAGGTGATTTTCACAAAAATGGCACTTTATAAATTATCCAAACATTATTATTATTATTTAAACAGTAAATAAAAATATGTCGTATTTTATGAATACCAAAAAAATGATTTATAATATACTGCTTGTAGTTTTTATTAAAATTTTAGATTTGGAATGTGTTTTTAACTTTAAAAGTTGAATACGTCACAATAGGGAAATATCATATTTAAAAAAAAAAGATTTTTAAAGTAATAAAGGACTATGAAATACTGTCCAGTAAAAAAAAAAATTGCTAATGGAGACTTACGACAGGAACATTTCTAAAAAATATGTTCGTGATCGACAATTACCGACTTGCGCCATTATTGTCGTTTAAAAATATCAATAATTAAAAAAATATTAATACTCAAATAATTTTAAACATTTTCTTCAAATTACAATTGGCGCCCAACGTGGGGCCATTTAAGAAAAAAAAATATCGTAGACACACTTGTTTGTCAAAAATTATCCAAAATCTGCATCCATTGGTGAATAGGGCACTGCATTGGTAGGTCAACATTTTTTAAACATTTTTTTTGTTACATAAAGGTTCTTGATTTGTCTTACGCCTAAGGTAACCGTTCACATACTGTGAACACATTTTAATAAATATTTCATGTCGACCGCGTCGGGAATCAAAACTAAGACCTCTTACATGGTAGTCAAAAACGATGACTATTTGTTTGAAATTGTACATACGGGTCATATTAGTTTGACGAGAATTTTATGATTTTATGATAATCAAATCTGCGATCGTCCCGGTACGCACGAGATTATTGTATTTAATGCGAATTCAACTCATACGAGAGCAGTAAAATCTTAAAATGAGTTTTGAATATATCTTTCTTTAGCTAATCTTTAGCCGTTTTGTTTTTATTACGAAAAAGATTGGATAAAATGTGTATTAAATAATCGAGACAACCTTGTATCTATTGAATTAAAATGACAAATCGACTTGTGGGGAGGGCCACAGAATTGTAAGACGATATAGCAATATTAAATTCTCAATTGCCTATGGGAAACTCAAATATATCATAGATAACGAAGGCAAACTTCGTTCGACACCATAACTATATACGGGAGTAAAAAAAGAGTAGATAAAATTTCAAAATAATAGGCTTTTTGTCTCTTGGAAACTACCAGAGCGAAGATAATCAATTTTGTACAAAGAACTATGAGTTAAATTAGTAGTGACATATTACGTTCTAGAGAAGGTAATATAGAAGTCTAGGCATCTTTAGAGCTTATGACCCGTCGTTGGCTGGTTTATGTGGCCACTTTACACACTGTGTGACATTCCCTGTGTAACTGTGTAATACTATTTTAATATTAACAGCTTCCCAGGAAGTTCAATCCAGTCCTTGTCGACGAAAATTTGGACAAACTCAAAATATTGTTGATAAATATCTAAGGTTCATACAGTAGACACTCTTTATAAAATAAATTATAGTATACAAATTTATAAAGAAGAAAAAATAAAAGAGTTTTAGATGAATAAGTCACTCAGATACCAACATAATATTAAAATTCCACATAAGTCATTGTCAAAACAGCTTTGTCTTGGCAAATTGGCTGGTTTAAGATGTCACTTTATACACTGTGTAACATTCACCATTCTGCCTATATTTGAACATCTATATTTCTTCAATTCTTTCACCTGTTGATGTTTGTGAAGTTAAAGAGCTGAAACCTTTATTTATGCCGATGAGATTCGTGTTATTGAATTATTTCACCTACATACTAGGCAACGCCTGAAAATTTTATTTTTTAAATTTTTATACTTCTTCATGGACCAGGTGGATTTATCGACAAAACTTTTGTGAAATGTTCTTCATCTTTGTTGTAATATGTAAATATTAACAGCTCCCCATGGAGTTGAATCCAGTCCTTGTCTACAAAAATTTATTAAAACTCAAAATGTTGTTGGAAAATGAGTACCCTTTTATTTTTGGTAGCATATGCATGCTCGTTAAATGGAGCCCTAGTAAATATATACAGTACTTAGTAATTATGGGTACGTTTTAGTGTTACTACTTTTTAACATATTTTACTCTATAGGGCATGTCTATGTATTATATGTCAATGCATACATATGTTTTAAGTTCCTATTTCTGCCAAGTTTTCCATCGCGCCTTCAACACGTCTGTCGATTGGAACCGTTTCCACGAACCTTTTGCAATTCGAGCCTTCCCTGACCCGCACACTCTTGCACCCTCCGGTTACGTAACTCCCCGTACCCTCAGCCGGTGGGGTCTTGTAGTCGGAGCCTGCTCTGCGCAGGTCGGAGCGGGTCGATAATCGCACTTGTTGCTGCCCATCTAACTATTCTACCCCCTCCTCTCCTCGTCTTACTCCGCCTTCCTCTCGCCCGCATCACCCCGCTGAGGCCGTTGGCTGTCACCCGAGATAAACACTGGTCGTGCAGAATAAAAATAAGTCCAAATTGCAAAATCATCATCATTTACATCTACTCCCATAACACACATCACCATCGACTCTTCGACATCTTTCTCTTCAGTGAAACTATTGGTGACTTGATTATGTTCCGCTGTACTCGGGTGCGTCTCAAGGCTCTTGACTATGCCACGTTACCTTTCATATCTATTAACACATTACAACAGAGATGAAGAAAATTTTAGAGAAGGTAATATAAACGTGTAGACATCTACAGGGTCATTTATGGCCTGTCATTTATTTATTTAACTTTTTGTACATAATGTTATTTGTATATTGGCGGGCTTATTGCCAAATGGCAGTTTCTTCCAACCAACCAATAAAATAATATTTTTTTAAAATTAAAGCTAAAGATATACAAAAATAAAAATGAACTTATTTTTTCATAAATTACCTTAAATCAAAACTATTACTCAATGGAAAAAAGAGGAAAAGAGAAGAGATTAAGGAAGCGAAAGGAGATGTTTCTTCGGACGTGATTTAAATAGAGATAATGTAGTAACATCTTTGATGGTGGATGGGAGATGATTCCACAGTCGAACCGCATGGACACTATATGAGTTAGAGAAGAAAGAGGAATTGTGGATGGGTATTGAGAGAGCGCCTTGAAAATTAGAACGAAGAGGTAAACCATGAACTGATAATCGTTGAAATTTTTCACGCAGGTATATAGGAGCGTTAGGACTATGAAGTACATTGAACAGAAGTGAGAGGGAGTGATAGTCTCTCTGCAGACTAATTTTGAGCCATTTCAGTTACCTACGGTACCTTCTCAAAAATTTATTTTTTCATTTATTTATAATTTTCATTACAAAAGTACACTTTAAAAATTATATCTTAAAATTAAGCTATACTGTAATTTGGAAAAAATGCCCACAAAGACTTAAGCGTCTAAGCGTGGGCCATTCCTTTTTAAATAATTTATAGTACATAAATATAGTATGACATAACTATGAAAAGAAAAACAAGACTAACATACGCTGCTATTACAGAACCAGAATTTAGTTTTCCCTCTCTGTTGAGATAAATTTCAAAACATTTTAATTTTGTATTCAATTTTCATTAAGAAAAAAACGGATGAAAAACCCCCAATATAAAAATGTTCAATGCTCTTGAATGAAGGTGCTTTTAAAGGAATTCTGTCCTTTTTCGCACTTAAAAATGCTTAAATAAAATATTTCTTTTTACGGGTGAAAAATTTCCAGAAATTTATCTAAAATTTATGATAATTTATTCGGATAACGCTATAACACTCTTTTATTAATGGTCGAATTTAAACCAAAAATACTCTTTTTTAGTTTTAATTGAAACATATTTTAATATTTAAATTTATTTCAACAGAGAGGGAAAAAGCTTTCGAGAAGGGAATATGGAAGTCTAAGCATTTACAGGGCTTATGACCTGTCATTGGCTGGTTTAAGTGGCCACTTTACACACTGTGTAACATTCACCATTCTGCCCATGTTTGAACATCCACATTTCCTCAACTCTTCCATCTGTTGACTTTTGTGAAGTGAAAGAGCTGAAACCTTTATCACGTGGGTGAGATTCATCCGGCTGAACCAAATCACCTACTAGGCAACGACTGGAAACAATTTTCCAATTTTTATACTTCTTCTTTTACCAGGTAGTAATTCAACAATGTTTGATTATGTCCAAATGCTTGCAGACTGGCTGGATTTCCTCCCTAGGGAGTTGTTCATATTTAAATTTATTTCAACAGAGAGGGAAAAAGCTTTCGAGAAGGGAATATGGAAGTCTAGGCATTTACAGGGCTTATGACCTGTCATTGGCTGGTTTAAGTGGCCACTTTACACACCGTGTAACGCTCCACAGGGAGTTGAATCCAGCCCTTGTCAACAAAAATTTGGACAACTCAAAATATTTTTTAAACATATTTTGTTAAGGGAATTTTTACTTCATAAGGTCGGTGGTGCATAGGGAACTGCTGTAATTCACCAAACCCAGAGTTATACTGATAATATTTTTGACTTATCGGCCATACGCTTCAATGAGGAACTTCAACCCTACGGGAAATTGGATACAAAAGATGTTTTCTTCCATGATAATTTTCATTTATAACATTATTTCGGACTTAAACTGTACCCAAAACAATAAATTAGGTTAAATTGACCAAACTGTATTTGGAATCCAACCCGGGAGCATGGTAAGCAATCTAGCGGTGCTTTTCTGAACCGCTCTCGCGGCCGTAGAAAACACTTTAATGAGGCGTATTTACATACAAAGTACGCGAGATAAAAGCTTTTTCTATGACCGCGAAAGTGTTTGGAATATCACCCCAGTAGCTTAATCATAAATAACTATCGACGTGCTAATAAGCACGTGATACCAATTTCTCTCCATTGTTGTTTATCGTATTCGCGATAACAATGGAACATATGTGAACACCTAATATTTAATGTCAAAATATTTACGTTTCGCGACGTATAATCCTGCTGCGCAATCACATCTTTGAATTTCACCGATGTAAATATGGAAAATATTCCAAAACTGCTATTTTTATTTATTTATTTATTTATTCTTTATCATGCTATTTATTGCATTCAGCCGGCGGCGGCGTCAAATGTCAAGAAAAACCGTCGCCATAGTAATTTTAATTTAATTTTCACTTTTTTGTATTAGATACTCCTTACTATTTTGCAAATGAAATATATTGTATTTTTTTTTTATAGTAAACGCCGATTTTTCGCCAGTGAACTGTATTTATTTACGACGAAAACTTATTACATACCGACACGAGCGTTGACTTAGAGATTACACACCCTTTGACTTATGACCGCGATAACTTAAGCATGTTCATTGTGATCGCTCAAATGCTTAGCATGTTTTTAAGCACGTCGATAGTTATTTGTGATTGAGCTACAGGCGTGGTAAACGAATGCACGCATTACTACACTACGAGGCCGACGTATCCCCACATGATTTTGTTTTTCAGGATTTTAACCCGTGAGTCGCAATCGAGTCGAAAACACTCGTCCAGGGTTCTGGTTTTATTCCACACACAGAACTGTATTCTTCATCTTATATTCATATTTTTATTAGCAAAAATATGCCCTCTCAACAAATAATGAAGAGATTTGTATTCAAACCATTCCCATCGCACTCGAGGACGTCTTTGTTGAGACGCATGCAATTAGAATGGGCGCCACCCAAGTCGTTCGCTATGAAAGTAATTCGTAATAAAAGACTAGCGTAAGTTCAGATTACAGAGCCCTTAGCATGTCACTCTTTCGTTTCGTAAGTTTATTCGTATCTCATATATTCATATCCCTCTAGCGCAATCAAAATTGTTTTTCGTTCTTTTCTCGCTACACACTGTGAGGCTTATACACGAGCACTGCTTTCGGCGAAATCCACAAAAAATTCCAAGCAAGACATTTCAGAAATTTCCAATCAAGTCGTTTCAAAAATTTATAAGCAAGGCGTTTCAGAAATTTACAAGCAAGACGTTTTATTTCCAAGCAAGACGTTTCTGAAATTTTTAAGCATGAAATTTCAGAAATTTACAAGCATGACGTTTCAGATATTTTCATGCAAGACATAATAAAATAAAATGATATATGCCAGAAATTTCAAATCTCATCATTTTAGGCAAGACAAAAAAATCAAGCTTGGCATTTCAGAAATTTTCAAACAAGACTTTTCATAGATGTCTAAAAAAGACCTTTCAGAAATTTTCAAGCATGATATTTAAGAAATTTACAAGCAAGACGTTTTAGATATTTCCTTGCAAGACATGTATCAAATAAAATAATATACATCAGAAATTTCAAATCTAGTTATTTCAGAAACTTCCAAGCAAGACATTAAACAAAACTCAAACAAGGCATTTCAGATGTTTCAAAGCAAGACTTTTCGGAAATGTCCAAAAAAGACGTTTCAAAAATTTCCAAGCAAGACATTTCAGAAAATTTCAGCAAGACATTTCAGAAATTTTGTGAAATTTAAATAAAAACGTGTAATGTAATTAATAAGAACGTACATACATACATGGTATATGAATGTAATTATTTGAATAAATATTGATAAAAACAATGCAGCATTATTATGCAAACTAACATTTATCGCCGAGTAATTATCTTGTGGTGAAGTGGTTTGTGGTAAGGCCAACAATATGCGGTTTATGCTTGATGCTGTCATGATGATGAAACTCAATATGTCAAATGACATTTTTTCTTTGCCATTAATTTAATTAAAAATTAACGAATCTTGGCTGATCCTACTTTAGAAATGAAAAAGTTCGTTCAACAATGTTTTCAGTATGTCCAAATGTTTGCAGGCTGGCTGGATTTCCACCCTAGGGAATTATCTAGATCTAATTTGCTGCGTCAGAAAGAGAAAAAACTTTTAAGAAGGGAATATAGAAGTCTAGTCATTTACAGGGCTTGCGACCTGTCGTTAGCTGGTTTAAGTGGCCACTTTACACACTGTGTAACATTCACCTTTCTGGCCATATTTGAACATCTATATCCCTTGAACATCCTCATTTCCTCAACACTTCCATCTGTTGACTTTACTGACAAAAATACTTCATGCAACTATCCACATTTTCATACAGAAAATTTGATTTTACTTTACAGACAATTGAAGATAAATCTTTTAACATTCAATCGTAATCGGAATCCAGTGCCTCGATTATAAACGCTTTTCTCATCTGTACATATCGATACGGTACACTTAACTTCTGTACTATCTTTATCTAACTCGGTATATTCTACCGACTTGTCATCTCGATGTCATATGATCGAATCCGACCAATGAATGACCTTAAAAGTTCAGTCCGCGTTCCTTACTTCAATTAAGTTTAAAACAGTTCTCATTTATGTTTTAATTAGGCTTCTGTGATAAAAAGTGCCCACTTCAAAGCGATTATAAACTCCAATAAATTGCAATTCAAGCAAAAAATGCTCGCTTGAACATGATTTTTATATGCTTTTTAACAATTACCAAGACGGTTTGCTTAACGATCGTCTGTATTTATCTACCGAGCGATTACAAAGCCGGCTACTTTAACGTCTCGATACGTACACTCAGAAGATAGTGAAACACACGAAAAAAATATAACTAAATATTTTTTTTATAGCGGCAACATATTACGCCTTGATGCTCTTAAATATGAATAGAGTAGAATCTAGCCACATTATCTGGGCATCTAGGCGTTCGTTTTTAAAATTGACAGTTGTGTCATAATTCAATTGGACTTGAAAATGTTCTCGTTTCTCTCTCATATTTTTAATAGGCTTTTAAGAAAAAAAGTGCCAACCTCAGAACGATTAAAAGTTGAAATAAATCGTAATAAAAGGAAAAATTGCTGGGTGGAACAAAGTTGTTGTCACTTTCAATGCGTAGATATGCTTATCGAGGGGTACTAGACTAACCGAAGTACTTACATCGTCGATGGTGGGGGGATCGGTAGTCGGTTATGTATCTTCGTAATCGCTTGGAAGAATTTATCTTCAACTATGACGTCATAATGAAGCTATATCACTATAGTGCGTAGATATGTATACCGTGACGTATGCTTCCCCTCGTGGCATATCTATGTACCTACCCAAAACTTGAAAGTTGGGGGTCTGTAGTGTATCTTCGTAATCGCTCGAGAGAGTTTATCTTCAACTTTACCGTCATGGTGAAGTTATGACGTCCTTAGCTTCCCAATATAATTGCGGCCCAGGAGCCCCTGAGCAATGGCTATAATATTATATATAAGTATTTGGATGTTTTACATAGTTTTGTTTGCCAACGTTTGCCTACCATGCGAGAGGTCTCGGGTTCGATTCCCGCCATGTTTGATATGAAATATATTTGAAAGGGTGTTTTTACAATAGATAATTGTCATCGCTCTAATTTTCTTGCCTCCTCTTTCACAGTAGTAGCCGCTCGATTGTGGAATAATTTACCCACTAATGTTAGAGACGCCGCCCCTTCTTTATTTACATTTAAGTCAAAATTAAAATGTCACTATGTAAATATTTAAATTGTTCCTTTATCCTTCTTCTTTCCTTCCCATCCCCTCTCCTCTCTTCATAGTATAGTGTATTTTTTTAAATATATATTTATTTTTGTTAATCTTTGCTTTTAATTTTTGTATAAAATTGTAAGATTCAATATGTCCATGTATTTATAATTTTCTCAAACTGAACGGTTTGGGTAAGTAGAAAGAAATTGCCTTAAGGCAATATGCCGCCCTTATATGTAAATATATTGTATATGTATATAAAGTGTCAAATAAATAAAAATAAATACAATTATTTCACAGTCCCTAGACTGGTACCTGAAGCGTAAGACTGATGACCTTACCTTTATGTAACAAAAACAATCAAAATACGCTGCAATTGGTGTATTAATGCAGTGCCCTATGCACCATTAGGTGCGGAAAAGTAATATTGATGATGATGAAACATTATAAAATTGATAGTCGTTACATCGATTTCGTTTATACTGTGGAGGAAGCCGTAAAGTTGGCAGGGCCGAACACCGTTCTGGCCCGCAACGCGTAACCCGACGCAACGTCAGCTCGGACAAGTAATTGAACGTCGTGCAGCGAAAGAATATGCACATTTCATCTTAGCATTTCGTGTCGCCCGTCCACCAGCTTCTCGCCAGCGTTCGCTATTGTAAATTCCTTCTGTACAAAATTGTTTGGATGTAAGTCGTGTGTATCTACTCAATAAATATCTTCATTTGTAATCCATCTTTCTCATTTAACCTTAAATCCATAGAATTAAGAATAGTCCAGAAGGAGCGTATATCATATTTGAATACATCGGACTGTGTCCAATAATTCCCCCACTCCAGACACACTTTCGCCGCGCGCATACGTTAGGTCGCCGGGTAATGTTGCTTTATTAAGCAACTTAAGCAACTAATTCTTATTAGAAAAAAATAATCATAACACAAATGCAAGGTGTAAAAAAAAGCAATCTGTTAATTACTCTAAAATTGTATTGTGCACGCGGAAACATTGATTGACACAACAGATTAGATAAATAAAGGGTCATTTAATAAGAGTAATTGAATTTATGAACTTTGAACTTAAAATATAAAACAATTTTTTATTGACACAAAACGGATATTTTTATATCATGCTAAATAATATTTGATATTTTCAAGATAGTGTCGTTTAATTGTCTTCCACGGCGTTGTTTAATTCGAGGTCTAATTTTCATTAGTTCTTTTATTAAATGAGCAAAGTAGGGTAAAAAAATTGTACCCTGGCAACACTAACGAAATTTCCATTTTGTTTCTTCGACAATCTGACAGATGGAAAAAAATCATTTTTTTAGTAATTCATTTGCTACTTAAACATTCGTTTGTTAATTACACATGAAATGTGATGCCATCCTGTTTCTTTAAGATCCTCGCGGTATTTCTACACTTTAAAAGGACAAAACACGGCATAGTTGAATTCGCGCACCCGTCCATACAATACTAAAATATTTTTTTTTTGTTAAACGTTAAGTAAATTTATTTTTTACGTTTTTTTATTTGAAAATTTATTAATAAACCCTTACGGATTATTACATTCATTTTACAAAAAATAATATAAACATTTTTCATTCATATTCTGTTTTTTAAAATAATATTTACAAAATAAAGTCTTTTGTTTAGTTTTGTCTGGTAGTTTATTGTATAATTTCAGTCCCTGGTTCATTAGTCTTGATTGTCCTTGTCTTGTTTTAGAAAGTTGTATATGGTATTTGTCTGATATTCTCGTATTATGTCCACGTTGACTACAATTTTTTACAAGTTTTAGTTCTTCGTCTACAATTACATTAGTGGCTAATTTATGGATAACTTTTAATGATTCTAGTTGAAAGAGTTCAGTTATATTTCATTGCTTAGTTAGTTAAAAAGTTCTCTAGTTGCAGTTAGATAGGCAAGGTCATTTAACATTTAACATTTAACATTTTTTTTTTTTTTGCACCACAACAGGCCAGGAGGCCTAATTACAGTGGTGAATTACATCACAGAGCACCCAGGCTTGAGAAAAATCACACTTTTAATTTTTGTGTTCTCACCGGGAATCGAACCCGGAACCTTCCGTGCGTGAGTCAAGCGTCTTGACCACTACACCACGGAGGCCGCCATATACTAACTTTAATATTTTATTTTGTTGTCTTTGTAGTCTGTTTATGTCATTTTGATATCCTGCTCCCCATAGTAGTTGCGTATAACATGCTTTAGTTTTTACATAGGCTTCATACATTAGAATTTTTTCCGTTTTTGGAACAAAGTTTTTGATTTTTAAAAAAAGACTCGATAATTTAAATTTCACTAACCGCGATTTTAATTGAATTTAACTTGACTGCTTTTATATCCCTTTTCACTTTTTTTTTGTTATGTATATTTTTTTTAATACTGTATTACATAAGTTATGATAATATTTCCGGGGGTAGCCGTCGCTTGTGCGTTATATCCACAATTGAGTGTTTTAACTTACCATACAGAATATTCTAGATTGAAACATGCAAGTTTGCGTGTCTGAATTAAGGAATTAAAATGGACTTCTGGTTTATGTCCACCCTGTAAGAAGTATATAGAGATGCCCTGAAGGTGGGTTTAAACCAGGGCCCCGATTATAATAGGAAGTTGACAGAGCTATCTTCGACTGTCTATAAAGCAAAAACGATATTTGTGTACGAAAATGATACCGTCTTAGCAATGAGGAACTTCAGCCCTACGGGAAATTGGATACAAAAAATGTTTTCTTACGCGGGGTAAAAATTAGAGCATTAAATTGTACGGCAAAGTTTCTTGAAAATGTACAGAAAAAATTAATAAAAAATATTTTGATAAAAACGCACTACTTTAAATGACGTCACTGGTTCATGTGAATCAACCTATGATCTGAGAGCTATGGAAGATTTCCGGTCTGCTTGTCGCTTCTGGACCAATGGGAAGAACTGAATGAGAATAAGCGGAAATGAACCTCTGACGTCACACGCGGAGTTATTTCAGAAATAGAAAACTTTAAAAAATCGTAACACCGATAATACGATATGTAAAAATTAAAAAAAAATTTTTTTTACTTAGTTTAACAGTCTATTAACAAATAAAAAAATTGAAAAAAACCACTGAACTTCCTCATTGTCAAAAGTCATACAAAAATCATGTTCAAGCGACCATTTTCGCATGAATTGGGATTTATTGGAGTTTATAATTGCTTTGAAGTGGGCACTTTTTATCACAGAAGTCTATTTAAAATATAAATAAGAACTATTTTAAATGTTAATGGAGAAATGATCACATGAACGTAGTTATACAGAAAGCAGCCAGCCACAGAAAAGTGAAACTGAGATAATAGCCATTTTGTGAAAAGAGTGAATTATAAAATCTACACAATTGTTTAAATGCTTTTGACTATAACTTTAGTTTTTTTTATATATTACAAACAAGAATCTTATTGTGTATTTGAAGATTTTTAAGATTTTTCTGAGAAATACCGTTTTTGTGATCAACACCTTTTCCGGAGGTGATTAATACAGTTTTCTCTATAAAAGTGGTCTGGCTGATTTTAGCAGAACATAGAGTCGACCTTACTGCACCCGATAACATCAATATCTCATTTTTCCGAAATTGAGGACTGGCTGCTTTCTGCATAGTTACGTTCAATTGAGCAATGATTATGATAAAATTATAAATAAACTTATCAATGAATTTTCTTGGTTTAGTTTCACTTTTTATTATTTTGAGCAACGAGCGCTTTCGCCTGAGTAGGCATCTTCAAGACTGGTGAATTGTTTACAACATTTACAGTTTTTATAGTATTCTTTACATATTTTGGAGATAAGATCAAATAATTACTTAGGCGAAAGCGCTCGTTGGTTAAAATAATAAAAAGTAAAACCAAACCACGAAGTTTTATTTATAAGTTTATTTATAATTTTATCATATTCATTAACTATGGAGTTTTATCATGAAATATAAAAAAAAACATCAATATTATAACTGGGCAAGTTTAAAAGAAAAAAAAATTACGCATACTCTGCTTTAAATACAGAAAACTTCATTTTACTTAAGATGCCTTTGCAGCCTACGTGGTGTAGTGGTCAAGATGCTTGACTCACACACGAAAGGTTCCGGGTTCGACTCCCGGTGAGAACACAGACATTAAAATGTGAACAATATTTTGAGTTTGTCTAAATTTTTGTAGACAATGACTGAATTCAAATCCCTGGGAGGCTGTTTATATTACCATATTACAACAGAGACGAAGACCATTTAAGAGATGGTAATATAGAAGTCTAGGGCTTAAGACCTATCAATAATTTTTTTTTTTTTAAATAACAGTTTTTTTTTTTTGCACTACAACAGGCCAGGAGGCCTAATTACAGTGGTGAATTACATCACAGAGCACCCAGGCTTGAGAAAAATCACATTTTTAATTTTTGTGTTCTCACCGGGAATCGAACCCGGGGCCTTCCGTGCGTGAGTCAAGCGTCTTGACCACTACACCACGGAGGCCGCCAATAGATGGTTTTAGTGGCCACTTTACACACTGAGTAACATTCACCATTCTGCCCATATTTGAACATATATATTCCTTTAATTATTTCATCTGTTGTCATCTAATTATCACCTACATACGTTGCCTAGTATGTAGGTGATAATCAGATGATTCTTACCCGCATAAATAAAGGTTTCAGCTCTTTAACTTCACAAACATCAACCGATGAAAGAATTGAAGGAATATAGATGTTTAAATATGGGCAAAATGGTGAATGTTACACAGTGTGTAAAGTGGCCACTTAAACCAACCATTAACAGGTCATAAGCCCTGTAGATGCCTAGACTTCTATATTACCTTCTTATCAAATGTTCTTCATCTCTGTTGTAATATGTTAGTAGTAAACATTCTAAAAATATAATGGAAAACATAGTAGAAGATATTTTAAAAAACGTAGTAAAAAAACATATTTTTAAAAATTAGTAAAAACACATTAAAAGATATTTGTAAAAACACATTTAAAAAAAAAAATAAAAGCACAGTAAAGAAAAATTTTTTTTTACTTTGTCAAAAACATATAAATTTTTCTTAAAACGCAATAAAAAACGTGTTTAAAAAAACAGTATAAAATATATTTTTTTTTAAATCGATAAAAACACTAAAAAACATTAAAAAATCACAGTTATGAACATATTTTTAAAAATTAAAAAAAAATATGAAAAACACAGTAAAAACGTATTTCAAAAATCACAGTAAAGAACATATTTAAAAAAAACACAGTAAAAAACGAATAAAAAAAATGAATAACATAGTTTAAGTGAAAAAAACATAGTTAGGGTTATAGTAAAAAATATGTTTATAGTAATAACAAACAGTTTTTTATTGCCCTTGTTAGTCTTTGCTGCATAGTTTTTTTTTGTTCAGTAACTGTTGTAAATGGACTTGGACTGTAAATGTTGTAAATAAATGTTTGAAAACAAATATTAATAAATAACATTAACTCATACGTATTAAAATAATAATATATACAATATACATGTATTTTTATGGACGTTGACCTTTTACAAAATGTTGGCAAGAAATAAATGAAATCTCACGTTGGCCCTTTCAGATTCAAGACACAGATATATCAATTTATATTTGATACTAATTAAACTGATTATTTGCATATAATTCACTCGTCGCGTCGTGTGTTAAATTTCTTACATAATTATTTTTTAACTGTGGCAATGTTATTTGAAATTTAATAAACTTGAAATGCAGTTTGTCTAAACCAGGCTTTATAATCTAATAAAGACAACAGTACTGACAAAACAGATACAGGGTGGTCAAATGTTACTTAGGTAATGTTACTTACAAAAAGTTCACGTGACCCAATCACTTAGCATTAGGACTTGGGACACACCTAGTATTATGTTGTCCCATGATTATAAAGGTTCAAGTATTCAAAAATATATCCTAATTTTCTTAGGCCCATTTCATACGATCGTCAAAACTGTTATAACACAATTTTTAGCCAATAATTTAGTAATAATTATTATCAATATTTAAAGCATTTCTTAATTTTCTTAGTCCTATTTCATACGATTGTCAAAATTGTTAAAACACAATTTCTAATTAATTATGGATAACTTATATAGCGCCATTTTCGTAATAAAATACCTCAAGGGCGCTTTACATGGTGATTCTATTGTTAAGTTAATTTAATTGAAGCTTTTAAATTTGTAATTTAATTAAAATAATTTATTTTGTTGTCACGTGCTACGGATTTATTCAAATGATTTAGAGAACAAGTGGGTTTTAAGTTGTTGATAATAATTATTACTACAGTATTTCCAAGCGTTTATTTAACTTTTGACACATGGGCGCCTATAAAGTTCCGTAATTATTGACAGGCAACCATAGACCGAAAAATGCAATACTTCATGTTTTTTTCATTACGATAGTGAAGCGACATGTTCTTTTGCTCCGATATTTATCGATATCGATGTTTATTGAGCCTACTTATGCAACGAGGATTATACAAGTTGATTTTTTTCATGAAAAAATGTAAAATGTGAATTAAATTAAAACCGGAAATTAAAAATAAAAAAATCTATCGAAAGCCACAGTATTTTTATTCACTTAATAATGAATACGACTAATTAACATGAAATATAAATGTCTAACTGATTCAATATTGTGAAAATATCAAATATTTATTAAAAACTACTTTTCGATTGTCTATGGCCAAAACTAATTTGACAGTTCGTCAGAATATATTGAATTTTAATGGCGCCGTGGTCGCTGTCATTTATTATTGTCGCCGACAAACTGACAGTGTCGCGACACAAAATTTCTCAATTTACATTACGACAATAAAATAGTCCTATGCATATTTGGGTTTTCTGTAGCTCCTGCACCCAATGACAAACTCCAATTAAGGAATTTATCGAGACTGTATTTAAAGCTTCTTTTGTAAAGAAATGATGTATTTTTGCAATATTTTTTATTGAATGAAGACTTTAAAAAAAAAAAGTTTTACTACAGCGCTTTCGTAATATAAACTCTGCTTTAAACGTCTGGGTATGTTTATAAACTACAAAATGTTGAGATTAAAACTTTTTCATAAATAAAGTCGATTTTTATGAGAAATCGATTTGGTAACGCATTAGGACATCCCTAATCGATACATAATCGAGCTGTCAAAAGTTAAATAAATGGTTGGATAGAGTATAGTCATAGTAATAATTATTATCAACATTCAAAGCATTAACTTTGTGGTTAAACATTTTAATAAACGTTGTCAAATATTTTTATTCAACCACTTACCAAATTTTCTATGTTTACCGGTTTCGAGACGTACTCGTCTCTTTGTCAGGACACTGATTAAGCCAACATGCAAAACCCACTATACACCTTCACTATGGCTGTTGTACAATAATATAAAACCAACACGACACGCATTCTACGGTGCTGTGTAATGATTACACATGGACAAAATGAGAGATTTTAAATCGAAAAAATAAAACATTCACATTAAATTGATTCAATTATTTATAATTGAAGTCAACAATGATAATATTTTAAATCTAATTCTAGGAGAAGTAGGCGTCTAGGAGGAATACTAGAACTTAGCTGTTCGCGCGTGTGACGCGTAAAATTGCCTCTCTCGCTCCCGAATATACCTGTATTATCGAGAGTGAGACGTAAAGAGTGTGTGAAACAATTAAATATTAGGATTACTCTTTTACTACGTACTCCGCAACATTCGACACATTGGCAAATTTTCTATCGTATTGGTGATTTATCTCCGATTTTCAATAAAATTCTCATTTTCAATAAGCATTAATGATTTAATAACAAAATATTTTAACCAATTTCTTAATGTATAACAGAGGAACACCAAAAATCTTAACCCATAATTTACTATATTATTGGAGATATTGAAGTTATTAGATGCAATGTGTACTAGCTACCCATCACAAAGAAGGGAAAGTTAATATTTTGTTTGGTTCTGTTTTTTTACTGAAGACCAGAAAAGTGTTAGATCCTCCCTAACATGCAGCTGTCAGTTATCGAATTCGTTGTTTCATATTATAACTATTGTATGCAAGGGGTCGGTTAATATTTCGGATCAGAAGAAATAATAAAAAAAATATTCATCCAGTATTACTCTGAGCATGACAAATGTCAAATAGCGTGCAATGTCACCGGTATACATTGGACAAAAAATAAACACACACGTATGTGTATAATAAATATACACACACACATATGTATGTGGATGCATAAAATAATAGATTGTCCTTCATAATGTGTAACAATATGAAATTTAAAACGTTAAACCAAATTCGAAATCTTAATAAAGTCTATTAAACTCATATGAAACACGTTCTTAATGGTGTTGATGTTTTTTGTTTGTTTTTGTTTTTTTAAATCATTTTTATAACATTACTAATCGAAATAGATGGATCAAGTTTTTATTTATTGCTGTCCCGTTCCGCAGTCAGGCGAAGCACAATTCACCGTATTCATTAAAAAAGGACGCAATCACAAACAACAAAGTATGCATAAAATAAATGTTATGTTTGAAGCACTAACTTTGTGGTTATGCATTAAAATAAAATAAATATAAATCAGCTTTGTTTTTAGCCACTTATTATTCGCAAACCATCTGATACAATAAACCGCTTACTGCAAAATTCTATCTACTCACGTAAATATAAAAATAAATGAGGCAAACGCGCTGACCATTACACCACGAATCTAAATATTGACATACTATAATTGAACGCAGTTATGCAGAAAGCAGCCAGTCCACAACTTTATTGGGTTATCGGGTGTAGTAATGTTAATTATAAGTTCTGATAAAAATATCCAGGCCGCTTTCATACAAAAAACTATAATAATCACCTTTTAAAAATAGTGTAGATCATAAAAATGGCATTTCTCGATTAGCAGAAAACCCCCACAGCACTAGAAAAATCTTACGATATAGATGCTGATGGGAAGATTAATGCCTCAAGAAATCTCGTTCAAAAGTTTATATAAGTTTTTATTTATATCCCTAAAGAGATGAGGTAGAATTTTTTCAAATTCAGGATTATGGATATTTGAGCGTTTACAGGGCTTATGACCTGTCATTGGCTGGGTTAAGTGGCCACTTTTAAGTAGGTACTACAACATTCCCCATTCCGCTTATTAGCGAATATCCACAGGTAACATTTTTGATTTTTGTATATATGTTACTAAACGAGAAACCATTCACAAGCGAGTTGGAGCGCCATCTATGTATTGATATTGAAGTTAAGTATTTTAATTAGCAGATTACTTTATTTTATGTAGTTAAGACTCTTCCGAGTTAAATTAAGCACTAGTAATCGCCTGCAGATGACTCTGCAATTTTATTTTTACTTATATTTGACCAGATCTTATTACACAACATTATTTTGGTACGTGTATTTGTACATACACCTAAATTCTACCTCATCTCTGTAGGGATATAAATAAAAATATATACCTACTCCCCCTTGGGAGAAATCCAGTAACACGTACCAAAATAATGTTGTTTATATAAGTATTCAATTTAGTAAATTAATTGATTTAAAAATACCTGCAGTAAAAAAAACATTATCACTCAAAATTTAAATGAGGTATCATTCAATATTAGATCTGGATATTTTCTACAAAGTGCGAATTTTAGGTAGTGTGGTCAGCCAGACAGAATGAAATCACGAAAATCCCCTGAAATCATAATTATTATTTTTTTAAAATTATAATAACAAATTAATCAAGTCATTCTTTACAATAGGGAAATATCACATACTACGAATACCGATAAAAATATATTAAATGGATTAAGAATAATGAAATGTGTTTTCAAAATCAATATGGATATTGCGGAGAAATGTTTTCATACATAAATGTAAAAAAGAAATTGAATAAAAACACGTTGCTAGAAAAATGCTACGTGTTTGGCCTTGGTTGTTGTGACGTCAAGAGTCGTGATATTGTTCTGAATAAATTTCGATGGCCAGGAACAAATAAACATGAATTTTGACGTATAAGGGCGTGGCCAATGGAATGGCCGTTTTTGCGGGAATTTAAAATTATACAATAAAAGTATTTTTTTTGCTACTAATAGTTAGTAAAAAAATATTTTTTTTACTGGACAGTATTTCATAGACCTTTATTACTTTGAAAATGTAATAAAAATGATATTTCCACTAATATAAGTTTAAAATT
This sequence comes from Micrasema longulum, assembly GCF_059751315.1. Classification (NCBI taxonomy): domain Eukaryota; kingdom Metazoa; phylum Arthropoda; class Insecta; order Trichoptera; family Brachycentridae; genus Micrasema; species Micrasema longulum. Next base: position 551,021 of record NW_028278230.1, on the reverse strand, counting down.
ATATGTTAAATATATAGTAACACACTATACATCAGAGTTTTACAAGAACTGGCAATTTACTGCAAAATGCAGATCTTTGGTTGTGTAGTCAGCCAGACTTCAATATAAAAGTATTAAAACTAATTAAATTCATAATTTAATTGTTGTTTGTACTAAAAAAATGAATGCATGGATTATTTGTCATTTGTCAAAGTAAAATAACACTCCAACTGTTGTGTAGATTTGATTATTCACTCTTTTCACAAAAGTGCCATTATCTCAGTTTCACTTTGGCTGGCTGTTTTCTGCATTACCACGTTTAATTTATAAACACAATCAAAATAGCTCACTTGCCCTGATCTGATTGTTAATTTGCGTAAAAATACATTTTACTGAAAGGAAGTTATAGGGCCTGAAAATTTTCGGGGTCCTAAAAAATGGCGTTCTATATTCACAAATTCAATGCTTTTGCAAAAAAAAATATTTATTTTTCTTATTTTAATTTAAACTATTACATTGTTTCAGATATTTGTAATGGCGAAATAAAATCTCAAACATCAAAGGTAAGCAAAAATATTTATTGATTTTATAATAAAAAAATATGATGACAATTATTAACAGTGGTGCACCCCTATACTGCGAATTGTAGAGTGTCTTGCTCATTTAATATATTGTGTAAAACTTTATTTTTAAGGATTTTTATTACATTGGTACAATTCCCCGTGAGGTGTATTATATTACAAAAATATCGTTATGAAAATTATTCATAATTTTAACCTGTTGAGACCGTATGTATATTCAGACGAACACTAACTTTACGATTTTACTATTCCCATAACAAATCAAATAATAATGTTGGATTTTTGTTTTTTAATTACTGTGAATCTTTTCTATGTCACCTCTTTTTGTTCGCTTGGTTGCAATCCGTAATCTCGCCTAAAATGACATTCAACGTTGACAGTTCGACTCTCGTTAGAGCACCTGATTCCTTATTAATTGCATTTTTAAAGTCAAATGCCAACTGGCCAGTGACCTAATATGTTTAAATTTATTTATGTTTTTCATGTAATTTTATTTTTAATTTGTTTTTTTTTTATAGTTATTTAATAAGATGGATTTTAGTATGTACTAGAAACTGTATTAATTTCTCGTACTAATAAAAAAACAGCATTTAAACACTAATGTACGTTTAAAGTTTATTTTCAAATAATTCTCTTTTATCTAATATTTTTAAAACTGCCAGACTTAATCCAGGTTTCAGAGCGTTAATGTATCAAATTAAGCGTACCACGATCATAGTCATATCGTTACATGCAGGTAAAACAATCAGCCTTACGCTTCAGGCGCTTGCAGGGTAAAACTTTCTTTAAAACAAATATTTCATGTTGACACTAAGGAATCAAACCCGGTACCTCAACCGGAAACATTGTAGCCAAACGCGCCAACGAGGCGGACTTTACTTTTCTCCACTCGATTTCAAGATTTTATTTTATTAAAACTTCTCGTAAAAAGAATAAGTACTTTGGCGGACTTATTGCTAATAGCAATATCTTTCAGACAAACAAAAACCAGACTAGTCAAATGAAGAGATTGTTCAAAATTTCGTTCTAAAAAACCATAAATGTATATTAAAAGATACATACATACGTATGTTAAAATAAAATATTAAAAAACATAATTAATTAAAAATAACAGCTGTTTTTTTTTACGCAAAATTTTCACTTGAGAGTAGTTATCTAGTGGAAAACACTCGTCCAGGATTTTATTAAAAAATTTAAGCATCATTTATTTTTTTATTATTTTTAAATAATAATTATTTGATCCATTTTTATTCTGTGCCTCTTAAATATGTACTTTATTGCATTAGATGTAGGTTATTAACATCTCTTTCTTTCGCGCAATCTGTTGCTGTGTGCGAGGGAGACAGCACGCCGACGTAAATTTCCATTGTACAGTTGGCGTTTTAATTTGAATGAGTGCGAAAGGGCCGGCAATATATTCATTAACGCGTTTTCTCGGGTATTTTGTGGGCAAACAAGAAAGAACACATTAAAACAATTCAGATCGCAAATTCGTTAGAGAAGGATGGAGAAATATTTTTGTTATTGGCGGGATGTTCGAAATCCATTTTCGAATTTGAAAATTGCTGTTGTTCCTTTGTTCGGAATAAAATAGGTCAACGTGCTCTACTAAAACGATTGGTTCAACAGTTGACTACGATAGCTCTCTACATATCTATTATTTGTCCGTACGGATGAAGAATACAGTTCTGTGTGCGAAAACGAACCAGAACCCTGGGCGATTGTTTAAGACTCAATGACTACTCTCAGGTAAAAATCCTGGTTATACACTACAATATTTAATTGTTCCTGGAAGCGTATTCGTTAATATAGACATAAAGTTCGTCTCCCGTTCGTGATGTTTCGGAATCACTCAAAAGCTCATTTTAAATTATCGCTGTTCAATTTTGTAGCTCCACAAAACCGACCCTGGGTGGCGCCTGCTAACGTCACTCAAAATAAACATTCTCATTTTCAACAATATTTTGAGTTTGTCCAAAATTTTAGATAAGGACTAGATTCAACTCCCTGGGGAGCTGTTAATATGAACATATTACAACAGAGATGAAGAATATTTAAGATGACGTAATTTAGAAGTCTAGGTATCTAACTTCACAAAAATCAACAGATAAAAGAATTGAAGGCATATAGATGTTTAAATATGGACAGAATGGTGAATGTTACACAGTGTGTAAAGTGGCCACTTAAACCAGCCAATGACAAGTCATAAGCCCCTTAGATGCCTAGACTTCTATATTACCTTCTCTAAAATGTTATTCATCCCTGTTGTAATATGTTAATTCTCATTTTTATTAGTATCTCAGCTATGCCATAAATGTCCTAGAAAAGAATTTGGTTTGTTCGGTTATTACTGGGGTGGATAACGAGTCAGGTGTTTCCTTCCGACACATCTGCTATTTGCGAAGCCACTTTGGGTGGATTCTGAATCATCCCGAACGGATAAGGCGTCGGATATTTGGGAATGTGCTTCCTGCACTGGCCTTCTGGAGCGTAAGACTGATCACTTTATCTTCCAGGAAATGAAAACGAGCCAAATATGCTGTAATTGTAGAACCAATGCAGTGCCCTATTCACCACTGTCCCTGTCAGGGAAATGATGGTGATGAAGTAGCTACATTTTGAAAAGTAAAAAACAGGATTCTCAATAGTTACAAGTTTGAAAAAAAGATTTTGTACAGTTAAAACAAGATTCTAAATAGTTTTAAACGAGATTTCGAATATTTATAAATAAGATTCTAAATAGCTGGTATAAATAAGACATGTACAATTTGTTTTGTTCATTAATGCCCAAGGGGCATTTATATAAAAGGAAAAATAAATGCATGCTAACCATTACTTAGAAAAGTTAGAAAAAATCTTGTTTAAATCTATATGGAATATTATTTAGATTCTTGTTTAAAACTATTTAGAATATTATGTAACACTAAACATATGTAATAAAATTTTAATTTGAACCACAAACTTAGTGGTAATTTATTACAATATAATAAATATAGAACTTCTTTGTTTTTAACATATTCCAACAGAGATGAAGTACATTTCAAAGAAGGTAATATAGAAAGCTAGGCATCTACAGGGCTTATGACTTATGGCTTATAAGTTTAAATATGGAGTTCTACAAAATAAACACCAAATCAATCAATAAAATAAATTAATTTGAATTCGTTTTAATTATAATAACCACAAAGTTATCGCTTCAAATGAAACATTTATATTTATTATTAACATATTACAACAGAGATGAAGAACATTTAAGAGAAGGTAATATAGAAGTCTAGGCATCTACAGGGCTTATGACCTGTCGATGGCTGGTTTAAGTAGCCACTTTACACACTGTGTAACATTCACCATTCTCCCTATATTTAAACATCTATATTCCTTAAATTCTTTCACCTGTTGATGTTTGTGAAGTTAAAGAGCTGAAACCTTTATTTATGCGGGTGAGATTCATCTGATTGAATAGTATCACCTACATACTAGGCATCGCCTGAAATTTTATTTTTCAATTTTTATACTTCTTCATGGACCAGGTGGATTTATCAACAATATTTTGAATTTGTCAAAATTTTCGTAGACAAGGACTGGATTCAACTCCCTAGGAAGCTGAGAAACAGAGATGAAGAACATTTTAGAGAAGAGAATATATAAGTCTTGGCATTTACAGGGCTTATGACCTGAGATACTATTCAATCAGATGAATCTCACCTGCATAAATAAAGGTTTCAGCTCTTTAGCAATTATTTGATTTGGACAAACTCAAAATATTGTTTTTAAATATAATACAATTAATTAGTTAAGGTATACCTTGATAAAGAAGCTTGTGTAGGTTAAAAACAAAGTGGTTATTTATTTATTATATTGTAATGAATAATTACAAATTAATTGTTTCAAATATACATTTTGTAACATATGTATAGTTGTTCATAATATTCTGAATAGATTTAAACAAGATTCTAAATAATATTCTATATAGATTTAAACAAGATTCTAAAAAGTTTAAAACAAGATTCTAAAAAGTTGTTAACAAGATCCTGAATAGTTTTAAATATTCGGAATGATTTTATAGAAGCTTCTGAAAATTTGCAATAAAGATTTGAAATAAATAAATGTCTGAAAGGTCATTAACTGAAAAAAAAAGAAAAAAAAATATTGCATTATGGCCTTTGCATCGTCCTGCGAAAGAGACATGAGCACATGAGACAAATGTATGACAGATCCACAAGAGTAACAGAAACAAAAAATATGCGTTCACCAAGAAAAGGACAGCAAACATTACATCATTCTGCCATTGACATTAAAACGCGCGCGAGCGAGACAGCACCACTCATTGTAATAGAGGAGAGAGACGGGGAGAATAATTGAATGGAATTACACCCGAGAGAGAGGGGGACGGAACTATGCATTGTGTTACCAAACGGCGCATGCGCCAGACCGTGTATCCGCCGGCAGAGAGACGCGTTCCGATTTCAAATTGTTCTGAATTCGAAAAAAACGTTCCGAATCTGACGTTTGCTGTCAAACTCGCGGAATTATACGTTTGTTTTATTGTTTGTGACGGACGAATAAAATTGTCTCCATAACAAGTGAGTCTTAAAATTTAATTGAAAATACATATTTTTAAATTTATTAATGATTTTAAATTATGTAAACATATTCAAAGGTCTAATTATGTTTTGTCTGTCAATCATGGTTAAGTGAATTCATTCAACTTTTTGTACATTGGCGGCCTCATTGCCAAATAGAAATTTCTTCCAACCAACCAATAAAATAAAAAATATATTTTTTATAATTCGAGTTACAGAACATATTCAATAGAAAAAAAGATTAAAAAGCTAAAGATATATACAAATAGAAATAAACGTATTTCTTTATAAATTACCTTAAATCAAAACTATTACTCAATGGGAAAAAGGAAAAAAGAGGAAAAAGGAAAGGAGGAGAGATTAAGGAAGAGAAAGGATTGTGTGATTTTAATGTTAATTCAAAATTTGTTTGCAATATAATTATTCAAGTAGTTATATAAGTTATGTCGGCCTCATGGTGTGGTGGTCAGCGCGTTCGCCTACCAAACAAGAGGTCTCGGGTTCGATTCCCGACATGGTTAAATAAAATATTTACTCAAAAAGGTGTTTTTACACTAGAAAATTTCATAGTCCCTGGACTGGTACCTGAAGCGTAATACTGATCATCTCACCTTCATGTAACAAAAATCATCAAGGTACACTGAGATTGGTGAACCAATGCAGTACCCTATGCACCAATATGTGCTGAAGTAGAATGAATTCATATGAAAGTCATTGGAGTATTTAGTCCATCGTATAGTATTTTTGACTGGCCTTTATCGCGGCCTCCGTGGTGTAGTGGTTAAGACGCTTAACTCACGCACGGAAAGTTCCGGGTTCGATTCCCGGTGAGAACACAAAAATTCAAAATGTTATTTTTCTTAATCCTGGGTGTTCTGTGCTGTAATTCACCACTGTAATTAGGCCTCCGCTTTTTAAAAAAAAAAAAAACTATATATTAATATTAAAATATTTGTCCTTGCTTTTTAAATGTGGTAGTGTTGTTGGTGTTTGATATTGTATTTTTGTTTATCAGAATTTTTGCATAATGTTATATCATTGTCTTGTCTGTTTCTCAATGCCCTAATTTTTTTTGCCCTAATTTTTGAACTTACGTTTTTTTCGTCGTAGGGGTAGAAAAAATATAATAGGTATTATTTAAGGGTAAATAAGCAAAACAGAAAAAGAATCGGGTTGTGGTCCCGTGGCTAGTGCTTTGGACTCACAGCTCAAAGGTCCGTTGTTCATAACCCACTCTACCCCAACTTGATTCCCATTTTCTAATAGCGAGTTATTTACAACTCGTTGAAAATGGCCCTCAAAATGAAATAATTGGGTAAATCATAAGAACTCTAAAAACAGACAATGAAAAACGAAACCCAATTTCTCCATACTCGTTTCCAAGCCGGTGTAGTCTGACGATTGGAAATCACTCCTAACGTGTTTTTTGTACAGTTCAGTCGTAAGGAAAGTGGTATATCGTCATCATTCCCTTTCCGCACTTAATAATGCATAGGGCACTGCATTGATACACCAATTGCAGCGTATCTTCATGTTTAATTTTGTTGCACGAAAGTAAGATTTGCAGTCTTACCTTTCAGGTACCAGTCCAGAGACTATGAAATATTCTAGTGTAAAAACACCTTTTAAATAAATATTTCATTTCAACCATGTCGGGAATCGAGCCCAAGACCTCTTGCATGGTAGGCAAACGCGCTGACCACTACACCACGAGGCCGACAGATAAACATGTATTCAACTTCTATGATTTTATTTTGTTGTCTTTGTATCCTTGTCATTTCTGTCTTGTTTATTACGATTTAATAACTTCATAGTTTTACAGCATATTTTAGTGCAATAAATCTCTGGCATTACCGGTTTCAAAATGGTTTGGATAGTATTTACGAGCTAGACAATAATGCATAAGACACAGACAATAATCTATCGGAATGGGTTGATATTGTCGTTGGAATACCTCAAGGTGCAGTTTCATCACCATTACTATTTTCCCCGTTTATCAATCCGATAGCAGAATATCTCAATTGTTCACATCATCTCTATGCAGATGACTTACAACTAATATCTTCATTGCAGACCTGAAAGCACCGGCAAAGCAATAGAATCGATGCCTAATACACTAAATAACGTGTCAACGTGGACAAAAGAGTATGGTTTACTTATAAACCCATTTAAAACACAAATTATGTTTGTGGGTGGTCAAAGATTGCTAAGTAAGTTAGACGTATCTTCTCTTAATCCTCTTAATGCCAATGGTACCAAATCCAATGCAGAAAGACTATGAAAAATCAAGGAGTACTGATGGATAAACATCTATGCTGGCAAGCTCATACTTATGAATCAAGCCGCAAAATATTTTTCAGTCTGCACTCACTGCAAAGTTGCTAAAATTCTTACCCATTAATACTAAATACTCAATTGTTCAAGCATTTCTACTACCCATTCTAGATTACGCTGACGTTTCCATGACTCGTTAGCAACTCAAAACGACTTCAGAATATATGCATAAGGTTTATTTTTGGTCTTGGGAAATATGAATACCTTTCTGATTATCGTTGGCAACTGAAATGGCTCAAAATTAGACAGCGCAGAGAATATCACTCCCTCTCACTTCTGTTCAATGTACTTCATAGTCCTAACGCTTTTACATACCACCGTGAAAATTTCAAAGCTCATTAATTCATAGTTTACCTCTTCGTTCTAATTCTCAAAGCACTCTCTTAATACCCACCCATCCACAATCCCTCTTTCTTATCTTCGATTGACTCCGAGTCTTAGAGTATTTTAGTCATTCTACATCAAAAGAATGGTGGCTTAGCTGCCAGCTCTGCCATTTGTGGAAACGACAGAACATTTTTATAAATGCTTCGCTGTATCAAACGTCTTATTTTTTAAAAAATATCGCATAAGAGATATTGTTTTTCTAATAATTGCATTTTTTCTCGAAATAAAATGAAAATGCCATCTCATCCCTGGGGGTTGGGTGAGATGGTTTTTCAAGAGAAGTTTACTTTGGACAATATTTTGTTAAAAATAAAATTAATTAATTAGTTATTTTTCTGTGTTCTTGTTTATAATATAACAGTTAACGATATTCAAACTAGTTGTTTTAACAATGTTTGAGTATGTCCAAATGCTTGCAGACTGGCTGGATTTAAGGATCTAAGGAATTATTCATATTTAAATTTATTGCAACAGAGAGGAAAAACATTGTTGAGAAGGGAATATGGAAGTCTAAGCGTTTACAGCCGGTACAAATGCCGGTGAGATTCGTGTAATTCAATTATTTCACCTACATACTAGGCACATACAAATATACACAGTGTGTAAAGTGGCCACTTAAACCAGCCAATGACAGGTCATAAGCCCTGTAAATGCCTAGACTTCCATATTCCCTTCTCAACAATGTTTTCCCTCTCTGTTGCAATAAATTTAAATAGTTTATTTTAAAACTACGCCATCTCTGACCACCTTCCCGTATCTATCGAGTAAAAAACACTCGTCCGGGATTCTGTTCTTATTTACACACAACTGTATTCTTCATCTGCCCAGACATAGACAAAATAGAGAAAAAAATGTGATTTTCTTTTACAGGGGATAAAAGGGGTTAGTTTTCAAATTTGAAAATGTTCACAACTAATGTTTTAAAGTATTAATAGATTCTTACTGCTTCTGCCCCTACAAATGGGCACACGTGTTGGGATGCCACGCACACATAAACCATATTTTGAAAATTAAATTTAATATTTCACGCGTTCTCCGAAAAGGTGTAAAACTGAAAACTCGTAAAAATTTCTTCACTAAGCACTGAATGTGCTCCGGCGGATACGCGGTGAGCCACAACTCCGCGACAACAAGCCGTTCCCCCGTGCGTGGGGACAGGCAACGAGAACAGAACGCCATTCACTCTGTCTTTGAATACAGACCTCACTTCATCTACATTCATTCGTGTGTTGTATTTTTTTTATTTTTAAACGCTAGTTCACAAATTTAATTTACTAATTTCTTATTTTCTATCAGTTCAAACCTTTTTCTTAGTAATTTTTTTTTCTGTACATATTTTTTTCATTTTCATATATTTTTTCAGTTTCATATACTTAGACAGTTTTGATTTTTTTAGTTCCATAATTTTTGAATAATTATTACATTTTACTATAAGTTATTAATAATTTTTATACAGCCACGTACCGACTTTTCTATGTCTACCCGTTTCGAGACGTACCCGTCTCTTAGTTGTAGCACAAACATATAAAACCAACACGACATGCATTTTGATAAGCACATGCACTGATGAAGACAAACACGCACTGATTAAATTATGAAAATATTCTGTTGTTTGAGAAATAAATGAAAAAAGTAGAGGGGATGGGCACGTCTCGAAACCGGTAGACATAGAAAAGTAGGTAAGTGGTTATATACAAATATTTAATAATATTTAGTAAAATGTTTGACCACAAAGTTAATGCTTTAAATATTAATTATACCTTATTACATTCATATATATTATTCAATTTTGTATTTATTGTTTTTAGACGTCTCTAGTAAAAAATATGCTGTATTTTTTTTATTTAAAAAAAATTAAAAAGGAGTCTACCTCAGAACAGGTATTTACTATCCCATATGTTTGCTTATATTTTAATTTTGTTTGTTTTTATATTTTTTACCTTCTTTACTGTTTTGCAAACAGATCATAAAAATAAATTACTTTATCAATACATCTTTCCATGCACGCAAGCCGATTATTCTTAGTTTTACTTTTTTTTTTACATTTGTAGTTTTCATTAACTTACGGGCTGTTCAACCCATCAGGTAATGCATACTGTAAATATAAGTCAGAAGTTAATGAATCCAAAGCAGATAGTTGCTAAACTGCCGATATGTACCGAAAAATAGATACATATTATCCACAGAAGCCGTATTCAACAAGCGAATTGACCTATTAATGGGTGAATTCTGACTTGCATTTGTACGGCTTCGGGTGTGTAAAACAGTGTATGAGATCTCGCTTAAGTATAATTATTGGGAACATAAAAAATGATCTCTTTCAGTATATTTAGATTATATATACTTCCAGAAATCAGTTTACAGAAATGTTTCCCAAGAAAAATTTGGCGACGAGATTCGAGGGTGTTGTAATCCAGCATCTCTGCTAGAAGTAATGATGGATAGTTGTTATTGTCTTTAAGATATACTCGTATGTATCGCAAAAATCGCTGCTTCTGAACCTACTCGATTTCTTTTTGACATGTCCGTCTTAAAGTATTTGTTAGATTTGGTGATGCCATGTCTTTCTCAGTCTACCTGGTTTCCTGCATGCATCGACGTTTGTAACATACATATTTTTTTAGCAGTTCTTTCGACGTCCATTTGCTCTACATGCCCAAACCAAGGCACAACTCCATTCCTAATTTTGACGAAAACTTAATAGATGAAATTGTGGATGGGTATTAAGAGAGCGCTTTGAGAATTAAAACGAAGAGGTAAACCATGAACTGATAGCAGCTGAAAATTTTCACGCAGGTATATAGGAGCGTTAGGATTATAAAGTACATTGAACAAAAGTGAGAGGGAGTGATAGTCTCTTCGCTGTCTAATTTTGATTTTTGTTCAACTACTCGTAATGTGGTGAAAGTGTGTAGTGGGATTTGCATGTCAGCGTATTTAGTGTCCTGACGAAATCAGTATCCATAGAAAAGCCGGTGAGTGATTTTACTCAAATGTAAAATTTACTAACATTAATTTATTAATGACTTTTTCTTTAAAATACTGGCGTACCGTGTACAGTAGCAAAAATCATTACGTTGCATAGGGGCGACTTTAGCTTGAAGTTAAACGTTTGCAGTACACTGCCGAAGCCAGCTTCTTAAGCCATCGGCTATAAGCGAATGTCGATTTTATATTTATTACATAGGCCGCGGTACAGTTGTTCAAAACCATTAATTAAACTTTTTTTTAAACATTGTTTTCTCTCCAATTTTTTTCAAAACAGTTTAAATGGAAATCAAGATGTTTGTTTCCGGGTGAATGAAGAATACAGTTCTGTGTGTGAAATATAACCAGAACCCTAACGGGCGTGTTTGACTCTCAGGCAAAATCCGTACATTATGTAAAGCTGAGACAAGCATTATCGAAAAAATCAAGAAAGGAGCTCTGCGCTGGTTCGAACATGTAGAACGAATGGACAGCGAAAGAACGGCTAAGAATATTTACAATGCGAATCTTGATGGATGCAGAAATAGAGGAAGACCGAGAAAGACATGGCATGACCAAATCCAGCAAAGACTTGAAGATGGACATGTCAAAAGTCGGAATAATCGGCGCGCGTGCATGAGAATATGTATGAATGTAGGAGAAGCGAGATCTGTATGCAAATATATAGTCTTGTGGCGTTCTATCCTCTCTGCCTACCTTTACGGGGAAACGCCGTGATGGTTTGTTGTTGTATATTTTCTATACTTGTAAAACAGGTGTTTTGTTTCAATATAATTATTTTTCAATATTATTTTAAACTTTTTCAAAGGCGCAAGCCGTCGAAATAAATAAATATCAAGTCCGACGTGAAGTTGCACCTTCCTATTTTGATTTTGGAACCTGGTGTTGGCAACGCCACACCGCGGGAGTTAGGTACGCCTGTTCCTAGCCGGGTAGGTACCTAGCTTCCTTCTAGCTTGGTACATGGTGGCGTACCTACCTACCAGGAGCGGCCATCTGGTTAGCGTCATAAAGATGTTTAAAATTGGAACTACGGAAGGTTGGCGGGAAATAACTCTCCTGGCAACACCACCGGATCTAAATTCAAAAACAAACCGTTCCAAAGGATTATGGTTCGATATTAAATTTATATTTGAATTGGAATTTGCTTCGGGTTATTGAAATTTACGTGGACTGAATTTTAAATATTTATCTCTGTTTTATATTTTATAATTTAATGGCTCGGTATTCAAATATTGGGAATTAACTGCAAGACGTGTTGTAATCTAATTGGATGCCAAATTTCAAAAAGTCCATTTTCTTAGTTCTGAGATATTTAAAATTTAAGTGTTTATTTTGTTCTTGAAATGTTAAATGACAGAATTTCGGATAATTGAAAATACGTATTGTAAAGTTTTTCTTCTTCTTTATTTTAAGATAAAAAAATACAAAATTGTTACATGTTTGGTTACAAAATTATTGCTTGTAAAAAAGTGGACTGAAGCCTAAGGTCAAGACTTAGGGATTTTTCAAAAAGTATTCAAAGGACTAAGGGATTTTTTCTCAAGGAAAAATACTCTTGGACTAAGAGGTTTTTAGAAATTGAAATAAAAAAAATTAAATCGTTTTTCAAATACAAAATTCGATAGGGGTATTCTTTATTGAAAAATTAATTAGGTAAACGTATAGTTCACAAAATGCTCTACACAGCAGTGTTGCCAACTCAAAACTGATAAAATTGGACTTAGGCATTTTTTAAAATTTAGCATCCAATTATCTTCTGTAATTAAAATTAATTTTAATTTCATTCCGTTCAAAAATCAACAGATTAATGAATTTAAGAAAGACGAGTGTAGATGTAAACGTTTATGCAGCAGACGCATTGCCATTCCATCTGAAATATATCTATAATATGAATACTCTAGAATTGATTGATTGCTACTGTCCCTTATACTCGCGCACAGGAATTTGAGTCTTATTGTCTTTGTATCAACGCTAAATCAGGGTCATTTTCGTCTGTTAAAGTTATATGTAACAATCTGTGACTGTAATGAAGATGTTTTTAAATTACATATTAATTTCTTTAAAATTTTTATCGGTTACTAATCAAATTTTAATATAATACGTAGTAGATATGAAATATTTCTATAAATTTCGTATGATTTTTGTAGCGGTGAGAGATTTATCTTAATTATATTTAGATTAATCAGAACATTAACAAAAAAGTGAGCTTCTTCTTCTTTTCCACATCCTCTTCTAAGTGGATCATGTGGACATCACCAATTGCCTCTAGGAGACCCTATCGTCAGCCAGCACTCTCGCCTCCTCCCACGTCAGTCCAGCGGCCCTTAGTTCCGCCGAATAAAATCGAAAGATCGTCAATGACGGCCTTCCAGGACGGCGTGAGCCCGCAGGTTTAAAGAAGAGGCAACTTGGGTTTAGGCTCTCCTCAGGCATGCGCATCACGTTAAAAAGTGAGGTTCAAAGGGACAATACTTCCAGGACCCTTAGGTCCTGATCAACTAATGCGAAAAGAGAAAACTGAGGAGAATTACATGGAGCCCAAAGGGCCGAATTATTTTGTATGTTTTTATACAACAAACCATCACGCCGTTTCCCCGTAAGGGTAGGCAGAGAGAGCAGAACGCCACATTACTCTATCTTTTACGCATTTCTTATCATGCACGCGCGCCGATCGTTCCGACTTTTGACATGTCCATCTTCGAGTATTTGTTGGATTTGGTCATGCCATGTCTTTCTCGGTCTTCCTCTATTTCTGCATCCATCAACATTCGATTCTAAATATTTTTATCCGTTTTTTCACTGTCCATTCGCTCTACATGTTCAAACCAACGCAGAGCTCCTTTCTCGATTTTGTCGATAATGCTCATCTCAGCCTTACATAATGTTCGGATTTTGTACACCTATTGTTCCTAGTTTTACTACACATTCGCCTGAGAGATCGCATTTCGGCAGCATTCAGCCTAATTTCATACCTTTTTTCCAAGTCCATACTTCGCTCTTATACATCAAAGTCGGGACCAGGACTCCATTGTGAACTGCTAACTTTGCGTCTTGCGACAAACATTTATTTGCCAAGGTTGATTTCAGTGCACTGTTCATTCTGTTCCCGGCACTCACCCTCCTTTCAATATCTTTCTCAGCCATTCCATCCCTAGTAAACGAACTTCCCAGATACACAAATTCCTCTACCTGTTTTAGTGTAACCCCATACACAGTGATTTCATATTTAGTCATTCTTTCATCTCTTTCAAAAACCATCACATTCATCAGCAAATCGTAGACTTTTGTTACCAAGAGTTGCAGTTCCTCTTTATATAATAAATAAATAAATACATGTTTCAATAATTTATGAATGATATATTTATAATAAATGCATTGTTAAAATATACATAATAATATGTTTCTGCGCGTACTATTATAAGAATAAAAATATAAATTAAAAAAATAAAATACGTTTGTATCGGTATTTTGTCTACGACCTAATGTGTGTATGTAGTAAGTCTATCATCTATCTTTCTGTTTACAAAAACAGTTGCGTGCTAAAAAATAATTCAACTTTGATAGATGTATTAATTTTCATTATAGGCTCTCTTAAGGGGAATACACCCTACCTGATTTAGCCTGAAAAATAATGATAATTATTTTACCTAATGGTCGTCATTCATATACGAGTATATACATTACTAAACAATAATAAATATAAATGTTTCAGTTGAAGCGATAACTTTTTGGTTATTATAATTACAACGAATTCAAATTAATTTATTTTATTGATTGATTTGGTGTTTATTTTGTAGAACTCCATATTTAAACTTATAATATTAGAAATCAAACACTGATTTGAGTCTACTGAACACTTTATTTTATTTTTACAAATATAAAAAATATAAAAACAAAAATTTCGTGACAATTGTTTCGCCTCGTTAGGGCATTTTCAAACGAATGTGAAGCTTAAGTGGATTTAATGTCCTTATATAGTTATAATTCAAGGTACTTAAGTAGGAAATAAAAATAATCTTATGAACTATAGCATGTACATTAATCATAATTGAGGGAAAAACCAATGGTTAAGGGCAAGGCTAAGTGTTTAATAGGTAATGGGGAATTTAGGTATTTATATTTGAATTATATATAATTGAATTATAATTCAAGTATGTATTGTGAGATAATTAATGAAGCTTTATAGTTTTGTAACTTTAGATAATTGCTGTCAAAAAATTGTCAATAATATTATAATAGGTTGCTGTTCATTTTAATTTTAAAACACGATTGAAACATTATGAGGAAATTTATATAAACATAAATGTATTATTATACAATATTTCTATTTTTAAGATTTTCTTACCAAAATATATAAATGCAATTGTAACATGATTCATCTATTAACTACGCGTCATATAAGCGAGTACAAAAAGGAACAAAGTGAAGAATAACAGTCTATTTAAATATTTTTAATAGTGGTGAAGATATTAGCTTCGTTTGTTCATTTATTATTTTAAAATTAGGATTATTTAGATATTTATTAATTTCCAATTGTTCAACTTTTTTATATTTTTATATTTGTAAAAATGAAAATAAGTGTTCAGAAGACTCAAATCAGTGTTTGATTTCTAATATTATAAGTTTAATTTATTTGACATGAATATCATTATAGATTAATAAAATATTTAAGCCTCTTCATTAGGACAACATATCTGCCCAGGGCCGCGATTATGAACGGCTTTCTTCATCGGTACATACTGAGACGGTATAAACTAATATTTTGGAAGATTGTATAAAGCTCTCGAGGACAAAAACTATTTACAAGAGAGGAGTTAAAGATGATTTTGATAAAATTATAAATAAAATTATCAATGGAACTTCTTGATTTGGTTTGACTTTTTCATTATTTTGACCAACGAGCGCTTTCGCGTAAGTCATCTTCAAGACTGGTGAATTGTTTACAACGTTTACAGCTTTTATACTTTTCTTAACATATTTTGGAGATAAGAAGATCAAACAACAAAGGACAGAAAACATAAATACTGGATTTTCCTTAGTGGGAGGGATTTTAGTGGGAAACTCCTCGGATGATTTTCCGAATGTTTGAGTTTACTGCTTACCATATACATGTTTTTTTAATATTATTTTTTGTGTTTCTGTTCCTATATTTGTGGTGATATACTCATGTGTCTGTGTCAACTAATAGCAAGTCCTATCTCAATACAGAACTTTTAGTCCCACGGAGTTGGGACTTATGTCTCAAATAATGTGAAAGAAACTAAAGTATGTTTATAAACTAAAAAAGACATATTTATTTGTTTGACACTTTATATACATATACAATAAATATACATATAAGGGCGGGCATATTGCCTTAAGGCGATTTCTTCCTACCTACCCAAACCGTTCAGTTTGAGAAAATTATAAATACGTGGACATATTGAATCTTACAATTTTATACAAAAATTAAAAGCAAAGATTAAAAAAAAAATATATATATATATTAAAAAAATAACACAAACTATGAAGAGAGGAAAGGGGATGGGAAGGAAAGAAGAAGGATAAAGGAACAATTTAAATATTTAGATTGTGACATTTCAATCTTGACTTAAATGTAAATAAAGAAGCGTCTCTAACATTAGTGGGTAGATTATTCCACAATCGAGCGGCTACTACTGTGAAAGAGGAGGCAAGAAAATTAGAGCGATGACAGGGTATTAAAAGTGTTCTCTCGTTACTAGAACGAAGAGATAGTCCGTGTTGTGAAAGAGGTTGGATGAGCTCTCTCAGATAATAGAGGTGTTAGAGAAAGTCAGATACGGATCAAATACGGACCCTGGGTGTCTTTTAGCCCCGATTTGTATAAGAAATTCTTTTGAATCTATCATTCCGAAGATTTATTTCAATCATCCGATCTTTCGTGACTGACTTGTGATTTGTCTATTTTGGTTACCCCTCGCTTCACCTTAATTCGGCCATTAGGTGAAATTACAAAATAGAACAATAATCATTCTTCATTTAAGCCCCTAGAGCCCCCCGCGAATTTAATTAAAAGAACTATCGCGGCATTAATTAATCAAAAATATTCCATAAATCTGGAGTACCTATGCCGGGATTCAACCCATTTTTAAAACGTTGATTGATAAAACCCGCCCACCGCCCTCCGCCGTGTAAAAGCGTGCGCCATGGGTGAGTCACGTTTGAAAATAGCTTTGGAACACTCGTTCGTAACTCAAATTCGAGAATTGATCTGATTGGAAGTTTGGAATGGCTTATTCACGTATTGGCCGCTCGCGTCGTTGAACCAAACGAAAATTGGAACAACACGGAATTTTTCTACAATTTTTATTTTTAGGTGTATATGTTAAACACTAATATTTGCCATTCTATTTTTGCTCAAACGGAAACGCGGTCTGACTTTTTTTTATCCAAACTTATTCCAGTATTTTCTCCCTGAATAAAAAATATTTTAATAAAATAAATAAAACAACTTTGTTTTTAACGCGATTTAAAGCGATTCATAATAAGAAAACAAAAATTAATAACCAAATAAACAATATTTCTTTTAGTCCTCTCCTGGCTTACTTCGAAAATAATGATATCAAATTACCACCCGTGTAAGAAAAAACCACTTGATTTATTGGGTCCACGTGTAATATTTAGTGAACATGATAGAAATAAAATATAAAGGAATCAATTCATTAGTTACGTAAACCTTGACAAAGAAGGTTGTTTGGTTTGAAACCGGTCGGTGAAAAATAAAAATTAGTGGTTAAAAACAAAGTTGTTTTATTTATTTTATTATAATGAATAACCACAAAGTTGGTGCTTCAAATATAAACTTTATATTTTATTTTTATTTATTTATTTAAACTTTTTGTACATTGGGGGGCTTATTGCCCAATGGCGATTTCTTCCAACCAACCAACATTTTTTATTTTTTTTAAATTTATATTATTCAAGTTACAAAACATATTCAATAGACAATATTTTGAGTTTGTCCAAATTTTCGTAGACGTCCTGAATTCAACTCCCTGGTGAGCTGTTAATATTAAGACATTACAACACAGATGAAGAACATTTTAAAGGAGGTATTATAGAAGTCTAGGCGTCTACGATATGTTTATGACCTGTCGTTGGATTGTTTGAGTGGTTTGAGTTTGGTTCCTTTTCCTCAACCTCAACAAATGAAAAAAATTGACATGAGCGTTGACTTAGAGATTACACACGCGTTGACTTATGACTGCGATAACTTAAGCATATTCATTATTTTTCATTGTGATCGCTCGAATGCTAAGCATGTTTTTAAGCACGTCGATAGTAATTTGTGATTGAGCTACTGGTTTGTACATGTATTTCATTTCATTTATTTATTCAGATATTTAGAACATTACAGAAAAAAGACCCAACTCATTCTAAATACAATAATAGATCACAAATTACAGTAGATAGTTATGTTATTAAAATAATATAACAAAATGTAAAAATAAAAATTTTAATTTAAAAAGTGCTTTCCTAAGGGAAGGCCCACTGTCGTGAAATATGTCGACATCCGAGGCGATGCGATTAAGTAGCTATTTGATTATGTAGAGCGAATGGACAGCGAAAGAACGACTTTAAATGTTTACAATGCGAATGTTGATGGATGCAGAAATTGAGGAAGACCGAGAAATACATGGCATGACCAAATCCAACAAATACTCGAAGATGGACATGTCAAAAGTCGGAATAATCGGCGCACGTGCATGATAAGAAATGTGTGAAAGATAGAGTGATGTAGCGTTCTGTTCTCTCTGCCTACCCTTACTTGGTTTGTTGTATATAAACGGCCTAAACGTACAACAATTATATGAAGAAACATATGACATTTACCCAAGCGTCAACCACAACCATAATACGAGATACTCTAATAGGGATCTGATACTAAGTGAAGGGGTCAACACTGTTCTGGCATCGAGACAACACTGTTACGTAGGCAAAAAGATCCATAACCTTTTGCCAGAATCGTGGAAAGACGGGAGTGTTGTCAAGTTGCGGAAGGTGTTGACCTCGCTCACTCATGACATTGGTCGTAGGGAGTCAGAAAAATTGATGCATGCCATGTATTTGAGATTCTTACTGGATGTCGAAAATAAAATTTGAAAATAAAGAATAATTAAAAAATATGTATTTACAGATGGTAACCATGAAGTTTCGCATTATGAATAAATTGTCTATGTTTTAGGAATGTATGTATGTATGTGTATGCGCATGGGTGTATTTACGTGTGTCTGCATGTACATATGTATATATGTGTGTATGTTTCTATATACATGTATATATATGTGTATGTGTGTATGTATATGTATCAAAATGTGTACACGAGTAAGTTTATATTGTATTAGTCTGTGCTCTCCATTAATTTTATCATATATTGGAATGTAATTGCCTAGCTTGGGACGGGGTATGTACCCTTGTTAGTTGGGCAAAGTGAACGTAAAATTGTATTTTTGATAAAAGGTGTAAATAAATAAATAAAAAGTAAAATAAATATAAAGTTTACATACATATACTTATTCTTACATTATTTATCACTATTATATTTAAATAATATTTTATTTTATTTGGGAAATCAACAGTTCTACATACATATTTTTAGTAAACAAACAGATATAGTGTAAAAACTCAGAATTAATAACAGATTTCCACATAGTATACAAAGTTAGTAAAGAAAATATATTACATATCAAATAAATACATACAATTTATACATATAAAAATGTTATTTTCATGTACTCAATAATCAAAGATTTTTTAATATTTATTTTAAGGACATTAAGTTACTGTAAATTGGGCGGGATAAGGACAAGAATGCTTGAAGAGAGGATAGGGAGGGGAGGGGAGATGTACATATTTATTATTATAATGTCTACTAAGTTGCATAATACATTTTTAGTGTAAATTTTAAATCTGACAGAGTGATGTTTGTGTAATCTATATTTTTAAATTTTGTATTGTACATTGAAAAAGTCCTACGAAAAAAAGTATTTTTAACATATGTACGATGTTTTACTTATTGGTACATGAAACAGGTGGTACCGTCTACAAATCCTGGCTGGCACATGTATTGTTATTAAACCAAGCAGCTCTGTACAGTCAACCATTCCTGTCATAATTTTGTAAAGCAGTAGTAGGTCCGCACACACTCTGCGGTATTGTAGAGAAATGATTCCATGGAAGGTGGAGGCAGTGAGAGTAGATACATAAGAAATACCGGTTTTGTATTTAAGGTACTTTATAAATTTGTTTTGAATATTTTATATTCTACCTATATATATGACATACTGGGGATTCCATATCTGAGAGGCGTATTCCAAATGGCTTCTGACAAATGTATAATATAATGAAATAAATAAATATGAAGAAGGAAGCTCATAATTGTTTATTGTGATCGCTCAAATGCTTAGCATATTTTTAAGCACATCGATAGTAATACTGGGTTCTATTAAACGCTACGATTGATTATTAATGCGATCCCCTATACACTGATGGACACGAATGGGGTAATTATGATAATGATTATGTCAAATATGTGTATATATAAACTTAATTTTCGTTTGTTTCATAAGTTGTCTTTAAAATTTAAATTCCGATAATTTACACTAATTTATTGAACGTAGTATTGATGGCACCCTCCCGGTATTAACGAGCCGGTAAACCGACTATTAATAGGAGATCAAACGCCAGAAAACAGTCTGTTCAGTATAACATCACGCGACAGTTTTGTAAATAATATAATTTTTCCTTTCTTTTCAGGTCGGTGACGTCAATGGTTCTAGCTGTCAAAAAACGCGTTCTCTGCTGATTTCACGTTAATATTGGTAAGTCAAACTATGTAATATATATATCGTTAAAAACATCAAGTTGTGAACAAAATAATTGAAAATTTAATGTTGTATAAAATATGTTCTTATTCTGAAAAATAAGAGTCAGTCATAGAATTAAAAATAGTCCAGAAACGGCATACGCGCATCAAACAGAAGGCGACTAAACTAATCTTAAAGGAGAAGTTTTACAAATTACAACAGGGATTAAATAAAGGAATATGGAAGTCTAGGCATTAACAGGGCTTATGACCTGTCATTGGCTGGTTTAAGTGGCCACTTTACACACTGTAACATTCACCATTTTGCATATGTTTGAACATCCATATTTCTTCAATTCTTCCATTTGTTAATTTTTTTATTATTATTTAACTTTTTGTACATTAACGGGCTTATTGCCAAATGGCAATTTCTTCCAACCAACCAATAAAATAAAAGTTTTATTTTTATAATTCAAGTTACAGAACATATTCAATAGAAGAAAAAGGTTACAAAGCTAAAGATATATATAAAAATAGAAATAAACGTATTTGTTTATAACTTACCTTAAATAAAAATTATTACTCAATGGGAAAGGGGAAAAAGAGGAAAGAGGAAAGGAGGAGAGATTAAGGAAGAGAAAGGAGATATTTCTTCAGACGCGATTTAAACAGAGATAATGTAGTAACATCTTTGATGGTGCATCCATCTCCCATCGGAGATGATTCCACAGTCGAGCCGCATGGACACTATATGAGTTAGAGGAGAAAGAGGAATTGTGGATGGGTATTAAGAGAGTGCCTCGAGAATTAGAACGAAGAGGTAAACCATGAACTGATAAGCGTTGAAATTTTTCACACGGGTATATAGGAGCGTTAGAACTATGAAGTACATTGAACAGAAGTGAGAGGGAGTGATAGTCTGGGAGTGATACTCCTTCACAGCTCTTATATCATTGGTTGGTTCATATGAACCAGTGACGTCGATCAAAATAGTGCACGTTAATTAAAATTTTGTTTATTATTTTTTTCGTACATTTTCAAGAAGCTTTGCCTTACAATTTGATGCTCTAATTTTCACAAAACATTTTTGTATCCAATTTCTTGTAGGGCTGAAGTTCTTTATTGTTCGTTTTGGAAATTATTCAAACAGGCAATTATGGTTGGTGAACTAATTTGCCAAACAATTAAACACTATTTTAAGGGTATTTAATAAAAAAATCCAACTTTTAAGGCGTTTTGCTAGTTATCTATTAAAACAACTAGTAACGAGAAAATGTTCAAAAAGGCTATAAAAAATAGATAGTGGACCTAGGTAAAAATAAAATAGATTGTCTCATTCGCCCAAACCAATATTTAATTAACTGCTCCACAAGTGTATAGCTTATGTTAGGTTTTTGTTTTTTCAGTGTGCGTTTTGTAATATAAATAATATAGATGTACATAAATTAATTAGGAACATAAATACGTAGTGTTTTAAAGTGTCTGAACATTTTGTTAATTATCTTTGTTTGTTAAGTTAGTCTTCTTTGTTTATTCTCAAATGTAAAAATATTTAAAAAACATTGTTAAGTGTCCTCGGCACGGGTAACCCCAGTGAGGTCACATTATTTTTACTTTTATTTATGGTTTGTAAGAGAAGAAATATGTATAAATAAAAAATATGCACTACCTTTAGACCACGAGGTGAATGAAATAAATATTGCGTCAACCTCATTTTAAATGCAGTGTTTATGTTGCAAATGCGAGTATGTTAAAGAAAGAAAGAATTGAAAAATACTAGTGTCAGAATAAGAAAAACAAATGGTTTTTCAATATTGAGTAATCTGTTTTTAAAAACAGCCTACCAAACTTATACATATCCAATTTCTTTGTTTAAAAGTATTCTAGAATAGAATGAATCCAATTTAAATACACGAGGCACTCCCATTTAACATAATTTGAAATCGATTCAAATCTTAGAATAAATTGCGTAAAAATAAATACTTGATGAAAATGTGTTGTTGTTTATTTATTTTTTATTTATTTATTTTATTTAAATCTTAAAATAGGGCACACATATCGTACATATTGTTATGTGTGTTCTAATAATAACATTGCAAATATATTTAATTTATAAATTGTTTATCACATATGTCTTGACCATTATTTTAAATTTTGATATGTTTTTTTCTTCATAAATATTTTTTTTCCATTTCGTAATACTTTTTAATTGCTTTGAATAAAATAAAATTTTGTGACTTTGCCTTTTTCCTAAATGGAAGTCTAATTTTGTTCTTTTCTCTAGTATTGTGATTGTGTTCATGCTGGTTCCGATCAATTTTTTTCCAAAATTCTGTTTTTTTATTAGAGTTTATAATTTTATGAACAAATATCATTGTATTGTAAAATATTCTTTGTTTATATGTTAATAATTTCATTTCATTTACCATCGACTTTACCCTCGTATATCTGTTTTTTTTCAAAATGATTCTAAAGGCTTTATTTTGTAATACAGTTAGTTTATCTATGTTTTCTTTGTTTGATAAAAATAAAATGCTACTACAGTAGTTAACGTGTGGTTCAATAATTGCTTTGTAAATAGTTTTGCAGGAGTCCTTATCAATAAATCTTCTGATCCTTCCCAAAATTGATATTTTTTTGCAATCTTATTTATTACCATCTTAGCGTTTTGGTGAAATGTAAGTTTTGAATCCAACATTACACCTAAATATTTAATTTCAGTGACTTCATTAAGTTTTTCATTTTCTATTACAATCGATGGTGTAATTTCTAATCTTTTGTTTCCTATATTCATATATTTATTTTTGTTTTATTTTTTTAATCTCAAGAGAAGCAGATTTTTTTTAGTAGGAGATACGGAGGTCCATGCATTTACATAGGCTGGTTTACGCGATCAGTCATCACGCTGTATAGCATTGAAAATTTAGCCTTTATAACATACTTTTTTTTCTCGTAAAATGAACCCAATATTTTTTGACTACTCTCTTGGTGATAAAATATTAAGTAGAGTTAACATTATTAAGGATCTCGGGGTTTATTTTGACACAAAATTAAATTTTAAACATCATATAGATTACATAACTCGTAAGTCACTTAAGCTACTGGGGTTCCTAAAGAGAGTAACCAAACCCTTTAAAAAACCGGAAACTGTCATATGTCTATATATGAGTTTGATTCGCAGTAATCTTGAGTATGCATCATGCGTATGGAGTCCGCAATATCAAAACCATATAAATTCAATAGAATCTGTTCAAAAAAAGTTCTTAAAGTACCTTTTGGATAAACTCCGAATTTCTAACCCACTTTCAAATTCAAATTACGAGCAAAATCTAACTCTTTTTCATTTTAATTCTCTGATAAAACGCCGCGTTGTTTTCGATATAAAATTTCTGTATGAAATATTAAACTACAAAGTAGATACTAACCTTCTAAATAAAATACAAATAAATGCAGGATTGAGAACACTCAGACATCGGGAAATATTTAAACTGCCTTTGTTTTCAAATAATGCTACATACCACACACCTATGGCCCGCATGTGTCGGGAATATAATATATACTGCCGAAACAATAAAATTGACATTTTTCATGATACTCTCTCAGCTTTTGCGAATAATCTCTTAGGAATAAATCTTATTCAATAAGTACACACGTACAACTTATTTTTTATTGCATTGTATCCTGTATAAACAAAAATATTTAAAAATATGTATTACAACTTAACGTATAAATCTATTTTGTGTAATTCTATAATTGAAGATATATATGCATGTTAAATTATTTCGACGAATGCTTTAAATTGTATGTTTTCTAGTATGTATCTTTGTTGAATTACCTAATAAAATAAAATAAATACTATTTTAACATCCTGAATCCTTGTTTCTAAAAACAGTATTTTTAGTTTGCCGACATGTTTCTAGACGCTGACTGGACTTCCTAGGGAGTTGTTTAGATTAACATATTACAACTTAGATGTAAAAAAACTAAGAATTTCAGAAATATATTTAAAATTATATTCATGAGCTTTTCAGCTTAACACGGGTTAAGGCATATTAATTAACAAGAAAAAATATACATAATAAAATAAATTAAATTACAATAACATT
Organism: Micrasema longulum; assembly: GCF_059751315.1. NCBI lineage: Eukaryota > Metazoa > Arthropoda > Insecta > Trichoptera > Brachycentridae > Micrasema > Micrasema longulum. The sequence goes on along the minus strand of NW_028278230.1, from coordinate 526,234 downwards.
TGATATAATAGAATTAAAGTCCAGAAAAATAAAATATTAATAATGAAGATTTCGAATAAAACAATAAAGAATGCCAATCAGAAAAAATAGCATAAAAATAATAAAATACAAATTGCGAAAATTTTGTTATTAACATAACGAAATGTAGAAATAATTGAATCAATGAAATCATTAAAAAATTAAACAAAAACATAATTGAGATATTTAAGGTAAACAAAAATATGAAACTAATAATTTACAGATGGCGCTTTTATATATATTTTTTAAGCGTTTTTTTTACGTTAATTTTTCATGGAAATTTTACAAAACTTGGTTTGCGAAAACTTTACACCATATTGATTGTAACAAATACCATAAAAATATAATTTAGATCCTTAAAAATAAGATAAGTTTTGTTTTGTACACCATTTTGTGAAAAGGACGTAACTGTTTTCAAGAGATGGAAGAGTAGAAAAAGATGTTGAAAGGAGAGTGAATGCGGGCAACAAAATAAACGGCGTACTAAGCACAGTAATTGCTAATAAAAAAATGTCAATCGAAGCTAATCTGGCAGTTCACAACGGAGTTTTAGTCCCAGCACTTATGTATGGAAGTGAAACATGGAACTGGCAGAGGAAGGATGAAAGCCGAGTGAATGTGGTTGAAATGCGATCTCTTTAACGAATGTGTGAGAAATCAATGTATGACAGGGTTACAGGTTTACGTGACGTGCGATTCCCTTGTTACATATCGATGTACCTTCCCAAAACTTGAAGGGGGGGGGGGGGGGTCGCTAGTATCGTTTATTTTTAACTATACCATCATTGTGTAGGTATGACGTCTAAGGACGTAAGCCTTTCCATTATATAATCGCGGCCCTGGCCTATTATGGTGTAAAAAAATGTAAAACAAAATGCATAAATATGTATAAAAATACACGTACAACAATCTCCCTCTCTAAACCAGAGTTTTTACTCTGTTAGAGAGGTAGAAACGTTATTATTAATTATGTATGTACCAAACATTTTTTAATTTCATACTTATTTTGTCAAGATTTTTAAAAATAAATACATTAAAAAAAACATTATTCCTTATATGTAATTTATTATATAAATAAAAGACGAGTGAGACTTTAACCTACAAATTTGGAATATGCAGTGACCGGTTTCATCGCTTTCGCGACATCTTCGAGACTGGTATCTTTATTAGTTAGTTCAGTGTATTTATACAAAACAGAGGTAAGGATAGATTATTCAAAATTATATGAAAGTAAATTTTAATTTTATAAAGTTATTTTTATTTATTTATTTAAATCTTAAAGTAGGGCACACATATCATACATATTGTTATGTGTGTTCTAATAATAACATTGCAAATATATTTAATTTATAAATTGTTTATCACATATGTCTTGACCATTATTTTAAATTTTGATATGTTTTTTTCTTCATAAATATTTTCTTCCATTTTGTAATACTTTTTAATTGCTTTAAATAAAATTGAATTTTGTGACTTTGCCTTTTTCCTAAATGGAAGTCTAATTTTGTTCTTTTCTCTAGTATTGTGATCGTGTTCATGCTGGTTCCGATCAATTTTTTTCCAAAATACTGTTTTTTTATTAGAGTTTATTAGAGTTTATAATTTTATGGACAAATATCATTGTATTGTAAAATATTCTTTGTTTATATGTTAATAATTTCATTTCATTTACCATCGACTTTACCCTCGTGTATCTGTTTATCTTAAGGATCTTTATCAATTTTTTTTCTTCGGGTTAACTAATGAGTTGATATAATGTTTTTTTAATGAGTTTAAGTATTTTATTTTATTTGAATGATCAAACCGGTCACTGGATATTCCAAATTTGCGAATTAAAGTATCACTCGTCTTTTATTTATATACTAAATTACAATGAACTTCCATCAAGAATTTTTACTTACAAACTTAAATGCCTTATATCTAATATCTAATATATTCCCTTATAAAAGGGATTTTTAATATTTTTGCAAATACCAGTGAGTTTTGATAAAATCTCTTGATCATTCTCTATAATGATTTATGTAAACTCAAAGTATGAAAAAAAGGCAACATACTATTAATCCAAAAAGTTATATGGTCATAAAACAATAAAATTAATTAAAAATAAATTTCTTCTTTAAATAGTGTCTTCCTCGATATTTTTAGATCTATGACGTAAATCGTATCGCGTTATTGGTCCAGACGCTGTCATGTTTGGACCAATCGAAAGCAAGTATGGGAAGTGACAGAAGAAATACTCGTATATCGACGGTTTTACCAGATAACTTTTATAATTCAATCAATCCTTTAATAGTAATTGTATTTGACACTCATTGCTAAAATACAGGATGTTGTATTGCAGGAGAAATACAGCTGTGTAACATTCACCATTCTGCCTATATTTGAACGTGTATATCTATTCAGTTCCTCCATCTATTGACGCTTGTGAAATTACAGAGCTACTACTACTACTACTATCATCATGCCAATACCCCGTAGGGGTAGGCAGAGAGAATGGACCGTCACACACTATATATTCTATCCTATTTCTATCTTTTTCCACATTCATACATCTTGTCATACATGCCATTCAGTTCTGCCCGCTTTTGACATGGCCAGACATGACCAGACATGACCAGACATGACCAAACATGACCAGACATAAGATTTTGGTTTTTCTAATTATCCCACGGCCCCGATTACACCACTGTCAACATTTATCTTCAATTTTACTTACACTTTCCATGAAATCAACATTTATCTTCAATTTTACTTACACTTCCCATGAAGTCAACATTTATCTTAAATTTTACTTACACTTCCCATGAAGTCAACATTTATCTTCAATTTTACTTACACTTCCCATGAAGTCAACATTTATCTTCAATTTTACTTACACTTCCCATGAAGTCAACATTTATCTTTAATTTTATCTACAAAGTAAAATTAAGTTTTCTGTATGAAAAGCAAAAAATGCATATATTTTTTTCTTCTAAACATGTTTAATTATATTTTATCAACAAAGATGCTGTAAATGTTTATGCAAATATACTCATTTTTGTACAAAAATATTGGTTTTTCTTTATAGACAGTCGAAGATAACTCTGTTAACTTCCCATTGTAATCGGGGCCCAGGCCTTCCTTAGTCGTCCTCGTCTCATGATACCGTTCATTTTTGCCATATGTATATACTTGTTTTACCATTATTTTGTCATCCATTCGTTCTCCATGACCGAATCATCTCAGAGACACTTTCTTAATCTTATCAATTATACCTGGCTCAGATTTGCGCTCTCGCCTTATTTATTTAATCATTCGTAATTCTGTCATACATTGATTTCCCACACATTTTTTTTATTTTTTATTTATCAAAAACATACAAAAAATTATACACAAATTATCAAGTCCTACTGTCAGCAGGTGCTTATAGTTAAGTTCTAATATATATACATAATCTTATCTCTTAAATTCTATAACATATAAAAACTCTAATTACTATGGAAAAAAAAGAAAAAATGTATTTTCGTTAAATGTATGAAAATATGTTACACGTAGAAAAATAAAAATTTGTCAAAATAAAAAAGAAAAACATAAAAAAATCAGTATAAAAAAGCACGTTCTAAAAGCCAGATTTTCAGCAAACGTCTTTCTCTCGTGCCAGATAAGTTTTTTTGTTTTTTTTTATATTTAATGGGAGCATATTATACATTTTTGGTATATTGTACTCTAGTGTTCTTTTTTCGTATTTATTATTGAATTTAGGGAGAGCTAGTCCATCTACACTAATGAACCGAGTATTATATACATGCTCCAATTTACTTCTACATATATTCAGACAGAGATGCATGCTTAGAAACCAGCTTGGACCATAATAAAGCTCCATCGAATAAAATATTTATACATTTATACAATAAGGATATTGGAATATCGTGTCACTGACAGTACAATTTTTTTAAAATTATTAATTTGATCATTGAATTTTGTAAGTTCTGAACGAGGCTTATGTGTGTATTACTGGAAAAAGCCCACGAGGTTAAAGCGTATCTTATAGTTGATTCTGAAAGTGACATATAAATTATTCTTAAAGTACTATCGGGGATATAATTTCGTCTCGTCTAAGAGATATCATTTCGACCGCGTGCACTCGACTTTCATCCTTCCTCTGCCAGTTCCACGTTTCACTTCCATACATAAGTAAAAGCTGAAACCTCCATATCTATTAACAGCTTTCTAGGGGGTCGAATCCAGTCCACGTCTAAGAAAATTTGGACAAACTAAAAAAAAGCCGTTATATATATTTCTCTCTCTAGCAATGTCTTTCTCTTTGCCGAGACACGTGGTTAATTCTCCCTTTTAAACCCCATTTCTCTTGGTAAATTTATCGACGCACCACACCCAACCTGGCATGTGTAGGCTAGTTGGTAGAGGAACTGCACCCATTTTCAATTCTGAAATCGATATTTAGGGTAGTTAGCTAGTCGGGATGCCTTAGGCCGCACCTAGCCGGGCCAATAACTCTTGTTACTTTTAATAACTGCTGGAAAAATAACTGACTTCAGTCAGACATTTGTTGCAACGGAGAGGAATTATTATTTTGACAGATTGTAAATCAGGGGTCCAGGCAATCATCATCATCATCAGTGGCGCTACAGCCCGTTGTGGGCCCTGGCCTCCTCCAGAATTTGTCTCCATTCGTTCCTGCACCCTGCGGCTCTTCTCCAGTTCGTCAGGCCAAACGCTCTAATGTCACTTTCCACATTATCCAGCCATCTTATTTTTGGTCTGCCTCTGCTTCGTCTGCCTTCCGGAGTGGTATAAAGAACCCTTTTTGGGGTACGGTTATCATTCATTCTGGGCACATGGCCCGACCACTGTAATCTTCTTATTTTTATGAATTGTGCAATGTTGGGTTTGCCATACAATGCTTCTAATTAAAGATGAAACCGTCTCCTCTACACTCCGTTTTGGTTGACAGCACCAAATATCTTTCTTAATATTTTTCTTTCAAATACTAATACCATATTTGAATTTCTTATGGTCATAACCCAGCATTTGCGGTGATTCGGGGTCCAAGCAATAGCTGATCGAAATTTAGTCAACTCCTTTATTATGGACATTCATACAGATATACAAAAACTAAAATCCAGATCACAGAATGTGTATATCGGATGGGTAAGAGGCCACTGCGGAATTCAAGACAATGAAAAAGCAGCTGAAAATGCTCAAAAAACTACTCTTAAGAAAACAGCTCCTGATTTTGCCAGATTTTCTTTAAGTTTTGCCAAAAAGAAAATAAAAGAACTCTTAAGCTTTGGAACGACCGGTATTTAAGTGAAACTACTGGACAAGTAACTAAAAAGTTTTTTCAATAATCTTTTCTGACTTTGATTTCAGGAAAACGTAAATAGTTGGCTACGAACTGACTCAAATCCTTACAGGCCACGGAGGTGTTATGAGCTATCTTCACCGCTTTAAGCTCTCAGAAATCAATAGCTGTCCATGCGATGACGAGACGCCCCAAGATGTCCCTCATTAGTTGATGCATTGTTCCATTTTCAGCTTAGAGCAAATGCAACTAGAGGCGCGATGTAGAAGTCTGAATGAGGACCTAGGAGATATCGTAATAGTTATAAGTCATAAAGACTAATCGTATTATGTAATACCATACATGGTAAAAATAGTAAAAGGAATTGTTGAATTAAATAAACATAGGACACAAAATGCCGAACGCTCTCAAAGTGGAACGGAAGGTCTGTTGATGCCTGTCAATAGTCCGGCTTTTGCTGAATGAGTTTTCTGTAGTTTTCTCGTTTTAAAGCAAATGCGGAGATGTTCCTTAACAAGGCCACAGCCGATTATCCCACCTGATCCTCACACTATAGTCAGAGTAATTAGAAGTAGCATAGCTTTTGCAGTTAATATAAGCCTTGTATATAATAAGCAACTCCTATATAAAAATAAAACAAAAAGGAAAAAAAACTAGCTTTGTACATAATCGTCCATCATCATTCTCTTTCCGCACCTGATCGTGCATACTGCCAGAACACAAATCACAGCGTATCTTGAAAATTTTTTGCGTCCCGCGAGTCAGGTTTTCGTCCCGAAGTTCTAAAATAAACTTCCGACGAACATTCAGCAGTCGACGTCCAGGACGTCGAGAACCCGATGCCTTGTAAAGTAGGCAAGCGTGGTAAAGGCTCTCGAAAGGCATCCGCAGTATATGGCCTAGCCAACCGTATCTCCTCCGCTTAATTACAGTTGTGACCGGAGTTTTCTGCGTCCGTTCTCTTATTACTTCGTTCCCCACAAATGAAAACCGCCGCACACTCAAGATTCTTCTGAGACACCTATTATCAAAACTCAGAATTTTGCTGTTTGTGGCCCTAGTGAGGTGCGACGATTCGCATCCGTAGAGGAGAATAGATGTTATGCAGGCGTTATATAGGCGGCATTTGGTTTTCACTGAGTAAATATCCGATCTCCCGACAGCCTTCATACTGTTGAATGTGGCGCCTGCTGCCTGCTACAAGTCCAGGGATTAGAATATTTTAGTGTAAAACATCATTTCAAATCAGCCATGCCAGGAATCATACTCGGGACCTCTTACATGGTAGGTGAACGCGTTGACCACGGGGCCGACAAAGATGTATTTTGTCTGCTGGTTTTATCCGAACTTTTTTCTCTAACATTCATTTCCAAAAGCGCTTATCTACGGAAATGTCGAATACGAATCTGAAATGACGGGTGACGCCATTTCGTTCATAGTTTATATAAATTTGCGTTTTAAATGTCATTTCCTTGATAAAAAATGCAAGTCATCCCGCTGGCAACTTTTATTCTTTTTAGACAGGAAATTGCCTCTTTGAAATCATTGCTTCCGATCATATTAAAGTATTTTTTAAACTCTGAACTGCAGTTCAGTTTATCACACAAACCGTCAAAAAGACAGTAAACTTTACGTACCGCGTCGAAGAATACAGTTCTGGTTGTGAAATTTAACCAGAATCCTAGAAGAGTATTTTTGGATCATTGGGCAGTCTCAGCAAAAAAACCTTTAATAAATAAGTCAAGTTGAATGAAGTGCGTTTTGGTTATTTAAATTGAGAAGCAGTAACAGTTACCGTTCCACAAATTAAACTGTTTCTAATTAACAGTTTAAAAAAGCGTGGACGAAAAATCTGATACAAGCAACCGCTGAAACAGTTTCACAAAAATAAATAAAACTGGAGGGGAGAGGGGTGTAGCCACTGCTTTTTTTAATTTTTTCTTTATTTTTGTTTATTCAGAAAAGCAACAGCAATACAAAAAAATATACACAATATTATTAAAAAAACATAAAATAAAGCCAAATCAGTTTTCCACAGAATTACAATTATAAAAATCCAGTTCAGTTAGATATTAATTCATAGAAGTGCATGTGTGCGAGTTTTTTTTTGTGTGAGGATGCATGTGTAAAAAAAGTGGAGTGTGGTTTTGGTAGGTATTTGAATATGTGTGTGATTGTATATGGGTGTGAGGGTAGGTTTATGGACAGGGTGATCGTGTGTTTGATATGAGTGAATAGAAACAACTTAAATTCATAATGTAATTTTTTTTTTTAATAAATTATGTTCTTATTAAAGTTTCATTTATTTTAACAAATAAGTAGCATACATTACTGTATTTTTCTCCCACAAAACCGAAGCTTGTCTGCGGGTTACATTACATTTTTATTTTTTAAAATTTTATTAAAAGTAGGTAAGTATAGTTTAATAATAAATGACGAATATTGCCTACACTGCTCTAAACAAGTGTTATTTTAGAAACGAAACACTTTTACATATGCTGACTGCTTTTTTGTTTTCTGTTTCATTTTCGTTTTAAAATAACTGTTTCATTTTTTAAACCTTTATTACCCACCTGCATCTAAATTGATGTAATTGAATTGATTTAAAATACGACTTATCGATTTCCTTTAGGAAATAGATTTTGTAATTTAAGAAAGTAATCAAATATGTAGAGTTGAATTCAAATAAAATCACGGTTATTGAAATTGTAATTTTTAAATGGTAACTCGTTTATAACGGATTTTGGGTATGTGGGGGAATGTTTTCGTTGTTATTTTCCAGTGTCTCTAGGCGTAAAACTGATTACCTTACCATCATGTAACAAATAATCAAAATGCCGTTTTTGTACCTATGAAGTAAATTACGGGATACGATCAATGTCGTATTATTATATAGCCACAATACTAAGTGTGAAATCTTTGGCCTGGATTGTTAAATACTCCAGGCGCACGGCGCAGGTTCGATAAATACTTATTAGATTAATAACGAAAACTCTCATATTTCGTATAGCAATTATAATAACAAAGACGTGTGAGTGACTAGAAGGGGAAAACCTGAATGAATAGAGCCGGCCGCCTCGCGCCGCTCGCAACTTTAAATAATTTGTGTTAGTTCCTATACACTAACTGATAATGTGTGGACACTAACGCAAAAAAATAGTACTACAATTCCTGGGTAATTGCCTTCCATGCCTCCATTCTCTGACAGACTTTACCATGATCAGATGTGACGCTACGCAGAAACATGCCTTTGTGTGTGACGAAAAAATGCTTAAATTACACTGTACCATAGAAAATAATGTGTTATATTTTTAGGCACAGTTATCAAATTTTCGACAGTTGCCAGCTAGTTTCGTTTCTATGGTAACGGGTTACACCGAAATAAATATGAGCTAAGGAAAAACGTCTATCTTGTTCTTACATTAATGAATTCATGTGTATCAGGATTTACTATATATATATATTTTCAAATTGTTGAGGGCATCGCAATATTTGCTCTATTTTAGATGTAGCTAGTAAAGGAATAACGCGTCTATTTATTATATGTCATTGCATTCGATGATAAAAATAATTTCGTATGTAACTGTTTGTTTTATATCTGCAATACGCTAAAAGTTAAAAACATCATTACGAAATTTCAAGCCTATTTAAAAAAATATATATTTCATCCAAACGCTTGACTTTGCCTGTATTTCTACCATTGTCGTATTGGCTAGCTAATTTAGTGCCAACAATGGAGCTAATGGCCTCTTTCACAGTCACAGACACGTCTGACAGGGGCCCCAAATCGCTTCCTTTGCGAACCCCGCGGCTAGGTGCGGTCCTGTTGTTTGGATAACACCTTGACGCAGCAATCAAACTGTTCCCGGCCATTTCCTGCTGTCAGTCCAAGCATAACAGGTGAAGGCAGAACTATCGCGGGGGAGTAATCAGATAAATGGGGTTGAAAAATAAGGGGGATGCCTAGGAATGTGTATTTAGACATAAGAAAGATATTCCAAAGCATGCAAAAGACGTTTTAAGTAATGAATTCAACATTATTTTTGTAATTTTATCAAAATCTGTATATTGTCGTTTCTCATAAACGAAGAATTTTTAAAGATAGAAAACATGAAATATCTTAATTCAAGACAATTTGCGTTTTGAATCAAAACAAAAAGTTAATTTTATAAGATATTTTAAAAGAGATGTTGAGAGAATGGAAGTCTAGATATTTACAGAGCTTATGATTTGTCATCAGCTGACTTTACCATTCGGCCAATAAAGGGTTTTGTGACTTTTGTGGTTATGAAAGTAATGCTTAATATGGAGGTCATGCTATGTTTTAGTGATCACTTTATACACAGTGTTACATTCATAATTCAATGAATATTTAAGCATTTTAACATGTTTAGATGGTGAACTTTTTAGCAAAGGAACTATGGAAGTCGAGGCATTTACCGGGCTTGCGATCTGTCATAAGCTGGTTGAAGTGACCACTTTACAAACGCTTAATGCTGTCGGAATGCGATCTCTCAGGTAAATGTGCGGTAAAATTATGACAGGTGCAGAAATGCCGACGTGCATTATGTAAGGCTGAGTCAACCGTTATCGACAAAATTAAGAACGAAGTGCTAAGTTGGTTTATATACAGATGTAAAGCGAATGGATAGCGAAAAAACGGCTTAAAGAATCTACGGTGCGAATGTTGACGGGTGTAAAAAACAAGAAAGACATGGCATAACCAAATCCAAAAAATACTTGAAGATGGACTTGTCGAAAATCCTAATAGTCGGCGCGCTTGAACAAAAATAAATGTACGAAAACCTTTCTGCCTACCTCCCCGAGGAAACGGCGTGATGCTTTGTTTATTTGGTTTATCTTTATTATTACAGTGCACAAAAACCGGAACATTTGATCCGGCTCGAAGGACCATATTTATAAAAATGTATTTTGTTTAATTTCTTGTAAAGAGTTCTGTTCTAAGACATAACTTTCTCTGTAGGAAACGCGATCTGACTTTTCTTCATACAAACGTATTTCCGTATTTTCTCCCTAGATTATGACATATTTACCATTAGCTTGTCCTTGAAGTTTTTTTCAAATATTAGAAAACAAAAAATAAACCTAAACGAACAATTTGTTTTCAAAAAACATTATCTCTTGTAAATTTTTGTTATTATTTGTTCATGAAGACTTTACTATCTAGAGACTCGAGGACGATGTACGATGAGGGTTGTATATATTTTTTCATTTTGGTAAACTTTATATAAATGGCATTTGAGTAGTAAAATTTTATTTTATTCTAGTAATATTAATATTATTGATATTTTGTCTTCAGAAATAATGTGATACCGTCATGTGAGGTATGTTTAGATGGATCAATCGTTCGGCATGACTGAGCGTTTAGGCATGAATTGAGTGTCATAATTTTTGAGGGCTCAGGGCATGTCTATTTATTAATCTACTGAAGAAATATTCCACAAATCACAACTTATGACACCAAAGCTACGTACGCTAAAACAATACTCGCTTACAGATTCAAAAACTATTCTTACTCAAATAAAAGACATAACCCCAACAATACAATATAATCACTAGATCCCCAACACAAAGACAACTTAAACAAATACAAAATAATACCACTTTTGGACAAAGAGATTTCGAGTTTTATGCAATTAAAATCTATACCTGCTTCCAATGTCTATTAAAACAATTGGAAATGATAAAATCTTCAAAAAGGCTATAAAAAAACGGATAGTGGAGCTGGGTGAAGTAAAATGGATTGTCACAAATATAAACATAAATACGTAGTGTTTAAAACTGTCTGAACATTTTGTTAATTTTCTCTTTTTAAAAGTATATTTTTAAGCGTCCCGGTACGAGTGACTGGGTGAGGTTACATAATTTATATTTTTAACCTTTGTTTACAATTAAAAAAAATAAAAAAAAATAATACGTCCATGGACCTACATATACAATTTCGGAGAAATTGTGTTTTGCAACATCAAAGAAAAATTAATGTAATCACCTATCCAATTTTCCTCATAAAAGATTACAGAGAACAGTTTCTTTAAAAAAAAACATTTTCAGAAATAATTTTTGTATTCGGGTTTAGTAAAAAATATCCGAATCAAAATTACAGGCCACGTGACACCATTGGACTTTGAATAGAGCTAATTTTGACATAAATATAAAAGCATAATACTCTATATCACCATCATCTCATATCTACATCTATTGGTGCATAGGGCACTGCATTATAGTTGGATAAATTGGTGGCATCTGTGGTGTAGTGGTTACGACACTTGACTCACACACGGAAGGTTCTGGGTTCGATTCTCGGTGAGAACACAAAAATTAAATGTGATTTTCTCAAGCCTACGAGTACAGTGATGTAATTCGCCACAGTAATTGGGCCTCAAGGCCTGTCGTGAAGCAAAAAAAATAAATTATATAGCGCAATATTTGTGAAAATCTCTTTAAGGGCTCTGTACAATAAATAAATATCCCAGCACGTCTAGTTCCTCGTTTCCAATTATGATATATTTCAATTATAACAGATAGAAGCTAGATTACAGCACGTCTTGCAGCTACCGAGCGCATGGACGGTATGAATTCTAGCCCCCATTTACAACATGTTTTAATTTGACAATGAAGTCTGAAATTGAATCGGGTTGTGGTCCCGTGGCTAGTGTCTCGGACGCACGGCTTAAAGATCTGTGGTTAGAATCCCTCTCTAACCTAACTTGATTCCCATTTCCTAATAGTGAGTTATTTACAACTCGTTGAAAATGGCCCTCAAAATTGAATATTTGGGTACATCTCAAGAACGCAAATATTTCTTCATTCCATAAAAAAAACACATTTTACCCACTTTACACACTGCGTAACATTCATCATTCTGCCCATGTTTAAACCACTTAAACCGGCCAGTGACAGGTCATAAGCCCTGTAAAATACCTAGACTTCCATATTCCCTACTCAATAATGTTTTCCCTCTCCGTTGCAATAGATTTAAATAGAATAACTCCCTAGGGAGGAAATACAGCCAGTCTACAAGCATTTGGACATACTTAAACATTGTTGAATTAACTACCTGGTAAAAAAAAATGTATAAAAATTGGAAAATTGTTTTCAGGCGTTGCCTAGTAGGTGATTTGGTTCAGCCGGATGAATCTCACCCGCATAATAAAGGTTTCAGCTCCTTTACTTCACAAAAGTCAACTGATGGAAGAGTTGAGGAAATGTGGATGTTTTAAACATGGGCAGAATGGTGAATGTTACAAAGTGTGTAAAGTGGCCACTTCAACCAGCCAATGACAGGTCATAAGCCCTGTAAATGCCTAGACTTCCATATTCCTTTCTCAATAATGTTTTCCCTCTCTGTTGCAATAAATTTGAAAATATTTTTGTTTACAAAAAAATGAGAGTGTGTGTTCAACAATTTGTAAATTAATAATAAATTATCAGATAAATTAAAATCTCAAATGTGGTCATGTCAAAAGCAGACGCCATCGAAGGACACATATGGCAAGGCGTATGAATTTATTTAAATATTTAAATTGTTCCTTTATCCTTCTTCTTTCCTTCCCATCCCCTCTCCTCTCTTCATAGTATAGTGTTTTTTTAAAATATATTTTTATTTTGTCAATCTTTGTTTTTAATTTTTGTATAAAATTGTAAGATTCAATATGTCCATGTATTTGTAATTTTCTCAAACTGAACGGTTTGGGTAGGTAGGAAGAAATTGCTTAAGGCAATATGCCCGCCCTTATATGTAATATTGTATATGCATATAAAATGTCAAATAAATAAAATAAAATATGAATGTGGAGCAAGCTAGGAATGTATGTCAAGATAAACGCGTGTGGCATTCCCTCTCTGGGTACTACTACGGAGAAATTACATAATAGTTGTGTTTTAGAACTTTGGCTAGATCTGTACTGATAATCCAAACATCCCCCGGTAAGTAAAAATACACACTTTAGGGGTGCGATAGGCTGAAAATAGATTAAAACATATGTTCTTTATTGTAATGAGGAAGTTCAGTATCTTTTTTTATTTGTTAATATACTATTTACTAAGCCAAAATAAAAATAATAAAAAAAAAATATAGTATCATCAGCGCTATGATTTTTTAAAGTTTTGTATTCCTGAAATTTTTAAACATTTACATTAAAAAAATAAATTATAAGTGAGTACATAGTTTAATAATAATTTAAGAATAAAATATATTTATATGCACACTTAAGTTTCACTTGCTGTTTTTAATAATTTTTTGACTATTTTTAAAAAATGAATTTATGTTTTTTTCATCACGGTTTTCAGCTGGTATTAAATTGTACAGTTTTGGTACCACACTCCCCATTGTTCTATCTCAAAAGTTTCATTTAAATAATTCAAGTTAAAAGACATATTTAAAAAGAAAAAAGCTCAAGATATACAAAAACAGAAATAACTATATTTGTATTTAAATTACCTTAATTCAATGCTATCTATTGAAATTACTTCCTTCGTCTCCATTGAAATAACAGAAGTTTTAATAAAAATACCGCCGAGTCTGAACTGCACCCAGCCTGTGGCGTTGCGGCGTCTATAGTTCTATTTACCATCCATTAGCGCGCCTTATTTCCTACCCCCTCCCTCGTCTACCCTCGCTCCCTCCAGGGCCGGGGGAGGGGGAAACCCTTCCCCCGCCACTTCACCCGGACCAGCGCACCCACTAAACTAATATTTGGCGAATTAGTCAAACCGCACGTCCAGAGACAAAATAGTAAGATACATTATTGCTATATATTTGTCTACCCCCTTAATATCCGCTCTAATAATGCATTTTTTCGAATATTTTACCTATCAGAAAGTTAAGTGTTTTTTTATAAATTAAAATACTATTAACCAAAGTAAAAAAAAATGTTTAAAATTTTTATGTACCGTATTATCATTGCTATGATTTTTCAAAGTTTTGTATTTCTAGGTCTCCATATTATGATGTTCACATCAAGAATATTGAATCAGTTCAACATCGAAACAACATTCAACAACAAACAAATTTATTAGGATTTTTTTAAGGAGCTTTTCATGAGAAATGTTCCTCTAAAATTTCTTGGTCTGGCCTTGAAAAACTGTGTAAACCTGTTTTACCATTATTCCGCCGTCCATTCGTTCTACATGACCAAACCATCTCAGAGACCCTTTCTTAATCTTATAGTTATACCTGACACAGATTTACACTCTCGCCTGATTTCATCATTCGTAACCCTGTCATACATTGGTTTCCCACAAATTTGTCTAGGAGATCGCATTTCATCTTTCCTCTGCCAGTTCCATGTTCCATTTCCATACATAAGTGTTGGGACTAAAACTTCATTTTCTTATGTATTTTTGTATATTCAAGTTAGTATTCACTGTAATTTGACAAATTATTTATTACTTAATTAATTCAATCATATACGACTTCTCACTGAACAATGAAATATTATCATCTGTGTCTAGTATAATTATACTTGACACTAAACTTTCTTTTACAATTCATATTGAACATATTATCAATAAATCCTTAAAACTCCTTGGATTTATTAACATAGGCACTACTGAGTTCAAAAATACCAATACCCTTAAAGCTCTCTTCTGTTCCCTAGTTCGCCCGCACCTAGAGTATTCCTCTGGTATCTGGTCTCCATATTATGATGTTCACGTCAAAAATATTGAATCAGTTCAACATAGATTTTTAAGAAAGATAGGCTGGAGGTTGGGCTTATCCAGAGACCAATATACGTATAATGAGTTAGAAATTACCTAAAATATATCTTCTCTTCAACACCATCAAAATAAATACGACTTTATAGTCCTTTTTAAAATTCTCAACACACTCTTTGATGCGCCTGAACTACTGAGCTCAGTAAAATTAAATATCCCAACTAGAAACCTCAGACAAAACTTACTTTTTCATACCGACAACCATAGAACTAACTATGGTGTTCATTCCCCTATGCCCAGAATTCTCAGGTCTACCAACAAACATACCAGTCTTGATTTCTTTGATAACAAGTTGTCTTCTTTCAAACGATCACTGAATCAAATTCAACTATAAACACCTCTCTCCCACTTCCACTCCCACCGAGTCTACTATATACCATAGTGTCTTTCTACTTTCCTTTATAATAACTTTCTATGTATAAACATGTCCTTTTTAATCCCCATTGGGGATATATATAAATCAATTTCTGAAATTAGTCCGCGTGGGACATTTCAAGTTCCCTTACGCTTCTTCTCGGTCAGTTCTGCTGATTAGTCCATTGACTTGACTTGACTAAACTGGAAATCTTTTACTACTTTCTAATCATCGGTTGATTCATACGAACTAGTGACGTCGTTCAAAGTAGTTCGTTTTTATTAAAATATGTTTTTAATTTTTTTCTTACATTTTAAAAAAACATTGCTGCATAAAGTAATGCTCTAATTTTTACCGCGCGTAAGAAAATATTTTCTGTATCCGATTCCTCGTAGGGCTGAAGTTCCACATTAGAGCATCATTATCATTTTTTTTAAAATTATTTATTTATTTAGTTCTATGTATTACATAGTCTAATATATATTTACAACACAATATTTACATCTATACTTATTCTAACATTATTTATCACTATTATACACTTAGTATCCTAATTTATAATATTAACTGTTTCATATGTACATTTTCATTAATTATATTCACTATTTACACTATTTACTACCTAATATTTTTCACATATATACTTTTTACATTTAATTTTAAATATATTTACATTAATTTCATTTTTTATGCTTTCTGGCATTTCTTCAAATAGTTTTATTCCCTTGTACATAAGGCAGTTCTTGGACATTGCTTTTGATTTCTTTTCCAGTCTTATATTTTTAGATCCTCTTGTTGCATAGTTTCTATGAAAGAACTCATTATTTTTTAGTTTATTTTGAAAATATCTCGGAACTATTCCTTTAATAATTTTGTTTATTTCATTGGCAACATTGAATTTGATTCTTTGATCAATTGTCATGATATCTAGAAGTTGAATCATTTTCTTAACATTTGTTCGTCTCCCACATCTTAATATTATCCTCATCGCTTTGTTTTGTATTATTTGGAGTCTTTTTAGATCTCCTTCATTACTTAAATATAAAATACTGGAGCAATAATCAATGTGGGGAACGATAATACTATTAAATATCAGCAGAGAGGTTTTAATGTCTAATTTATTCCTTATCATTATCATCGTCACAGCCATCCGCATACAGTAGTGCATAGGGCATTGCCTGGTACACAAAATGACTCTGGATAAGTAAAATTACATTGGCTGCAGGTCTTTCTATTGGTTTCACGCATACAAAAAGCAAAGTTTCATGTCGATAAACAAGTTACTTTTTTTAAATTTTCAATTTCGTATGTCGCGATTTTAATTGAATTTAACGCAACTACTTTCACTACCCCTTTCACTGTGAGCTTGGCAAATTATATGGACGGCCTTTGCAAGATATGACCATATTGTAAACCACCATTTTTTTATTTTTTCTACCGATCTGTTTCGAAGCTATACAAGCTTCTTAATCAAGGTAAACTAATGGATTCGATCTTATTTTTTCTATCAATAATATGCTTCGTATGGAAATAATAAATCAATTTTCTTTGTCTTGTAAGGATGGGAAGCGTAATTGGATGACCAACAAAAAAATGCCTAAGTCCAATTTTATCGGATTTAAATTGGCAGCACTGCCGTGTAGAGCATTTTGTGAAATATACATTAACCTAATTAATTTTTCATTAAAGAATAAAAAATTTTGAATTTCGTACTTGAAAAATGATTTAAAAATGATTATTTCAATTTCGAAAAATCCCTAAGTCTTAAAAATATCTTAGTCCAAGAGTTTTTTCCCTGAGAAAAAATCCCTTAGTCCTTTAAATACTTTTTAAAAATCCCTAAGTCCAGACCTTAGGCTTATGTCCACTTTTTTACAACCAATAATTTTGTAACTAAATATGAAAGAATTTCGTATTTTTTATCTTAAAATAAAAAAGAAAAAAAAATTACAATACGTAAAATCAATTTTCCGAAATTTCGTCATTTAACGTTTCACGAATAAAATAAACACTTAAACATTAAATACCTCAGGTCTACAAAAATAGACTTAGGCATTTTTTAAAATTGGGCATCCAATTTAAGATGGATACGCTCAAAAAAAGACAGGAGTGGACTAAAGAAAGGATTGTTATTGTGGTTATTTTTTTTAATTATTATGAATATTTTTTTTAATTTCTACGATTTCTAACGTGTCTAATTTTAATATTTTATTTCCAACGATTCAAGCGACTTTTACCTTAAGTATGGGTGTTAACAAAAGTTGTGTCTTTTTTTTCCAAATGTCGAGTACAGGAGGTTAAATTGCAAAAAGTAAACCAATCAGAGTATTCTACCCTCATAAGCAAAACGGCAGCTCTTTGGAAAGGTCATATTTTGAGATATGACAATTTATGAAACTTAAAAAAACTGGAAATAATTATATGTAATATCACAGTTTATCTACTACTACTACAACTACAATCACGCCATTTCACCGTAGGGGTAGGCAGGGAGAATGGACCGCCACACACGTCTATCCTGGCATACATTCCTGGCTTCTTCCACATTCATACATCTTGTCATACATGCCCTTCGGTTATGTCTGCTTTTGACATGACCAGACTTAAGATTTTGGTTTATCTGATCATGCCGCGTCTTCCTTAATTGTCCTCGTTTTTTGCCATATATACTTGTTTTACCATTCTTTCGTCGTGCATTCGTTTTACGTGACCAAACCATCTCAGATACCCTTTCTTAATCTTATCAATTATATTTGACTCAGATTTACACTCTCGCCTGATTTCATCATTCGTAACCCTGTCATACATTGATTTCCCACACATTCGTTTAAGAGATCGCATTTCAACCGCGTTCACTCGGCTTTCATCCTTCCTCTGCCAGTTCCATGACATAAGTGTTGAGACTAAAACTCCGCTGTGCACTGCCAGTTTAGCTTCGATTGACATATTTTTATTAGAAATTACTGTGCTTAGTGCTCCGTTCATTTTGTTGCCCGCATTCACTCTTCTTTCAATATCTTTTTCTACTCTTCCATCTCTTAAAAACATGCTTCCTAGATACACGAATTCTTCTACTTGCTCGAGACATTCGTTGTTTACATTTATTTTGCAGTCAGTAACCTCACTATCCCTTTCAAATACCACCACTTTTGACTTACTTTCGTTCATCGCCATTTCGCTCTCCAGGCATACATTATATATTCTAGAGACTATTTGCTGCAAATCATCCTTGCTGCTTGCTAACAGAACTGCATGATCAGCATACAACAAGCAGCTTACTGAAAAGTTATCCATTTTTGCTCCAATACAACATTCTATCTCTTTCATACAGTTGTCCATTTATCAATTTGTGTTTAAGCATAAAAACCTGTATGTGTCGACCTACACTATTTTTTTGCTTATGAATCTCTTGATACTGTGCTATTGTTTAAAAACCCTTTTTTTTTACTGCTTTTTGCTTTATCAAATGGTTCGAAATTTCTTAAAGAAATTACCTCATTTAAAGAGGAGTTACAATTTGTTTAAAGAGGAGTTTTTTACACCCTTGATTCGATTCTGTGCCTTCTTCAGTTTCCAAAGTAATAATCAATAAACGTCAATGGACCCAAACACTCAAATAAGCGGAAAAATACGCACAATGTATGCATCATATTTGTGTATATGTTTACAATACAAACACAGATAGGGGTGTGCCAAATACGAAAGGAAAATGAAAACTTTATAAAGTTTAACAGTGATCATTAATCAACAATATTTTGAGTTTGTTCAAATTTTTCCAAAAAAGGACTTGATTCAACTCGCCAGGGAGCTGTAAAATTTAAATTGTACAACAGAGATGAAGAACATTTAAGAGAAGGTAATATAGAAGTCTAGGCATCTGCAGACCTTATGACCTGTCATTGGCTGGTTTAAGTGGCTGTGACACACTGTGTAACATCCACCATTCTGCCCCTATTTGAACATCTATATTCCTTCAATTCTTTCATCTGTTGATGTTTGTAAGGTGAAAACCTGGAACCTTTATTTATGCGGTCGAGATTCAAATAATTAAATTATTTCACCTACATACTAGGCAACGCCTGAAAAAATGTCAATTTCTATACTTCATGGACCAAATGAGTTTATCAACAATATTTTGAGTTTGTCCAAATTTTTGAAGACAAGGACTGGATTCAACTTCTTGGGGAGCCGTTAATATTAACAAATAACAACTTTAAAATTTTTAATTTATTCCCGTAAATCGTAATATCAAAAAATCATAACGTTAAATGACAAAGTCTTAAAATGCATTGAAACATCGAGTCATTTGCTGAATATCATAATTGACCTATATGCATATAGTGGTGTATAGGGCACTGTACTGACACTCTAATTGCAGTGTATCTAAATAGTTTTTGTTACATGGAAGATCAAGTGATCAGTCTTACGCTTCAGGCGTCAGTCTAGAAACAATGAAATATTGCAGTGTGAAACCACAGGAATCAAATCCGGGACCTCAAGTATGGTGGGCGAATGCGCCAACCACTACACTACGACGCGGGCTTATCTCCACTCAACAACAACAACAACAAACCATCACGCCGTTTAGGCAGAGAGGATAGAATGCCATATCACCCTGTCTTTGCATACATACCTCGCTTCCTCTACATTCATAATTTTTCTCATGCACACACGCCGATTATACCTACTCTCGACATGTCAATCTTCAACTATTTGATGAACTTGATCGTGCCATGTCTTTCTCGGTCTTCCTCGTTTTCTGCATCCATCAACATTCGCATCGTAGATCCTTTTAGCCGTTTTTTTCTCTGTCCATTCGCTCTACATGTCCAAACCAACGCAGCACCCCTTTCTTGATTCTGTCGATAATGATAATGTCTCAGCCTTACACAGCTCACGGATCTTGACATTTGTGCACCACATTTTTTTTTTACCACACATTCGCCTAAGGGATCGCATCTCGGCAGCATTTAACCTAATTACATAATTATTTTTCCAATTCCATACTTCACTCCCATACATTAGAGTTGGCACTAGAACTCCGTTGTGAACAGATAGTATAGCCTCCTACGATAAACTTATCTGGGCTTATCTCCACTCGATTTCCTTTACCAGGATTTTTACCTCAGACTAGCCATGGAGTCAAAAAGGGTTCTGGTTCTTTTTCACACCCAGAATTGTATTATTTATCCGCCCGGACACATAATTTTACTAATACAAGATTACTACTTATATTAATTGTTAATTTGTATCCTTTTTATAAAACTCATCATGTACATTTTTAAGAAAACGCAATAATAATTTGAGATTACATATTTTTTTAAACTTATTAACCGATTTTAGAAAATACACATTTTCTGTGCATATTTTTATTACTATGTTTTCACAAATCCACCGTTTATTGTAAAAAAAAACGGTGTATCCTTTTTTTATATATATTAGTGAGTATTCAGGGGTTTTCCTTAGCGAAACTCAGCACTGAAGCCTTTATTTTTCTACCCCATTAATCATAATGAAAATTGTCAACCCTGTCTATTTGTCTCTATATGGCGTCAGACAGTCCATTCAATTAGATCAGTTTATTACCGGGACGGGTAGGGGTGTGTTTGCTAAGGGTCGGGGATGTAAATGCACACAGCCATAAGACCTTTGTTACCGTAGACACAATCAAATAATTAAAGATGACAGTGTGTATAAAAAAAAGTTAATGATTTTAGTGAAAATATTCCAAAAATTCCTTGGTTAAATAATACATTTAAATTTGTCGCAACAGAGAGGGAAAACATTTAAATGAAGGGATATGGAAGTCTAGGCATTTACATGGCTGGCTGAAGTGGGCACTTTACACACTGTGTAAAATTCACCATTCTGCCCATGTTTAAACCTGCAAACATTTGTACATACTTGGAACATTGTTGAATTAACTAACCGATAAAAGAAAAAGTTTAAAAATTGGAAAATTTTCAACAATATTTAGAGTTTGTACAAATTTTTATAGACAAGGACTGGATGCAACTCCCTGGGGAGCTCTTTATATTAAAATTGGTTGGTTATTGTTAATATAAACAGCTCCCCAGGGAGTTGAATCCAATCCATGTCTACAAAAATTTGGACAAACTCAAAAAAAAATTGATAAATCCACCTGGTCCATGAAGTATAGAAATTGAAAAATAACTTTTTCAGGCGTTGCCTAGTATGTAGGTAAAATAATTCAATTAGATGAATCTCACCCGCAAAAATAAAGTTCTCAGCTTTTTAACTTCACAAACATCAACAGATGAAAGAATTGAAGGAATATGGATGTTCAAATATGGGCAGAATGGTGAATGTTACACAGTGTGTAAAGTGGCCACTCAAACCAGCCGTTGATAGGTCATAAGCCCTAGATGCCTAGACTTCTATATTACCGTCTCTTAAATGTTTTTCATCTCTGTCGTAATATGTTAATTGGAAAATAGTTTTCAGGCGTGGCCTGGTAGGTGAATTGGTTCAGCCGGATGAATCTCACCCACATGATAAAGGTTTCAGCTCTTTTTTTATTTTTTTTATTGTAATCTTTTGTTTTTTTTTACAATATACATAAGAGGTAAAACAGAGTATTAAAAAAATAAAAGATAATTACAAAGCAATGAAATACATATTAATAGTAAAAATAGTAAACAAAAACATCCCACAAAGGCGTGGCCTGTTCGTGGGTATACATGAAATGTTTACTTCACAAAAGTCAACAGATGGAAGAGCTGAGGTGTGGATCTTTGAAGATGGGCAGAATGGTGAATGTTACACAGTGTGTAAAGTGGCCACGAGTTATGAGCCCTGTAAATATCTAAACTTCCATACTCTCTTCTCGAAAAATCTCTCCCTATGTTGCAACAAATTTAGATCTAAATCACTTCCTAGAGAGGAAATCCAGCCAGTCTGCAAACATTTGGACATACTCAAAACATTGTTGAAGTTTTACATAAGACCAACCAATTAAGCATCTTCAAGACCAGTAAATTGTTTGACTCTCATGTGGCTGTGATGTCACACTAGGCTACATACGATACAAGATAAAGCAGTATTTTTTTTAATCTTCAAATGGACATTTTCACACCAGATTTGGAAAGTGAAATTTATATAAATACGCTGGATTTAATGCCAATATATTTATCCTTGCTACGCAAAGAATGAATGTGACGCCAATACAGCAATAAATATAAGAGAGCACGAATATAGAACTCGTAACAAGAAAGGCAGAGACGCTGTTCTGTGGCCGGTATTTGTGTCAGAGATTCAGTCGGTTATTGACAGTGATGGGGGAAGCACGCATGTAAGATGAGCGGAGTATTTATATATTTTTTTTTTTGCTGTAAAAGGGACAAATATATGTTTTTTTATAAATGAAAGAAAAAAAATATTAAACTACTGTGCCTCCATGTTTTTTTTTCAAATGTATGAATTTTAGAATATTCCGTGATGAGCTTGTGGTAACACAATGTTTCATCACCGCGTACAAAGGAATTATATACCACAGTCTTTTAAAAGTAATGCCGACTACAATTTGCGGGTGAAGTAAGCTAAAGTCTGTTCATTATTACAAGAGTTTCCAAATAAACAAACCAGCTGCGTGATATCCGACGGAGAATAGCCTATTTCACACAAATCATTATAAACGGCACGGTAGAATTATAGTGGACTGACATTTATTAGATTCGTTTGTACCCTTTGATAATATTTATGTTTTTTTTTTTTTTAAAACACCATAGTCAATGATTTTAATAAAAATATCAATAAAAACGCCTCGGTTAGTATATTAAATTAAAAAAAGAGAAAAATATCAATGTTCTTATAATTTATCCAAATATTTAAATTTCGGTGACCATTTTCAACGAGTTGTAAGTAACTCACTATTAGTAAACAAAAAATGGAAATCAAGTTGTGGTAGAGTGGGGTTCGAACCTCAGACCTTTGATCCGGGAGTCCGCAACACTAGCCACGGGACCACAATTAATTTCAAATACTGTAGTAAACTCAACAAAAGAAATTTTAATGATAATTTTATCGAAATCATTATTAAAATTTAGTGAGTACTCCCAGGTAAAAATCCTGCAAAAGAAAATCTCTTGGAGATTAGTCGGTCTCATGGTGTACTGGTTATTGCGTTTTCCAGGCATTAAATAAACAAATTATTGTCAAACAATAAATATCGATCCGCAGTATTGTATTTGATCATGCTGTGTAGATTTTTGGCGTGGTGTGAAATTGGCCAATCATGCGATGTTGGGGCCAAAACTAAATTGAGCAAATTTTCGTTTATTAAATAATACATTTTGTAAAAAAAACGTATTTAAATCATTAACAACTTCGTAGCGAAGATTTGGTGGGTTAAAATAATACTTCACAAAGAACGCTTTATTGGTTAATTTTGTATACCGACTAGCAATTTTGGATGTTATTGTTCTGCTTTGCAAGATGTTTTTTTCTTTTAGTGTCGTATATCGTTTTATGCCCTTTTAAATGTTGTCTACCGAAGTTGAGATATTTATTTTACTGTGTATACTTTGTACCCTTGTATTTTTTTAATATAATATTTCAAAGAACCGGGCATTTGTCCTATACTTAAGTGTTAAGATCCTAGTTAAGTTTATTGTTTTTTGTCCTAGGATGTTACATATAATTTAATTTATTGAGGAAGAGAAATCTTGCAATTGTTTGAAAAGGTCTTAGATATATTTTGTTTGGCACTTAAATATCAGTATTTTTTGTAAAATGTAATCTAAATAGGTTTTGGAAAGCTTGTGAGAGAGGAACAAGCTTTAGTCTTCATATTGAGATCTGCAAGTGCGCTTGTAGAATTGCTGACGGAAAGCCAGACCGTAGCAGGCGAGGAGTGTACGCATCCTCAAGTGTTGCGTGTATTAGGTAAATGTGCTTACCTACGTAATAATTTAAAGAAACTGCGGTTTTCTTTGAGAACAGTTGCAATAATTGTTATTTCTGTGACATTCAATAGTGAGCCTCTAGAGACGATGACGGAAGGTCCTAAGTGACAGGCGAGGCTTGTACGCATCCTCGAGTGTTACGATTTACGAGTGTGAGGGTGTGATTGCCCTGTGGTTTTATTTGAGCTGGATTGTGTATTTAATGACTATGTGCCCGCTCAACTTTTTCAGACTGTTTTCTAATGTAATTTATGTGACATTGCGGAATTTAGAAAATAAATAATATTTTGAAGGAACTGTGTGTCTTTTTCCTCGTTCGCATGTCACCTGAGATTGGCGAGACCGTCGAAGCGAGAACCCTGCACCAGATATCACGCAGTGGGCTCGTGGTTTGCACGTGCACGGCGGTCTCCGGTCTGCGTGAATGTACGATAGTTTGAATCTGAAGATAAGATCAGTTTCTTGTATCTATATTTCTTCATGTAACGTTTAGTTTTTTACTGATTAAATTTTTTAAGATCTTCACAACTTTTTAATTTGTTTTAACTACGTATTTTTTTTTACATCTTTCACTTTTTTTTAAATGTTTTTTTTTCTCTTTCTACTCGGTATTTTGCCATGTTATTTTTTTTTTAAATACGCTTTTCGCTATACACATACATTCATTTTTTTACTATGACTTTGAATGTTTCTTACTATGTATTCTGTTTTTATTTCGCATTTTACTGAGTTTTAAAATATTTTAATATAAATATTTATATATTTTTAATGGTTTCTTTGTTTTCACTACATTTATTATAAGTAATAAATGTAGTGAAAACATAGTCTAGGGGTTTTATTATGTTTTTGCTTCGTTTTCTAAACTACATTTTAACTATGTTTTAACTACATTTTTTACCACGTTTTTAACCATGTTTTTACAACATTTTTTACTTTGTTTTTCACTCTGTCCTCTATCTTTATAACTATTTCTATATATTAATTACTGTTTTTTATATTTTTTGACTGTCTTAGAACGGGGTAAATAACCCTAGTTAGGCAGTCAAAGCAACTTTGTATAAATTATAATTTTGTGTATGTAATATAATGATAATAAATAAATAACTGTTTAAATTGACTTAGGCCGTAAACATAATAAATAAATAAACTATTTTTGTTTTTTCCAGGTATGGGAAGATCTCCCCCGTTCTTGGTCATCAAAATTCTGACACTTTTCTTTCGGCGCGAAGAACAACAATAAAGTTCGAATTTAGAACATAATTACCGCGCGAAATGGCGACACTAACGACCCCTATACAAGCGAGGGGAGTGTATTTCACGGGTAGGTACTGCACGCTTATTACCGCCAATCTGTCAACATTGACAGGTAATTTGACGTGTTGCCACACACAAAAAGACGGCCGACCGTTTCAAGATGAGTCAGATCGCGATGTATTTATGAATTATTAATTCGAGCCTTACGCTTCTTTGAGCGTGTCGCATCAACATGGAAGATATAAATAATAAATTATCTAAATTTGTTGCAACAGAGAGGGCAAACATTTTTGAGAAGGGAAGTCTAGGCATTTACAGGGCTTATGGTTTGTCATTAGCTGGTTTAAGTAGCCACTTTTTGCTTGTTTATTTTTTTGCTGAAAACGATTGGATTCAACCCCCTGAGAGTCTATTAATATTAACATATCATCGCTTTAGTTAGTTTTTGTCCAACAAACCATTTTTAAAGAAATTAAATTAAGTGTAAAGGAGTTCTGAAAAAGCTTTTTTTTAAATATGATTAAAATTCAAATGAAAAAAAAAAAAAAAAATTGTTTAAGGGGTTTTCAATGAATTTTGTTAATTTTTTATTCTTTTATATAAAAGAAATATTTGCGTTCTAATAATTTATCCAAATATTTAATTTTGAGGGCCATTTTCAACGAGTTGTAATTAACTCACTATTAGAAAATGGGAATCAAGTTGGGGTATAGTGGGATTCGAACCAACTAGTGTTGCGGACTCACGGATCAGAAATTCGAGGTTCGAACCCCATTCTACTGCAACTGGAACATGATTTCCATTTTATAATAGTGAGTCATTTACAACTCGTTAAAAATGACCACCAAGTTGAAATATTAATATTACACTACTTTAAAAAAACAGGTATTTTCAAAAACCAGCCAATGACAGGTCATAATCCCTGTAGATGCCTAGACTTTCAAATTCGCTTCTCTACAGTGTTCTTCATCTCTGTTGCAATAAATATGTTTAACGATATAATTGATTGGTTATTGTTCACCTGAATGGTTGACGTTTCGAAGTAGTTTACTTTTATTGAAACCATTTTGAAAAAATTTTCACACATTTTCGAGAAACTTCGCTGTAAAATTAGATAATCTAATTTTACCGCGTTCAAGAATAATTTTTGTATTTAATATTGCGGCCTCCGTGGCGTAGTGGTCAAGACGCATGACTCCTGCACGGAAGGTTTTGGGTTCGATTACCGGTGATTTTTCTCAGGCCTGGGTGTTCCGTGCTGTAATTCATCTCAGTAATTACGCCTCCTAGCCCGTTGTGGTACGAAAAAAAGTCCCGTAGCACTGAACTTTATCATTAAAGCATTTTTTTATCAAACACCTCGACATATTTCTGCCTAGAGTTTGATCGCGATGAAAGTTCTCGGACATCAAACGCATGGAAGGTAATCAGCCACAGATTGTGACATGTTCTCTGCTGACTGTCATCAGTTTATGTCAGAACTACGAGATGCGAACTTGACTTGGGAGGACGCGCCCGAGCTGGCAGCCGATAGAGATGCATGGAGGACCTTTGTGGACACCATATGCTCCAACTAGGGAGCGGACATGGAATGATGAAGATGGACATGTCTATTAAACTATTTGTCATTGGATAAAAATAAATATTCTAAAAAACATGTTTGACTTGGCGTAGATGTGATATATCGATGACGTTAGCCTCAAGGATGAAAAGCTTGAGTTATCGGCGTAGATTAAAGTTAACGTTCCATGTTATACTTTCGGAATCGCGTCACAGATCTTCCAATTTAAATAATTTACTAATAGTCTAAATAACTCTATCAGAGACTCACAAATATCTTGAACCGGTTCATTAAAATATCTAAACAAATTACGCTTTCCATCAAGTTCGACATTCGTGAGGGGACGCGTGGCATTTTGACACAGAAATTCTCATTATTTCCAGCTATATTTTGATATTTTATGCTCTGGCGTCATCCTTCAATGCCCGGCGACACTATTGACAAGTAATGGGTCGGCCATCTTGAAAATAATTGGCGGCAAGAGTTGACAGATAAAAAATAACAGATTCAGAAATAGAAGCATAGACAAAGGAGGGCCGTAGAGTGGCGACTCTAGTGGAAATTATGAGAATTTAGGCTAACAAGCGCCAACGTTCCAAGCCTGACGTAATGTAATTTTATTTCAGGGTTTCTTTGTTTAAAAACTATACGTAATATATAAAAGCGTCAATGAATCATGTCTATAAATTATAAAAATAACGCGATCAACGTTATTTATACATATGCGCACTGTATTTAAAGTAAGTTTCCAAACATGTTGTTTTCAGAAAAGTGTTTAGCGTCAACTGTACTCAAATTTATGTATTTTCTATTTATTATTCATTTATTTTCCAGAAACAAACAGTCGACAATGATATAATAACATAAAAAAAGGTACGGTTTAAAGACGGACCAGCGAAGTTTCTAAATAAAAATCATACATATTAAATTGTGGTACAGCAAAAGGGTGTGTTTATGTGAATTTGTATGAGAGTAAGTGTAGAGGTGTGTTTGTGTGGGAGTAAGTGTTTAGGTGTGTGTAAGTGTGAGCATCATTAAATAGCAAGTGGGATCGTATCGCAGCCAGAAAGAATATCATTTCATTTATGAATACATAAAATTATGAATTTATACAAAGTTGCTTTGACTGTCTATAAAGAAAAACCGACATTTCTGTGCAAAAACAAGTATATTTGCATGAACATTTAAAATATCTTCGCCGGTTACCTAAAATTGAACATGTTAAGAAGAAAAAAATGTATGCATATTCTGCTTTTCATAGAGAAAACTTAATTTTACTTTGTAGATAAAATTGAAGATTAATGTTAACTTCCCATTGTAATCGGGACCCTGATCTTGTCTCGAGTTAACAATACGACAAAGACGGGTCGTTGGAGTGTTAAGGCCATAGTTTGTTCTATGCTGATCGATGAACAGTATGTCATTGTTTCTGAACTTATCAGTCGGAATATAGAATTTGACTTCTCTCAGTAATGATGACACATCGATTATACCATTTAGTGTGCCGAACACATCGTCGCTTCAGTTCGTTTTTATCCAACAGACCAAAACCCAAAACTGCGGAGATGAGCTTTTAAGTTTTTTTTTACGAAATAGGAATAAAAAATGACCACAACGTGAGAAAAAAATCGTTTAAAAAACCCCGTAAAGAATTTAAAAAATGTATTTTCTTCATTTGAATTTTATAAATAAAGCTTTTTTCAAAACTCTGTACACGTAACTCGATTTCGTTAAAAATTGTATGTTGGAAAAAATAGAACTATTTATTTATCAAAAGCATACAAAAATTAACATATAAATTATTAATTCCTACTGAACTGCATAAAATGCAGTTCGTCAGCAGGTGCATATAGTTAAGTTCTAAAATATATACATAATCTTATCTCTTAAATTCTATAAACATATAAAAACTCTTATTGCTATGGAAAAAAATTAAAATATGTGCATCGAAAATAAAAAATTGTCCAAATATAAAAAAAAAACACAAAAAACCTTAATATAAAAAACCACGGTTTAAAAGCCAGATTCTCAGCAGACGTCTTTCTTTTGAGCCAGATAAGTTTTTTTTTATTTTTATATTTAATGCGAGCATATTATACATTTTTGGTATATTGTACTCTAGTGTTCTTTTCCCGTATTTATTGTTGAATTTAGGGAGAGCTAGTCCATCTACACTAGTGAACTGAGTATTATATACATGCTCCAATTTATTTCTATATTCAGACAGAGATGCATGCTTAAAAACCAGCTTGGACCATAATAAAGCTCTAACGGATAAAATATTTATACATTTATACAATAAGGATATTGCAATACAATATTTTTTAAATTAATAGTTTGATCATTGAATTTTGTAAGTTCTGAACGAGGTTTGTATTACTGAAAAAAGCCCGTGAGGTTAAAGCGTATCTAATAATTAAAGCGATTATATAAATATATAGAGTCAATATTAATTCTACGTTTTTGTAGACTAAAAATATTTAGCATTGACTCTATATCAACTCTATACATTTCTTTAAAAAGAGTCATATACAGACACATTTCTGGTCATGCGGCTACAAGAGTAGATCCCAGCAAAATGCTCGTACGAGGTTTTCTTGTGATTTGAATTATTCAATTCCAAAAACACGTACGACGTTTGCTCAGAGGAATTTCTCTTTTGTGGCCCCGAAAGTGTTCAATGTCCTAGATGAACATATTAAGTTCTTCAAAACGAAAGCTATTTTCAGAAAGAGTGTACAAGTCTGGATTTTGTCCAAGGGAAGAGATCATTGCAGGAGACTGCTGCGAGACATTACATAGATTTATATATAGAATTATTAATCGTGTTGTCCAGCTGTTTATTGAAATTTATGTTTACGTAATATTTTTTATTTGTAGTATTCTTCAATAATATGGATGCTTTCACTTTCTTTTTTTTTGTATCCCAACTCAACACATGGCTTTTGGCCTTACGGAGTTAGGGATACGTTATTATTTTTTTGGAATATTTACTGATTTAATGTGATTTATACGATTCACGTAGAATGGGGACCAGACCACGGAGGCATATTCTAGAAGAGGGTGAACAACAGTCGAGCAATACTGTGCCTTGAGACGTTCACTCCTCCAAAGCAGTAGTCTATTGAATGCCAAACTATTGTATCCATGGTCTTTTGATTAATTATTATCTATAACATTGTTTTATATGTACATGACTATTTATAGGTATGTTGGAGTATTGGGAGGTGGTTGTTGAGGTGTCTAATAGCCCGCGACAGTGGCTTGTTTCTTAGCTCAATATTTGCGCAGTACATATGTTTTATGCTTATATCAGATATACATATATACCTTACAGCTGAAAGGCTGGAAGTTACATTTTTTGCAAAATTGAGTTATGAAAGTAATTTTTTTCATATTTATTTATACTTTTACATTGTTTGTATTTTTTTTTATACAAAATAATGTTCCCTCACTGGGGTGTCCCGTGCAAAGGGAAAAATTTTACAAAATGTGAAACCTGCCTAAGATTAGCTATTTAACAAAGTTAACATAATAAAAACAATAAAAAAAACGCAATTAATCCAACTAACCTAATTACAATTAACGTAATAAACAATAGAAAACTAAAATATTTATAAACAGTGGACACATTTAACCTATTTGGCTCGATCCACTCATCGATCCGTGCGCAACCCACCTCCACTATCCATTTCTTAATAGCAAATTTATATTGTAAGAACTTACGAATTGTCCTTATGGATAATGGAAGTAGATTGTACACTTTAACCGAGTAGTAGGCCAATCTCTAGATTCGGATTCTATTAATGCCAAAAACATTGGAGTCCTCCGGTATTCCACTACTGAAAAAGCTTGTTCTAAAACACCAGGGGCCTTACTTATAAATGGGATATAAAGTCAAGCTTGAGAATAGTGATAGAATAATGATGGTATAGCAAGAAGTATTACTTATAGACCTCGCATAGAGTAAAACTAGAAGCGACCATAGAATCTTATACCTGCACATTATGTGGTATAAATCTGGGATAAGATCTGTCAAAAGTCATATTTTTCGGTAATCAAAATGGATATTTTAAAAGATTTTTTTCAATTTTATTTATTTATTTATTTATTAACGGACATTGTCCATGTATACAATTTATAAGGTTTAAATATTACAATAAAAGAATAGTTTAAAACATTTAAAGAAAAAAGAAAGAAGCATTGACAAACATAGGGACATCGAGACAAGATCTGGACTATTTATTTAGTGCTCGTTTAAATCGTTGTAAACTTAAACCAAAAAAGTCCAGATCCTGTCTTGAGTTAACAATACGACGAAGGCGGGTCATTGGAGAATTTAGGCCATAGTTTGTTCTATGCTGATCGATGAACAGTACTTCATTGTTTCTCAATCTACGAGTCGGAATATTGAATTTTACTTGTCCCAGTAATGATGGAACATCGATTATACCATTTAGTATGCCGAACATATATATGGAGTCAATATTAGTTCTACGTTTTTGTAGACTAAAAATATTTAACATTGACTCTATTTCAGCATAAGAATAATTATCTCTCTCTAGTCCAAGCATCCACGCTATTTTTCGAAGCAAGCGATGTTGGACTGATTCAATGTGATTTATGCGATTGACATATAATGGAGACCAGACCACTGAGGCATATTCAAGAAGAGGGCGAACAGTTGAGCAATAAAGAGTTTTGATTGTACGGACATTAGTAAAATCAGAGGATATTCTGTTAATGAAGCCAAGTAATTTCAGTGATTTATTTACTGTATTATCTATATGCTCGTTGTATGTCAGTTTATAGTCGAAAACAACTCCTAAATCTCTGATGGACTTGACTACATCAATTTTGGAGTTTTCTAATAGGTACTCGAAGGAAATTGGTTGTTTTGTTCTATGAAATGACATTATTTTGAACAGTTTCGAAGTCCTGCGGCTTTCTCAATGCGATTCAAGTGATTTTTAATAATTTGTATCTTGTAATATCTGAAATGTTATATGTTTGTATGTGTTTTAATTAATTGTGATAAAAAAGAAACACGAATAAACTTAAGAACTCGTTTTTACCTTCTCCTCTTCTTCCCAATATTGATTTCTTTTTCTAACTGTTTTCCATTACACTGACAGTAGTCTCAATTTGACTTTGATGTTTGCTTGTTGTTGTTATAAAAGTTACTGCGCACGCGCACATATCAGTGTTGACTGTTTAAAAAAATAAGCATGAAAGAACGTGTGAATTGTTATTCTAGGCAATAAACATTTTTATAAGTAAGCTATTTTTTATATCGGTTATAAATAATTAAACCGGGTATAGTTATTTCTTAATATAAACCTGGTATAAGAAAATCTCATAAGCAAGGCCCCAGTAGTACAGTAATACTCATGCTTTCAACAAAATTCAACGGTTTGCTGGTATTAAAGCAGTGGATACCAAATAAATTCCACAATTTTTACAACAAACTACCTCCGACGCAGCGAGGGATTTTACGCAAGATTAAGTCTAAATGAAATCATACAGTCTTTTTATAAAACAAGGTACAAAAGAACAATTAAAAAAAGTAAGACCAATAACAGATTTCACACTAATTTATTATGAATGCAGGAGGAGAGGGGAAAAATAATTGAATTCTAAAAAAGTAAAAATAAAAATATTACATAAAAAGTACATAAAAAGGAGAAGACATTGTATAGCTACTCTACTTTCCTCCCTCTCTCTCTGCTTCCATGAACATTTAAATTTATTTGTAAAAAATAACAACCAACAATAAATTATTAGATGCAGGTAGTGGATGTAAGCAAGTATAAATTAAGAGTGGAAATCAAAAGTTAAAATTAAAATCAAAAGTAAAAGTTAAAGTTAAAATTAAAAGTTTTAATTAAAATTAAGTTAAAAGTTTAAATTAAAAGTTACAATTAAGAATTAAAATTAAAAAGTTAAAATTGAAAGATAAAATCAAAAGTTAAAAGTCAAGCAGGAGATAAATTTAAAATGTCTTTAACAGATCTGATAAAAATATGGTATTTACAATGTAGTATGTCGATGTCACTAAAACTGTCATTATAGGTAATCTGTATTCTTCGTAGAGTGCTATTTTTGAAATAATTAGTCATTGAGTTAGGAAAGTCGAAGAGTACAGATTGACGTGTTCTACGGACAGGAACTCGATATGAAATGCCTCTAACAATTTCTGGGCTATCAATTACGTTATCAACAATTTTGTAGAGAAAGCTCATATCCAACATGGTAATCAACCGTACTTAACCATTATGTCATTTTTTTTGCCGTTAATTTCATTATTTTATTTTGCCTTTTTTCACATACTGCTTACTTTCAATTGCTGTTTTATTGCTATTAATATCATGTTATTAAATTTATATTTACCTGTTATTTTCATAAATAATTAATGTTTTTTAGCATCGAAAAAGATTATAAGATGTGGTCTTGGAGGTAAAACTGCCGCCCATTATCGGTAATTTCTTTGAAGGGGATCCTGAGCAGTGCATCTTTCAGAAGAAAGGACAATTGTATCATCGTCCTGCCGTGGTCTGGCAATAGTCCCGACCTCGACCCCATTAAAAATGTATGATTGAAATTAAAAGTGCATGTAGAAAATAATAAAATGAAACTGTCACGTAAAATAAATAAAAATTCAATGAAGTAAAATACTCAAAATATTGTCAATATTACCGTGGTAAATAGAGAAGTTTAAAAAATAGAAAAAAATATAATAATTACTTAAGCGTACTCTAGTGCAAGACAATCTCTGATGCTGATGCTTTTTTATATCACCAGATAGGCCAGCGAGGAAGAAACACAATTGGATAACCAGGAACGAAGATGTGGAAGGTGCTTCTATTCTGCACTTCTGCAGAGGACACCTATTTTGTGGGAAAGGTAACCAATGGGCCTGAAGTCATGCTCTTACCTGTGTTTTATAAAGGTGAGCAAACTTTCAGGTGTGTTGGTATCTCCCTTACGACGGAAAATAGAAGACATGTTTTGGAAACCCGCAAGGAACAGCGCTCGGACCTATATAATTTTTATTTATGTTATTGGTACCTGTTTAATTAAATACTGTTTTTTTATTGATTTATTATTTCGATGGCTTTTTGTTTTTTAAGAAGTAACTTATGCATACAAGACTAAATTATTTGATTAAAAAAAATGGCACTACTGAGTCACCGCAGAACCAATGTGTCGTAATGAGTTCCTTTATATTTTGATAATCAGCACCAAAGACAGTGCCATACTTAATTAATAATTACTTGGAAAATAAATGCTTAAAATTACCGATTTTAATTTCAAAAAGGATATTTTTTTCAAATCTTTATTTTTCCCAAGTTTGTTTGCTGACATGTGGAGCCGTAGAAAATGTGAGTATTTGGCGTTGTTTGACCCGTGTGAAGATTCTGGACTTGCCCACCGCACACCGCATCTGAGGATATAAGTCTCCTTGGCGGTGACCACATACACGGAAAATTTGCTCGTTGTCAAACGAGAAAAGCTACCCGAAGGAGCTCTCGCGATGTTACCCAGAAAAATCGAATGTTGATAGTTTTGTTAAATTATGTACATATCTTATTTTGTTCTTTAAATTTAAGATAGAAAATAATAATGGGACAGGGATTCGACTTATGATTTTGAAAATAAAATTACAGTGCCTATAAGTACTTTTTCATAGCAACTGAATTCAATTGACATATATTATGTTTGAAGTCCGAATCGATTCATTCACTTTAATCGATGTTTTTAAGCAGGTTACCTCACTATGAAGCTAAAACCGACAAATGTCAAATGTGACCTATTAAATTGGCCCTACTATATGTAGTAATATCTTTTACATTGTGGGGACCAGAGAGTAAGTGACGAGAACGTTTTGTTGTTTATGCGCGCAGTGCCCCGTGGACCTTAATTAAGGGCGCGCACCACGTCACTCGCCCTTCTCTGCCTCCGCAGCATTCAAATTCACTTCATAGTATTTTTGATTTAATTTATTGAATTAATTGGTTTTAAATAAACAAAAATGGTAAGGTAAGTAACTCAAATTCTTTTATTTCTGTATTTCTTTGATGTTATATCTGTTAATCCTTTTCATCTATTTTACAAAACTGCTACAAACTTGAAGAGGAAATATACCTTCACAGCGTGACACTTTTCTTAATTATATTTATGCGGCAATTTATGTTACCAATTATGAGGGAACACTTAATGAGGAAGATCAGTGCTACTGTAAATTGTATGTAAAAATGTTTTTATGCACACGGTGAAAATTTAGAGTATTTAATTGCACCGCGAAGATTCTCTCAAATGTATGAAAGATAATTCTAAATAGTAATAAAATAATTAGAAATAACTTTAATATAAATGAACTTTAATGTATTGAGGGAGAACCAGGCGGGTTTCTCACCTGGTAGGTCATGCGCGGATCATATCCATAACATCGTTTGCTAAGAAAAGTAACATGGATGATTGGCCTCGAGAGGGGAGACTACACTTACGGAGAAATGGAGTCAATGTTAAAAATCTCAAGTCTACAAAAACGTAGAAATAACATTGACTCCATATTTATGTTTAATTTACTGAATGGCTCAATAGATGTACCATCGTTACTGGAACAAGTGGCATTCAATGTTCCAATCCGCCGTTTGCGAAAAAATAATGTGCTGTGCCTCGATCAACAGCTGATTGTGTCATATTGTAAACTCGAGACAAGATCTGGACTTTTTTGGTGTAAGTCTTTATAGATTTAAAAATTCACTAAGATAGACCGGATCTTGTCTTGAGGTAGTAATTTGTATTTTTTTTGTCCTAGCTTTAATTTTATTTAGTTGTATTTTATTTGAAGAAATTGTATTTACCATCGTTAGAATGGACTGCATAAGTCCGTCAAAAAAATAAAAAAATAAACATACGCTGTATTCTACAGGAGAACAAAGAACTAAAAATAGTTCCTTGGCTTTGTGCTTTGTCGATTACGAAAAAGCGTTTGATAGTCCGCACAGACCTACACTCTGGAAAATACTAAAATCATATGGGGTGCCTATAAAATTAGCCAAACTTATCAAAGGCCTCCACTCAAGTAGCGATTTCCGAATCAGAATCAACGATGTTGTCACGGATTGGTTTTAGGTCACCACCGGAGTTCGTCAAGGTTGCGTCCTTGCACCGTTCTTTATTATAATCTTTATGTACTTCATCCTAAGGCAGTCAGTTCTACTAGATCAAGGAATATCCATCTCCTCCTCCCAAAATCTCTGCGACCTCGAGTATGCCGATGATGCGGTTATAATTGACGACTCAGTCACGGGTCTACAGGCCACTGTAGATAGCCCAAATAGGTTGAAAACATATCATAGTTCTACATATTTATTATATATTGGTCCTACCGTGTATAATTTCAGTAGAGGACGTATACACTTACACTTTTGAAATATCGTTACCATATTTTTTGTCTCAGTCGGAGTTTATATTTTAAGAATATTATAAAAAACAATTGTTGAATTAGAAAAATGTGTTTTATTCGAGGATTCGTGTGGTGCATAGGTCACATGGGATGGAGGGGATTTGTTTTGGTAGAAGCTTTTAATGGTCTCATTACTTGGCTCATCTGGGCCTCGATTATGATGGGATGATAAAGACATCATACGAAAATAAAACTTTGTTATCAGTGTTACACAATTTTATTATTTTACAAGAACACAACTATAGTTTCGGAGAGCACTCCCCTGCTCTAAGTTTCACTGATTAATCTGTTTATTTTTTGTTTACATTCGATGACATTGTAAACAATATTCTGTGTTTATTATATTAGTTTTATATCACTCGTCGATGAGAGGAGTGCTCTCCCGAAACTATAGTTGTGTTCTTGTAAAATAATAAAATTGTGTAACACTGATAACAAAGTTTTATTTTCATAATAATTTATAATGAAGTGTTACGAAGTGAATTCCGATTCAATTAAAAATATTAAAATAAGACATCATACCTTCACCTTGACGGTATAGTTGAAGATAAATTCCCTCTAGCGAATATAAAGATATACTACCGACCACCACCACCTTCAAGTTTTAGGTAGGTACATCGATATGAAACAAGGGGAAGCGTACGTCACGGTACACATATCTACGCTCTAAAATGATATAGCTTCAGTAAGACGTCATAGTTGAATATAAAAGTCTCCCGACCGACTATAAAGGTAGGTAAGGTAAGGTTTGATCTTGACGGGTCTAGAACCCCTCGATACGTTTATCTTCGCATTAAAAGTGTCAAATTTTTTGTTCCACCTAGCAATTTTTATGATTTAATTATGATTTATTAACATTTTTAATCGTTTTGAGGTGGGCACTTTTTTTCTTAAATGCCTTTTAAAAATATGAGAGAAAAATAAGTAAATTTTGAAGTCGAATTAAATTCCGACATAACTGTCACTTTAATCAAACGAATAATGTCGCTATATTCTGTCCTATTAACAAATAAGAGTATCTAGTATCACTCTAAAAAAATAATTTAGTAATTATATATTTTCCATCTGTTTTACTATTTTTCCGAGTGTATGTATCGAGACGTTAAAGGAGCCGGCTTTGTAGTTGATCGGTAGATACAGACGAACGTTAACCATACCTTCTTAGTGTTTTCCAAAAGTCATATAAAATTCACGTTCAAGCGATGATTTTATGCTTGAATAGGGATTTAATGGAGTTTATAATCGCTTTGAAGTGAGCACTTTTTATTACATAAGCCTAATAAAACTATAAATTAGAACTATTTTAAATGATAATGACGTAAGGAACGCGGACTAATAATTGTTTGCGGTAATTCCATTGATTTGTTTCGATTATATGATGTCGATATGACAAGTAGGTAGAACCCAGTGTGTAAAATGACCCCTTAAACCAGCCAATGACAGGTCATAAGCCCTGTGAATACCTAGACTTCCTTATTCCCTTCTCAAAAATGTTTTCCCTCTCTCTTGCAACAAATTTAAATAAAAACAACTCCCTAGTGTTACGACCCATGACGCCAAAGAATTCGAATTTGGCGCCGGGGTCTAAGCTTACATAATCGACCACTAGATGTCAGGTGTTACTAAGGGCTGGGATGACGCCAGCTTGGTGACGCCACTACGAATTGCTAGGGGAGGATAGAAAGCTTGGTATCGAGAGAGAATTGTGCAAAGTCCGATAAGTGTGAATTAAGCGATAATTGATAAATAAACTATTTAATTACTAATAAAAACCGTGTTATTATTTAAGAGCCGTCATAAATTCAGAAGTGGGATTCATCCAAATTGCGAAAATCGAGAGTTAAATTGTGTGTGCCTTTGTTCTCTTTGTTTACTGACGCTACGCTACAACCTGTTGAGTGTTTTTGTGTATGCCACCGATTGTTTGGACGTTTTCGCCACATCGTGTAGGACATTATTTAGTTTAATATTTCTTGTGCCTTATTCGTGATTTTCGGACAATTTAATTGCCAAAGTTTCGGATAAGAACACTTGTGCGGAAATGGATCGTTACCACCCGGAGGAGGATCAGCGTCAGCGGCTCGAGACGGATAGAGATTCGGAGGGGGAGTCAGCGAACACCATCCTAAGGCAGCTGATGGAGGAGAAGCTTCAAGGGATGGTGCAGAGCTATTTCTCCCAAATCCATTTTGCGCCGCCAAGGCACGCGTCGTCTTCTTTGGGGCAGGTGCGAGGGGAAAACATTATTCCTTCTTTCAGTCCCGAGGACAAGAGCACAAATGTCGTCTTATGGCTTCGTAGGATCGACCAACTGGGCGCCATACACGGATGGGACGACTACACCAAGTCGTTCTTCATGCAGTCCAAGTTGTCGGGCCAAGCCAGAGACTGGTTCAACCGGCTCGACAACTACGATCTGTCGTGGGGCGCCTGGAAGGTCAAGCTTGCGAGGGCTTTTCCGAGACGGCATGAATTTGCGGAAGCCTTGGAGGAGCTAGTGGCAAGGAAGAAGACCAGTGGAGAGTCCATGACTCACTACTTCCACGCCAAGCTCGCATTGGTACACCGATGCAAGATAGACGATGAGGATGCGATATCCTGCATCATTCGGGGTCTACCAGTCGAGCTGCAGGCGAACGCCAAGGCTTTCCAGTGCTCGACTCCGCAAGAATTGTATGCGGGATTCTTGTCTTCACTGGATGGGTACCAGACGCCCTCAGGAAGTGCAGGTACCAGAGGTGCTGTCCGATCAGCCCCACAAAGGACATTTGGAGACAGCCGTAACTGGTCTTCTCGTGTGCTGCCAGCCCCACTGGTGACCTGTTATAACTGTGGGAAGAGGGGGCACATTTCGAAGGAGTGCCGCCTGCGGGACCAAAGGGCTTGCACCAAATGCTCGAAACGGGGACATTTGGCCAAAGATTGTCGTAAGTCAGTCCCGGAGAAGTCAAAGGTAATGTTGATCGGAAAGCCAGATAATATATTTTATAAAGTGGGCAAAATTAACAACCACGCTGTTAGGGTGTACTTGGATATTGGCAGCCAGGTAAATATATTATCATCAAAAATAGCAGAGGCCTTGAAGATAAGGAGATCAGTAACAACTGAGCCTCTTATTGGGTTTGCTGGAGGTATCACTTTCTCCTTAGGTGAAGTAATATTCCGTCTTCAGATAGACGGGATCGAGATGGATACCAGGGCACTTGTATCTGATGCAGATATGAGAGATGCAGATCTGATTGTTGGGCAGCCAGTCATCAATAACAGTGAGGTAATATTTACAGTTAGTCAAGGCATGGCTCGGTTAGAAATGGATCAAACACACCACTTAGAGGAGATGGATGTTTGCGAAGATCCTCGCATCACAGTGGAGTTGCAGGAAGATACTGTGATAGATGTTGGGGAATCGAGATATGTTCCGGTGATTATTAAAGGTAATGCTGGAGGTACGGTTTGTACGAAGCCACGATACTTTGAGTTAGGTAAGATAAGTTACATGTTACCAGCCACCATCATGACTGGAGAGAGAGGATTGATGTCTGTCTCCAACATGGGTCACGAACGAATTCAATGGAGTGCAGGACAAGTCATCACTTGTGCTGACTTATGTGCAGAACATGTTCCGAGAGAAAAAGTTAACCGTGAGAATACATCTATGAGAGTCATGTCAGGCCAAATGCCACATACAAGTATTATGAGAGTGAGAGTAGGAGATATCCAAGTTGGCGAAATACCATCTGATAGTATGAATGAACTGTTGACAGTTCTAAATAGACACACAAAAGTGTTTGCAGATCACGAGTACGATCTGGGGACCACCAATATGGCAGAGATGTCAATT
This sequence comes from Micrasema longulum, assembly GCF_059751315.1. Lineage (NCBI taxonomy): Eukaryota > Metazoa > Arthropoda > Insecta > Trichoptera > Brachycentridae > Micrasema > Micrasema longulum. The sequence continues at coordinate 485,766 of NW_028278230.1, read as the reverse complement.
AGTTTGACTACAGATAAACCTATATTTTACAGGCCTTATCGTTTATCCTATGCAGAAAATGAAGTTGTTCGCTCCAAGGTTAGAGCCTTGTTAGACGCAAACATAATAAGAGAATCGAATTCAAATTACGCATCGCCTGTTATTCTTGTTAAAAAGAAAACTGGCGATTACCGTCTGTGTGTTGACTATCGAGCGTTGAACGCTATCACAGTTAAAGACCGTTTCCCACTGCCTCACATCGAGGACCAACTCAGTCGATTGGGAAGTACTAAATATTTCTCAAGTTTGGATTTAGCTCAGGGGTATCATCAAGTTCCAATCGCTGGGGACTCTATTCATAAAACATCATTTGTAACCCCTGATGGACAGTACGAGTATGTGAAGACACCATTCGGATTAGCCAATGGTCCGGCAGTGTTCCAACGCTTAATTAATAGAGTACTAGGCAAACTAAGAGATGAAAGAGTTCTGGCGTTTATGGATGACATTCTCATTCCGTCAGCAGAAATTACTGAGGGCATTAATTTACTTGAGAAAATACTTATACGTTTATCAGAGGCTAATTTAAAACTTAACTTGAGTAAATGTTTCTTTCTTAAAACCAGTATTAGTTATCTCGGTCATGAGGTCCAATCAGGAGAAGTCAGGCCAGGGAATCTAAAGATTGCAGCTGTTATGAGTTTTCAAACACCCATTAACGTACATCAAGTTCGTCAATTCATTGGGTTAGCTAGTTATTTTAGAAAATTTGTTAGAGATTTTGCAAAAATTGCACAACCTCTGACATCGCTTACAAGAAAACAGACAGACTGGAGTTGGGGTGAGCCCCAGGAAAATGCATTTCAAACACTGAAAAGTACTCTCACTTCCAGACCTGTTTTAGCTCTCTACGATAGAACATCAGAAACAGAAGTCCATACGGATGCATGTAAAAATGGACTCGGAGGGATTTTATTACAAAAGCAACAGGATAATGCTTTAAAACCGGTATATTATTTTAGTAGAGTAACAACAAAAGAGGAAAAACATTATCACAGTTATGAATTAGAAACACTTGCTGTAGTAGACTCACTTAAGCGCTTTAAAATATATTTAATTGGACTACATTTTAAAGTAGTTACTGATTGTATCGCAGTCAAATCGACTCTAACAAAAAAGGATATAATTCCGAGAATAGCGAGATGGTGGTTAAGTATTCAGGACTTCGACATGGAAATTGAATATCGACCTGGAGATAAAATGAAGCACGTTGATGCGTTAAGTCGAAATCCTATTGATTTGCTTCCAGCAAATGTTAACGTTATTGCGCAAGCTGACTGGTTCTTGACATTACAACTGCAGGACCCTAAATTACAAGCGATCATTCGCCTTCTGCAAGCAGAAGAGGCTGATCAACAGATGATTACAGATTTTGTATTTAAAAATGAACGACTTTATAGGAAAACATTGCACGGGGATAGATTAGTAGTACCAGCCGGAGGTCGCTTTAGTATAGTTCGAAAGAATCACGATGATATTGGACATATTGGTTTAAAACGTTGTGAAAACAGGATTAAAAGTGAGTACTGGTTTCCAAAAATGACTCGGTTCATAAGAAAATATGTAAGCGCTTGTATAGAGTGTAGTTTTAGAAAAGGTAACTACGGAAAGGCTGAGGGAAAACTTCATCCGATTCCTAAACCCGACAACCCCATGATTTGTATTCATATCGACCATCTAGGTCCATTTAACCAATCGAGACGTAAATATAAATACTTATTAGTAGTAGTTGATTCTTTTAGTAAGTTTGTAATAGCAAAACCCGCTAAAACGGTGAGTTCGATGGAAACCATTAGACTTCTAGAAGAAATATTTGCATACTTCGGTACTCCATCACGTATTATTACAGATCAAGGTAAAGCATTTACAAGTAGATATTTTAAAGAGTTAGCTGTCCGAAAACAATTTAAACACATCATGAATGCTGTGGCTACGCCACGAGCTAATGGACAAGTTGAGAGAGTTAATAGGACTATTTTAGATGCTATGCGTACCAGCATAAGCGACCAGACGAAATGGGAAGAGAGTATTCCTAGTATTATACAAGGTATTAATAATACAATCAATGAGTCGACAAAAGTGTGTCCGTTTGAACTAATGTTTAGTTTCAAAAGTAGATTACTACCGGATATGGAAAGCTCTGACCGCCAGGAGCCAGTAGAAACTTTACGCCAGCGGGCTCGAGGAAACATTCAGAAAGCTGCGATACGAATGAAAGCGCAGTATGATAGAAAACGAAAGCGGGCGAGAGTATATAAAGTTGGTGATTTGGTGTTGTGGAAAGGCGCACCAGCTTGTACAACAAGTGGTGTCAATAAGAAACTGGATGATAAATATTCAGGGCCTTATAAAGTATCTACGGTGATAGGAAATGATAGATATAAAATCAGGAGTATTAAAGGTATCCGGGGATATAAAAACTTCACAGCTATTGTGGCAGCCGATGCAATGAGACCATACGTTTCTTTAAACGCAGTGACGTCGGAGTCAGATGAAAGTGATGGAAGTATGAGGGACAGAGAAGATCTTATTGATTTACTAGAGAGTTAGTGTTTACTGAAACTGAATTGAGTTCTTTATGAAAAGTTAAAAATAAAGTATAATATTACATAGTTGGTTGCTCAACGAGTAAGTTTGATGAATATTGATTCATACGCTTAATTGAGTTCTGTATGAAAAGTTAAAATGGAGGATAATATTACTTATTTGGTTGCTATGTGAGTAAGTTTGATGAATACTGAATTGAGTTATATATAAAATCTTAAAAAGAGAATAATACTACATATTTGGGTGCTATGTGAGTTGACGAATAGGGATTCACATGCTGAATTGAGTCCTATGAGAAAACTTAAAATAGAGTACAATGTTACACATTTTGGTGTTATGAGAGCAGCCAGATACATACTCAAGTCAAGTAGTATTGAGGAAGTTGGAAATAAGTATAAGTTTGAGAGTTTGACTGCCATGTGGGCAAGAAATTTGAAATTGAGGCCTTATAGAGGACTAAGATTCGTGTGGCAACTTGAAATAAAAGTAGAGCAATGTGTGTGATCCAAAGTGAGTTTGGACACTGAGTATTTAAAGCTCCCATGAGGGTAGAGCAATGTGTGTGTGTATGTGTGTGATCCAAAGTGAGTTTGGATACTGAGTATTTAAAGCTCCCACGAGGGTAGAGCAATGTGTGTGATCCAAAGTGAGTTTGGATACTGAGTATTTAAAGCTCCCATGAGGGTAGAGCAATGTGTGTGTGTATGTGTGTTATCCAAGTGAGTTTGGATACTGAGTATTTAAAGCTCCCACGAGGGTAGAGCAATGTGTGTGATCCAAAATGAGTTTGGACACTGAGTATTTAAAGCTCCCATGAGGGTAGAGAAATGTGTGTGTGTATGTGTGTGATCTAAAGTGAGTTTGGACACAGAGTATTTAAACCTACCACGAGGGTAAGCAAGGTGTGTGTGTGCGTGATCCAAAATGAGTTTGGGCACAGTATATTTCAGGCTCCCACGAGGGTAGAGCCTAGAGTGAGTGTATGCACCCAATCAGGTGTATCCACTAGAGTTTTAGCTTCCACGAGGGTCAAGCTAAGTGTGCTCCAAAATGAGTTTGGGCACAGTATATTTCAGGCTCCCACGAGGGTAGAGCCTAGAGTGAGTGTTTACACCCAGCCAGGTGTATCCACTAGTGTTTAGCTTCCACGAGGGTCAAGCTAAGAGTGTGTAGCTTCCATGAGGGTCAAGCTAAAAGTGTGTACCAAAACGAGTTTGGGCACCGTGTGTTTCAGGCTCCCACGAGGGTAGAGCCTAGAGTGAGTGTATGCACCCAATCAGGTGTATCCACTAGAGTTTTAGCTTCCACGAGGGTCAAGCTAAGTGTGCTCCAAAATGAGTTTGGGCACAGTATATTGCAGGCTCCCACGAGGGTAGAGCCATGAGTGAGTGTATGCACCCAATCAGGTGTATCCACTAGAGTTTTAGCTTCCACGAGGGTCAAGCTAAGTGTGTTCCAAAATGAGTTTGGTCACAGTATATTGCAGGCTCCCACGAGGGTAGAGCCATGAGTAAGTGTATATGCCCAATCAGGTGTATCCACTAAAGTTTTAGCTTCCACGAGGGTCAAGCTAAGTGTGCTCCAAAATGAGTTTGGGCACAGTATATTGCAGGCTCTCACGAGGGTAGAGCCATGAGTAAGTGTATACACCCAATCAGGTGTATCCGCTAGAGTTTTAGCTTCCATGAGGGTCAAGCTGAGTGTGCTCCAAAAACGAGTTTGGGCACAATATTAACTTCTTATTAGTAATATTTATCTTTTAGCTTACGAGAAGGCCTGTAATTGGATTTTAATATATAATTTAACCTACACTGTAATTAATAAATATTGTAATCTGTTGGCTTTCCAAAATAAAATAAAATAAAATAAAAAAAAAAAATAAAAAAAAAATATATATTTTATGCTCACCATTGAGCTATTGCATGTAGTATTGTAACAAAAATATTTTTATTGCAGGAATAAATTTGGATTGAAAATGTAAATGATGTGAGACATCAGGGTAAGGTCGAGCGTTGGGAGGACCCAACGCATTTCTAGGGTGGGAGAGTGTTACGACCCATGACGCCAAAGAATTCGAATTTGGCGCCGGGGTCTAAGCTTACATAATCGACCACTAGATGTCAGGTGTTACTAAGGGCTGGGATGACGCCAGCTTGGTGACGCCACTACGAATTGCTAGGGGAGGATAGAAAGCTTGGTATCGAGAGAGAATTGTGCAAAGTCCGATAAGTGTGAATTAAGCGATAATTGATAAATAAACTATTTAATTACTAATAAAAACCGTGTTATTATTTAAGAGCCGTCATACTAGGGAGAAAATCCAGCCAGTCTGCAAGCATTTGGACATACTCAAAACATTGTTGCAATATTTCATATTTCGACTAGCATCTGTATCGTAAGACTAATTACAATTATCTTACCTTAATGTTACAGATAACCGAAATAAGTTGCATTTTGTTTATCAATGCTGTGCCCTATGCACCACTGATGACGATGTCAATCAAAGTGCATTGACGATGCACAACGGAGTTTTAGTCCAGACCAATAAAATAATTTTGTACTGAAGTAAACTTAAACTGCCATCTGTATTTGCACACCTGAAACTATTTTGAAATTGGTTGTGAGCTTGGCTAAATACAAATTTTGCAGCGAAATCACAAAATGATACTTTGGTAAATATAGAAAGATGGCGGGCTGCATATAATTTATTTATTTATAATAATGAAATGTAATGGTGTAATGATTAAGACACTTGTCACACACACAGAGGGTTACGGGCTCGATCCCCGGTGAGGTCACAAAAAAATAAAAGTGAATTTTCTCCAGCCTGGGTCCATTATGGTACAGTAAATTGTATGCAAAATATTTCGTGTTAAATATTAATGAAAATCGCTTTTTAAAATTTTAGTTTAGGTTAAAAATGACAGTTTTACAAGTTTTTGAATTTGCGAATCCCATAAAATGGTAAAAAACAGCTTAATGTATTTGTTTGGCTGATAAAAAGTATTATTATTATTTAACGTATAAACAAACTATCACGCCGTTTCCCCGAAGGATAGGCAGAGAGGATAGAACGTCACACCACCACGTCTTCGCATATCTACACTGCCGCCCTCATAAGCAAAAAGGCTACTTCAGTTTGTTTTTACCCAACAGACCAAAACACAAATCGGTAGAAACAGAGCTTTAAAGTTTTTTTTACGAAAAATGCATCATCAGCTAAATACAATATTAGTCTAAAATACCCCCTAAACAATTTAAATAAAAAAATATTTTGATTTTTAAAAATAAAGCCTCTTGGTGACGTGAGAGAGAGGCGTAAAAGTTATTTCCTCGATAGATTAGAGAGCGCATGAACTAATCCAAGATGGTCCTACAAGGTCAGCCAACACACACGTTATTAAGGAGGTTTACTACCACTTAATATACAATGGAAATCGACTCACCTGTGTTGAAGTCATAGAATCAAGAATAGTCCAGAAGGAGCGTAGAACCACATTTGAATACATCGGACTGTGTTAAAAAATCCCCCCCTATGCCCCAATTTCACCGCGCGTATTCGCGATGTCACCGCGTAATGTTGCACGATGGGAAAAAATATAATCATGACACAAATGTAAGGTAAAGAAAAAAAAAGCAATCTGTTAATTTCTCTAAAATTTTATTGTTCACGCGGAAATATTGATTGACACAACAGAGTAGATATGTAAAGGGTCATTTAATAAGAGTAATTGAATTAATGAACTTTGAACTAAAAATATAAAACAAATTTTATTTTACATAAAACGGATTTTTTTTTTCATGTTAAATAATATCTGATGTTTTAAAGATAATTTCGCCTAAATGTCCCCCACGGCGTTGTTAAATCCGAGGTCCAATTTTTATTAGTTATTTCATTAGATGAGCAAAGTAGTGTCAAAAAATTTACTACCCTGGCGACACTAACGAAATGTCCATTTTGTTTTATTCGACAATCTGACAGATGGAAAAATAATTCAATTTTTAAGTGATGCATTTGTGACACACACATTCATTTGCTAATTACACATGAAATGTGATTGCATCCAGTTTATTTATGATCCTAGCAGTATTTCTACACTTTAAAAGGACACAACACGGCATAGTTGAATTCAGATCAAGAGTTGCGTACTGAGCGACGTCTACAAAGAAACTAATGCGTCAAAACGTGAAACTACGCATTTATGAGTAGTTTAGTCGCCTTCTGTTTGATGCTCGTATGCGGTTTCTGGACTATTCTTAATTCTATGGCCACTAAATATTTATTTATTTATTTATTCACACTCTTTATCAAAATACAATTCCATGTTCACTTTGCCCAGCTAACAAGGGTACATACCCCGTTCCAAGCTAGGCAATTACATTTTAATATATTATAATAGTTAACAAATTAATATAGAGCACATACAAACAAAATATACACTTATTCGGATACACATTTTGATTCATATATACATACAGACATACACATATATACACACATATATATAAATATACACATATGTACATACATACATACACACATACGTACATACACCCATGCGCATACACATACATACATTCATAAAAACATAGACAATTTATTTATGCGAAACTTCATGGTTGTCATCTATAAATATATATATTTTTTAATAATTCCTTTTTTTTATATTTAATTTTGACATCCAGTAAGGTTCTCCAATCCGTGGCATGCATTAACTTTTCTGACTCCCTACGATACAATGGAAATTGACTCAACTGTGTTGAAGTGTTCCCCTCGCTCCACCAGATATTATATGTGGGAATGATGCGGATGTTTAGATCTTCGTCTGTTCAGCTTTGCGTATTAGGATTGAATATTGGATGCCGTGATGACAATAATGCTATTGACACTTTAGAGGTAACTTTTTGTAGATAGCACTCACAGTTTATCACGCGGATCACAGAAGACATCCATTTGTTTTCCAGGGAAATACAGCTGTCAGTTTAATTTTTGAATGTGAAAGTTTTTTCTTCTTCTCGGAATTTCCCCTTAGCTTTGCTAAACGCTGTATAAAACAAAATACGCAGCAGCGTTGGGAGGATCATTACCGCGCTTCTTCTACAGGTAAAATCACCAAACCCAACGCTGGCTGATGCAGCAAACTTCCGTCATCATCACCAAAGTACTTTCGAAACGACCCAAATTTTTACCGGACACGGAGCTATGAGAAGTTACCTATATAGGTTTAAATTAAGGAATGATGACTATTGTCAATGCGATGATATTTCTTCACAGAGTATCGAACACCTGTTATTTCAGTGCCCATTTTTTAGTTTGCAACGCCATAATCTTGAAGCAGATGCAGGAAAGATGGAATATCCTTAAAAGATATCCACACTGTAGTTAAAAGTAGTTATCACTCGCCATTGTTCTTGAACTTTGCAACAATGGTGATTGGACTCGTAAAGGTAATAAACCAAAATCAGTGATCGAACATCCCATTTCCAAGACAAACAAAAACGATTTTTTCCGAGTACCTTAGCCTTGTACATGACACGTAAGGCTACTAAATACACAGGTCCAAATATATAAATATATAAAAAAAGAAAGTTTTAAATGGTTAAAATGCGGTAGATACTGCCAGGCAGCTCAGGTTCTTACTTCTCAAGGAAAAATCGTCAACCGAAACATATAAATAAAAATAATAATAATGGTTTGTTAACATAAATTACAATTTCTTTATCTACTGCATACATTTACCTACATACCGTACATACATACCCTTCTTTATTTACATTTAAGTCAAGATTAAAATGTCACTAGATAGTATTTAAACAAATATTTAAATTGTTCCTTTATCCTTCTTCTTTTCTTCCTATCCCCTCTCCTCTCTTCATAGCATAGTGTTAATTTTTTATATATATTTTTATTTTGAATTTATTTAAAATGTAAATTTACCACACAAGAGTTTAATACATTAAAACACGACTAGTTTTTACCTACGAAGTGTTTTATCTTTATATATATAATTCATCTGTACGTGTGATGTCACCGTACTCCTCCTAAACGGCTTAATGATTTACGTGCGGTTTTCAGAGAAAAATAGATATTTGCGCTGTGCGTGTTCGTAGATATTGAAATCTTCAATCGAATCTGTAAAAAAAACTTCGGAGCATAAATGTTTTATTTATCGATCTACCAGGGTTGCATTCGAGGAGAAAGCATTTGTAAAAAAATGGAAAGATGTTGTTTTTTTTTGCATTTGTTTTTTGTGGATCTTAATCAGATTCTTTCCTTAAATTCCTTATAATTTCTACCCATTTATTTATTTTTATTGGATTTTTGGTAACACCAAAATAATATTAAATTCAATACATTTTTAAAAATCGTATTCCCACATAAGTACAATACTTTGTTGGTGGGGACCGGAGTTTGACGTTTGCAAAAATAATGCCATATTTGAAAAAATATTCATTTTATGTTTTAGAATTCAACCATAAACAAGTACCTACTTAAATTTAATATTTTTTGAATATCAGCAATTTTTAGTTTTGGTATTTAATCACAAACAAGTACCTAGATGAAAAGTATTTTTCCAAGATGATAGCAGGCAAGCCAACGTTCTATTCCACTTTTGTTTTTAAATTTCTTATAATTTTTTTACCAGTGACCGTTCTGACCAGTCTGACGATGTCGGTCACGACGAAACCCGGTCACTGGTAAAAAAATTAAAAAAATTAAAAATAAAAGTGGAATAAAGCTATAAAGTATTTTTATTATTATAAGGAATCATTAAAATTTATCCATAAACTAGCCACTCATGTAATTGTAGACAAAGAACTGAAACTTGTAAAAAAGTGTAGTAAACATGGACATAATACGAGAATATAAAAAAATTATCACACCCAACTTTCTAAAACAAGACAAGGACAGTCGAGACTAATAAACCAGAGACTAAAACCACACAATAAACTAAAAGACAAAAGACTCAGACAAACTTTTTAAAAGATGTAAAAAATATTGTTTTGAACAACAGAGTATGAATAAAAAATTTATATATTATTTTTGTAAGATGAATGTAATAATCCGTAAGGGTTAATAAATAAATTTTCAAATGAAAAAAATACGCTGGTCATCTTATGCGTGCACCCCCATCACTGTCAATAAACGACAGCATCTCTTTGACACAAACACCGGCATCAGAACAACGTTTCTGTCTTCCTTGTTATGAATTCTATCTTCGTGTTCTCTCTTTTTATGTATTGCCAATGCGTCACATTTATTCTTCGCGCAGCACGGATAAATATTTTTTGTATTAAAATCCAGCATATTTATACGAATTTGACTTTCCGAATGCGGGGTGAAAATGTCGATTTGAAGATTATAAAAAATACAACTTCAACATTTAAATAATTATCAAGTCTTGTATCGTATGTATACCAGCCACAGAAGAGTTAAGAACCTTAATTTAAAAAGTTTCGTAACATATACGTAGTGCCGAAGCCAAAATACCATGACCAATGGAGTATGTTACCTTCTCGTACACCCTTGTACCAAGCACCACCAGGGAGTAATGGGGTAAAGTAATGAAGGTCACAAGGTCAACCGCTAGATGTCACGGAATTACGGCTAAATTTAACTTAAAGGCAATCGATGCTACCCCTTTTGCGTATAAGATGCAGTTGCACCAAAAAGTGTTATTTGTTAAGTGTTAAAACAAGTTGTGTATGCTTTTTTCCTAATTAAAAATTGAGCACTAAAATTAAAACTTGATTTACAATTTACAACAAAGATGGCGAACACTTGAGTAAAGGAAATGTGGAAGTCTAGGCACTAACTTATTTATTTTTTTTGGACCACAACAGGCCAGGAGGCCAAATTACAGTGCTGAATTACGGCACAGAATACCCAGGCCTAAGAAAAATCACATCCTTTTTTGTGTTCTTATCGGAAATCGAGCCCAAAACCTTCCAAGCGTGAATCAAGCGTCTTGAACACTTCACCACGGAGGCCGCCTCTGTCGTTGGTTGGTTCAATTAGCCACTTTACACACTGTGTAACATTCACAATTCTGCCTACGTTTGAACACCATATTTCTTAAACTCTTCCATCTGTTGATTTTAGTGAAGAAAAAGGTGTCTCGTGGTGCAGTGGTCAGCGCGTTTGCCTACCATGAAACAGGTCTCGGGTTCGATTCCCGACACGGTTGACAAGAAATATTTATTAGATTAAAAAGGTGTTTTTCTTCTTCTTCTTTTCCACATCTGCTCCTAAGTGAAGCATGTGGACATCACCAGTTGCCTCCAGGAGACCCTGCCAGCCAGCACTCTCACTTCTTGCCCATGTCAATCCAGTGCCCCTTAATTCCGCCGAATTAATTCTAAAGATCGTCATTGACGGCCTTCCAGGACGGCGTGATCCCGCAGGTTTAAAGAAGAGGCAACTAGGGTATAGGTTCTCCTGGGGCATGCGCAGCACGTGTCTAAGCCAGGTCCACCGCCGCATCCTCAAGACGCTCGTTATAGAAGGTTGCTGCGTCCGTTCTCGGACTTCAATGTTAGTTATAAAATCGAACCACCTTATACCTAATATTCTTCTCAAGCTTCACTCTCAAAACTCAGAAGTTTGGTGTTTTGAGCTTTGGTAAGGTGCCAAGACTCACACCCATATAGGAGAACTGGCATTATATAAGAGTTGAATAATTGGCATTTCGTTTTGACCGAGTATAAACTAGAGTTCCAGACAACACGCATCATGTTAAAAGTTGCTCCAGCAATTCCTAGGCGGGTTGGGAGCTCTTTATGCATGCTTCCGTCCTCAGTTATGTGAACTCCCAAGTATTTAAAGCTGTCAACTTTCTCAATCTTCTGTCCATTATTATAGAGAGGCTGATCAGGGTCAGGACAGGATTTGTTGCACATAATCTGAGTCTTTTTTGTAATAATATTAAGACCCAGACGAGTTGAGTTTTCCTGCAGTGTGTCAACAATTTCCTGAAAACACTAATAGACTTTTCAAAAAGGACTGCATCATCTGCTTATTCCAAGGTGTTTTACACTAGAATATTTCATAGTCCCTGGACTGGTACCTGAAGCGAAGACTGATCATCTTACCTTCATGTAACAAAAATTATCAAGATAACAATCCGAGGGGCTGTAGACCATATACTCAAATGTCAAAAGATGTCCTTTAATTTGATTGGCCAGTTATAGGTCATTAGATTGGTTAGATATTTTAGAAAAGCAATATATTTATTGATCTTCTTTTTTTTAAACTTTTATTTTTATACTTCTCCTTGGACCAGTCTGTTTCACACGTCATAAGCTCTGTAAATGCCTAAAATTCCATATTTATTTCTCTTAATTGTTCTCCTTTGCCGGCCTCGTGGCGTAATGGTCAGCGCGTTTGCCTACCATGCAAGAGCTCTCGGCTTCGATTCCTGACATGGTTGACGTGAAATATTTATTTAAAAATGCGTTTTTACACTAAAATCTTTCATAGTCCCTGGACCGGCACCGTAAGCGTAAGACTAATCATATTACGTTCATGTATCAAAAATGATTAAGATACGCTGCGATTGGTTTACCAATGCAGTGCCCCATGCATCACAAGGTGCGGAAAGGAAATATTGATGATGATGATGAAAAAAGCAGAAACTTTTATGGTTGTGAAGAGAGGTCATAAGCCCTGTAAATGCCTACACTTCCACATTTTCCTTTCTAAAATGTACTCCATCTTTATTTTAATTTGTAAATCTTAAAAATTTAAATCCAGTCTTTTGTCTACAAACATATGGACACACTCAAAATATTGTATATAAAACTATTTTCTGGTCTTAAAGAAAGTGTGTTTGTATCTCAAAGTAATAATTCTCTAGAGAAGCTTTTAAGCTTAATTTGTTTGGTTTATAGTTTAACAACAAACGTGTAATGGATGGCTTCGGTTTGCGCTTGCAATCCCCGACCCAAGTGCCTACGGCCCGTTGTATTGCTATAATCTGTAGGTAACTTCGTTATCAATAATCATAGAACGGTTTTTCTCCGTATGAGCGACTCTAAGGTTTGTATGTAGTTATTTCATCATGTATATAATGTACATTCAATAACTGTTTTCAGGAGAAGTGTACGAGACCATTGCAGGAGACTGCTGCGAGACATTGCATAGATTTATTATTTATTTATTAGACGTACTTATGCAGTCTATTCCAACAGTAAAAAATACAATTTCTTATAATAAATACGGGTACTTATCAAATAAAATACATCTGGTTGTGGTAGGATTGTTTTTTATTTATTTATGCTTTATTAAGTTAGTTCATAATATCTTAAGAACTAATATAAACTTTTAATAATAAAACAATTTTTTATCAAAATTTCTCAATAACTTTTTTTTTCAAATTATTTTTTAATATTTTGATCTTTTCTATGTCCTTTATTCCTTCAGGTAATTCATTGTACAGCTTCAATCCCTCCCTTGTACAATGATTTTTGAGATTCTGTTTTTCTCCTCATTGCTAATCTTGTCTTTTTTTTACCCCTTGTTTCATATGTATGACATTGTTGATTAAATTTTATCATTGTTTTTATTTTATTCATCCCCTTAATTAATTATTTTATGTATAAAAAATGCTACATTATATTTAATTTGCTGCTTTACTGTGAGCAAACCAATTTCTTTGTGCATTCTTCCTATATTATAATAGATATTTCTTTTGAGTATAATCCTCATCGCCTTATTTTGAAAAATTTGTATATTTTAATTTCTCCTTCATTGCATAAAAAAAGAATGGAAAAACAGTAATTTATTTTGACTCACGGACTAAAGGTTTTAGGTTCAAATCCCACTCTACCACAACTCGATTGCCATTTTTCCAGCAAAAGTTATTCGCGACTTAGGAAATGGTCTGAAAATTTAAATATATTTTATTTTCTCTAAAATGTTTTTCATCTCTGTTGTAATGTGTTAATATTAATAGCTCCGCAGAGTTGAATCCAGTCCTCGTCAACAAAAAATTGGACAAATTAAAAATATTGTTGATTTACCTTTTATTTTTATTCGACACTTATTTTAATGAAATCGTTAGGTTAACCATAGAATTGAGAATAGTCCAGAAACCGCATACGCACATCAAACAGAAGGCGACTAAACTACTCATAAATGAGCAGGTTTACGTTTTGACCCATTAGTTTCTTTGTAGACGTCGCTCAGTACGCAACTCCTGATTTGAATTCAACTATGCCGTGCTGTGTCCTTTTAAAATGTAGAAATACTGCTAAGATCTTAAAAAAACAGGATGGTATCACATTTCGTGTGTAATTAGCAAGTGAATGTGTAAGTAGCAAATACATTACACAAAAATTGAATTATTTTTCCGTCAGATTGTCGAAGAAACAAAATAGATTTTTCGTTAGTGTTGCCAGTGTAGTATTTTTTTTACCCTACTTTGCTCATCTAATGAGAAAACTAATGAAAATTTGATCTCGGATTAAACAACTCTGTGGTGGAAATTTGACTGACATTATCTTTAAAATATAAAATATTATTTAACATGATATAAAAATATCCGTTTTATGTAAAATAATTTTTGTTTTATATTTAAATTTCAAAGTTAATTAATTTAATTACTCTTATTAAATGACCCTTTGCTTATCTACTCTGTTTTGTCAATCAATATTTTCGCATGCACAAAAAAATTTTAGAGAAATTAACAGATTTCTTTTTTTTTTTTTTTTTACCTCACATTTGTGTTATGATTATATTTTTCCCATCGTGCAACAATATGCGGTGACATCAAGAATGCGCGCGGCGAAATTGGGGCATAGTGGGGGGATTATTGGACACATACCGTTGTATTCAAATATGATTCTACGCTCCTCCTGGACTATTCTTAATTCTATAACAATAAAAAAGCCGAATTTTTGGCGTTTTGACGTGACTTTTAAATTATTCAAATAAGTTTCGTTCTCCGTTTCAGTTTCGGCCGAAACTAGAACAGAAGCCGAAATTAGGCTGAAAATCTTGTTTCTGTTTGTCTGCTAACTAACTACGAAATATATACATTTCCCTTCCATTTAAATGTGTTTTATTTTATTTTTGATATGTATCAATGTTGGTAGGAATAAATAAATTAAGATCTTAATAACTTCCTAAGGAGCGAAATCCAGCCTGTCTACAAACCTTTGGACACACTTAAAACATTGCCAAACATAGCGTGCTAACTGCTAGTTTATTTTTGATAGAGAAGAATTTATTAAGTTGTGATTATGAAAAGTCATGTTGGCGTAGATACATAGATACGGTATTTGTATATTACATCTATGTAGATACATTTTCTATCGATCAAACATCGTTAAAAAATGGTAGGGATACTTTTGTAGGGTAACCACGAGTTAAAAATAAAACTATGAAATATATCCAGAATTATTTATTTATATTTATTTTATTAGATAATTCAACAAAGATACATACCATAAAACAAACTATTTGAAAACATTCGTCGGTTCAATTTTACATGCATATATATCTTTAATTATAGAATTACACAAAATTGATTTATATATTAAGATGTAATACATATATTAAACATTTATTTTTTTTCATACAGGATATAATGCAATAAAAAATATTATGTACGTTTGTACATATTAAATAAGATTTATTCCTAAGAGATTATTCGCAAAAGCTAATAGAGTGTCATGAAAAATTACAATTTTATAGTTTCGGCAGTATATATATATTCCTGACTCATGCGGGTTATAGGTGTGTGGTATGATTTAGACTCGATGGCTACATCATTATTTCATGTCCACTCCCTAGTTGGAGCATATGGTATCCACAAAGAGCCTCCATGCATCTCTATCGGCCAACTCTTTTACGTCCTCCCAATTCAGGTTCTCGTCTTGAAGTTCAGACATAAACTGCCGACGAACAGTCAGTAGTTGAAAATCCTCCAAGCATCCTGTCGGCTCCCAATGCCTTTGCATCCTCCCAATCCAGGTTCTCGTCCCGAAGTTCTGACATAAACTGCCGACAAACAGTTAGCAGTGAACGTCCAGGACGTCGAGAACTTGATGCCTTATAAAGTAGGCAAGCGTGGTTAAGGCTCTCAGGAGGTATCCGCAGTACATGGCCTAGCCAACCGTATCGCCTCTGCTTGACGACAGTTGTTGTCACCGGAGTTTGCTGCGTTCGTTCTCTAATTGTTTCATTCCTCACAAAGTCAAAGCATCGCACACCCAAGATTTTTCTGAGACACTTATTATCAGAACAGTTTTAATTAAAATCATTTTTAATATTTTTTTAATGCGTTTTCAAAATACTTTACCGTACAATAAAACGCTGTAATTTTTACCGCGTTTTAGAAGACATTTTTTAAATCCAGCTTCCTGTAGTCCTAAACAAAAGTTAAGTATAAATTCCTCATCATTATTATCTAATATTTATTTTTAAAATCATGGTGACCCTTATATAAGAATCATAATTCATTTGACGCTGGATTTTAGTCTGTTTTAAAATTTTAACCAAGGAAGTCGTTTCAGCTCACGAAAGAAAATATTAAATACAGAATACTCCTATTTTTGAAAAAAGTGAATCGTTATGTTAGTAAAGTTGGTAAATGTTTTGAATATAAAATAAAAAAAAATTGTCTTCTACATGGACTATATTTAAATCTGTGAGTATATGAACCTTTTTATTTGATCTAAAAATATACGTAAACTCTTACTTATTATTATTACGCTTTAGGTACAATTTGTTAATTATGTATAGTTTATTTTTATTTATGTATATATATGCCCAATGGGCATTTATAAGGACATATTTATACATGGAAAATTATTATAAATGAAAGTAGAAAGACACAATGGTAAATAGTAGACTCCGTGGGAGTGGAAGCGGGAGAGAGGTGTTTATAATTGAATTTGCTTCAGTGATCGTTTGAAAGAAGGCAACTTGTTATCAAAGAAATCAAGACTGGTATGTTTGTTGGCAGACCTAACAATCCTGGGCATAGGGGAATGAAAACCATAGTTAGTTCTATGGTTATCGGTATGAAAGAGTAAGTTTTGTCTGAGGTTTCTAGTTGGGATATTTAATTTTATTGAGCTCAGTAGTTCAGGCGCGTCAAAGAGTGAGTTGAGGATTTTAAATAGGACTAGAAGGTCGGATTCGGAAGAGAAGATATATTTAAGATAGTTTATATTTAAGGTAGTAGTATATTAATAAATGAATACCTTTTAGAGCAAAAGTTTAAAATTTACTGGTTTTTTTTAATTCCTCGGGTAAGGCGTTGTTAAGCCTTTGATTTATAAATCTTGTTTAGCCTTGTTTTTGAACATTGTAAATTGCGTTCCATGCACACCACATAAGAGAGTAGTTGCCTCTCAGTAATCTGGTAGCCTTAGCATCTTTGTTCTGAAAGAAGGTTCATTTCATTTCAGTTTTTTTTTTTTTCACATTATAAAACAATAATAAAATAATGTGATCTCAATGGGCTTACCCGTGCCGAGGACACTTAACAGTATACTTTTTTATATTTTTTTGCATGTGAGAATTTACAAATATACAAGGTCGGCCTCGTGGTGTAATGGTCAGCGCGTCTGCCTACCATGCAAGAGGTCTCGGGTTCGATTCCCGACATGGTGGATATGAAATATTTATTTAAAAGGGTGTTATCACACTAGAATCGGGTTGTGGTACTGTGGCTAGTGTCTCGGACTCACGGACCAAAGGTCTGTGGTTCGAATCCCACTCTACCCCAACTTGATTCCCATTTTCTAATAGTGAGTTATTTACAACTCGTTGAAAATGGCCCTCAAAATGAAATATTTGGGTAAGTCATAAGAACGCAAATATTTATTTAAAAAAATAAAAAAAAAGTCCCTGGACTGGTACCTGAAGCGTAAGACTGATCATCTCAAAAATGATCAAGATACGCTGCGATTGGTGTACCATTGCAGTGCTCTATGCACCATTAGGTGCGGAAAGGGAATTATGATGATGACGTATTAAAAGCAAACTTAGAAATCTAAATTGAAGGAGTTATTGAAATATTTGCGAAAAACTTTAAAAAGATTTGTGAAATTTGTAATTATGCTTCACCAACTCAATGGAGAACGCTAAGTTTGCGTTGTCAAGTAGTATAATTGAAATCTGTTTAAGCAAGATTTAGAGACGGTTTTGAATTACGCTATTATTTAGGTAGGTAGGCCTTTATGTATAGTTTATTTTGGCATCAATAACTTATTTTCCGTTATTGGTGGAGATTTCTAAGTTTTCTTCAAATACCCTCAATATCTTCTATGTCAGTTGAACGACTTGTCGAAATGTTCAGAAGAGACAGAAAACCCGAGATTCCGTTAAAAAAGTGTAAATTTTATAATTATAAAGCAGATTATTTTTACAAATTGCAACAGAGATGGAGAAAATTTTAGAGAAGGGAATATGGAAGTCTAGGCATTTACAGCACTGCAGAAATTAGAGCAGTTGACGGCAGGTCATAAGCATTGTAAATGCCTAGACTTCCATATTTCCTTCTCTAAAATGATAACCATTTTTTTTTTTTGTTTTTTTACAATAAATATAAATGATAAAACAGAGTATTAAAAAAATAAAGCATAATTACAAAGCAATGAAATACATATTAATAGTAAAAATGGTAAACAAAAAATCTCACAAAGGCATGGTCTGTTCGTGGGTATACCAGAAAATTTTAATGTTTTCATCTTTTCATCTTGGATAATTTCATCATTTTCCTAAGGCGAGCTAGGGGGGTAGCCACAGTTATTGTTTGAAACAGCTCAATTATATCCTTTTTAAATTTGTTGCAACACAGAGGAAAAACATTTTTGAGAAGGAAGTATGGGAGTCTAGGCATTTACAGGGCTTATGACCCGTCGTTAACTGGTTTAAGAGGCCACTTTACACACTGTGTAACATTCACCATTCTGTCTATAGGTGAATTGGTTCAGCCGGATGAATCTCACCGACATGATAAAGGTTTCAGCTCTTTTACTTCACAAAAGTTAGCAGATGGAAGAGTTGAGGAAATGTGGATGTTCAAACATAGGCAGAACAGTGAATGATACACAGTGTGTAAAGTGGCCACTTAAACCAGCTAATGACAGGTCATAAGCCCTGTAAATACCTAGACTCCGATATTCCCTTCTCAAAAATGTTTTTCCTCTCTGTCGCAACAAATTTAAATATGAACAACTCTCTAGGGAGAAAATCCAGCCAGTCTGCAAGCATTTGGACATGCTCAAAACATTGTTCAATTATATCCTGACTACTTTTTCTTTCTTTAAAGTACCAGTGCTAAAACGGCTGAAGCTTTTTCCAAAGAATAACTGTTTTAAAAAAGCAGTAATTTTTTTTTTAAACGTTTTTTGCTGTTTCGGAAGAATAACTTGTATTCTTTTTTTTTAAGGAAAATTAATTAACAAGGACAGCAATATGGACGACAGGACCATAGACCAAATCTTCGCAGGATCCCTCAAATCCCTTCCTCCGGTTAGTTCCAAAATCGTCAGGATATTTACAAGCTCCACATTTACTGGTAAGTACGACGCAGTTTTTTAGTAACCATAGTTAAAAATGCGACATCAAAAAAAATGGAGACGATACCCGACTGGAACAAAAAAAAACTGTTTTGTAGAGATTTAATTTAATTTTTCATTATTTTATTTCCATTGATAACATTACATAATACACTTAGAAGGTTGCAAAACTCTTACGCATTAATACTAAATGCACTCTCGTGCAAGCATTACTACTACCCATTCTAGATTACGCTGATGTTTCCATGACTGATTTAAGCTGTTGGCAACTCGATAAACTTGAACGACTTCAGATTACATGCATAAGGTATATTTTTGGTCTTGGGAAATATGACCACATTTCTGATTATCGTTTAAAACTGAAATGACTCAAAATTAGACAGCGAAGAAACTATCTGTTCACTTCTGTTCAATGTACTTCATAGTCCTAACGCTTCTGTATAACTCCGTCAACGTTTATCAGATCATGATTTAGCGTTTCGTTCGAATTCTCAAAGTACTCTCTTAATACTCATCTACAATTTCTCTTTCTTCTCTAACTCATATAGTGTCCATGCGGTCCACTGCGGAATCATCTCCCATCCACCATCAAAGATGTTACTACAGTGTCTGATTAAATCACGTCTGAAGACTTTCCCTTCCTTAATCTCTCCTCCTTTCCTCTCTGTCTTTTTTCCTTTTTTCCATCGAGTAATAGCACTGAATTAAGATTATTTATACACAAAATACATTTATTTCTTTTTTAATATATGTATCTTTAGCATCTTTTATTTTTATTTTCTATTGAATATGTTTTGTAACTTGAATTATAAAAATTAAACTTTTATTTTATTGGTTGGTTGAAGAAATTGCCATTTGGTAATAAGCCCGCCAACGTACTATAAGTATTGTATACAAAAAGTTGAATAAATAAATATCCAATACATTACAAAATATATATAACAGATTTAAATAGAAAAAGTACAGTAGAACATATTTTAAATTAAAAATTCCCTTCCTAAGAAAAATCCCGCTGTCACGAAATATATCGACATCCGAGGCGATATGGTTGAATAACACGATTACTCTACCTACCGTCGTAACCATTGGCAGGTTGGTTCTACATTGTGGTAGATAGAAAGAACAACCTGTGTTGCCTTGTCGAAGATAATTATCAGGGACAAATAGACCTAATTTATTCAGAATATCTGAATTATGTATGTGACCACCAATCTGATGAAAAAAGTGAATACCCAAATAAATATCCCTTCTCCTAAACAATGATTGGTAGCCTAGCATTCCTAGTAAGTAATGATTTGCAATATTAGGCCCAATTAATAGTGCGTCGTTTAATACTCAAATCGGGTGAAATCTGTGATCAAATTCAGAAAAATTAGAACACCCTCTTTAAAAAAAAAAATTAACCAAAATCTAAGCGCATAAAAAAAAAGCGTGCGCATCCCACGCCTGTGGTACTGTTAGGAGTAAATTTCAACTGTCAATGCTTATTTGTTTTTGCTTGAGTAACTTAGAAATCTGATATTGATTGTTGATTGCAGAATAGTTTATTGTTAGCTATCACTAATCGTGTCGTCACAAGATGGCGCATTTTGTCAACTGTGAAACTGCCCGTTATCTTTCATGGCGATCTTGCTTAAAATCTTGTAGCCTTTTCTGCCATGTAAAACGAGCTTCAGAGAAGCTAAAAATGTATCTACACTTAGAAAATAACGCAAATATTTATTAATATAGGTCCCGCAGTGCAGAAGAGGAAACACTTATACACATAATATGTATTGATAACAATTATAAATAATAATTACTTACTAGAGCCCTTACAGGGCACTGCAGATTGAACAAACACCTTGCTAGAATGAACCTTTCCGAAACTTCTAGATGTAGGTTCTGCAAGGCGGGTGACGAAACGCCTATACACATTCTATGTGAATGTGATGCTTTACATCATAAAAGGAGCCTCATCCTTGGGGGAGGACCACTGGTTTAACCACTCTTAAGAGCTCGCCCCTACTTTAGCTCGATACTTTACGGATCTGGGCTTGGAGGTGGAGATTTACCAAAATGAGAACTCTCGCCTTCCACACAGTAGCTAGGCTCTTTATAGACCCGGGCTTGTTGTTCCCTTTCAAAGACATTCTTAAACGGACGAATTCAAATGTCCTTAGGAGATAAAAGAGTTTGTCAATTTATAAAATCAATATGTTGACTTCAACGTTGATATTTTAAATTATTTCAGATACAACGATGGAGAGAAATACCCTTATGGCCAAATGCTATCCAAGAATCAAGGACTATTGCAGAGAAAAACATGGACTTGAATTTCAGGTAAAGTTAGATTTTTTTAAAACAATTTAACCGTACTACAACAGATATGAAAAACATTTTATAAAAAGGAATATAGAAGTCCAGGCATTTACAGGGCTTATGACCTGTCTTTGGTTAGATTAAGTAGTAACATTCAACATTCTGCCTTTTTATTTATTTCTTTGTTTTATTTATTTTTTTGTTTTATATATTTTTTTTATTTAAGAAACATACAGTACAGTTACAAAGTTTAATATTTTACACAGTTAGACTTAACTCTAATGGACCAGTGAAAATTCCATATTATAAAGTAATTATATGTAAGATTATTGATTGAAGTACAAAAAAAGAACCGATGAGCTAAAACATGAAAAGTCGAATAGCAAATCAAAAAGTGTCGCAATTAAGAAATATTACTAATCTTTTTGATAGTGATAGTTATTAATGTAATTTATATAAATGGTGTAAAGTACTGTGTTTTATGTTTTATATTATGTTTTCTTGCTATTTCGGATGTATTAACTATGCATGATACGAGTAGCTCATCCAACCTCTTTCACAACACGGACTATCTCTTCGTTCTAGTAACGAGAGAACCCCTTTAATCACATTGAATCAGTCCAACATCGCTTGCTTCGAAAAATAGCGTGGATGCTCAGACTAGAGAGAGATAATTATTCTTATGCTGAAATAGAGTCAATGTTAAATATTTCTAGTCTACAAAAACGTAGAACTAATATTGACTCCATGTATACTAAATGGTATAATCGATGTTCCATCATTACTGGGACAAGTAAAATTCAATATTCCGACTCGTAGATTGAGAAACAATGAAGTACTGTTCATCGATCAGCATAGAACAAACTAAGGCCTAAATTCTCCAATGACCCGCCTTTGTCGTATTGTTAACTCAAGACAAGATCTGGACTTTTTTGGTTTAAGTTTACAACGATTTAAACGAGCACTAAATAAATAGTCCAGATCTTGTCTCGATGTCCCTTATGTTTGTCAATGCTTCTTTCTTTTTTTAAATGTTTTAAACTATTCTTTTATTGTAATATTTAAACCTTATAAATTGTATACATGGACAATGTCCGTTAAAAATAAATAAATAAATAATACCCTGTCATCGCTCTAATTTGCTTTCCTCCTCTTTCACAGTAGTAGCCGCTCGATTGTGGAATAATCTACCCACTAATGTTAGAGACGCTCTTTCTTTATTTACATTTAATTCAAGATTGACTGTGATGTCACTATCTAAATAATTAAATTGTTCCTTTATCCTTCTTCTTTCCTTCCCACCCCCTCTCCTCTCTTCATAGTATATTGTTATTTTTTGAAATATATTTTTATTTTGTTAATCTTTGTTTTTTAATGTTTGTATAAAATTGTAAGATTCAATTTGTCCACGTATTTATAATTTTCTCAAACTGAACGGTTGCCAATATTCCCGCCCTTATATGTAATATATATTGTATATGTATAAAAAATGTCAAATAAATATTATTATTATTATTTAAATCTTAAAGTAGGGCACACATATCATACATATTGTTATGTGTGTTCTAATAATAACATTGCAAATATATTTAATTTATAAATTGTTTATCACATATGTCTTGACCATTATTTTAAATTTTGATATGTTTTTTTCTTCATAAATATTTTTTTCCATTTCGTAATACTTTTTAATTGCTTTAAATAAAATTGAATTTTGTGACTTTGCCTTTTTCCTAAATGGAAGTCTAATTTTGTTCTTTTCTCTAGTATTGTGATCGTGTTCATGCTGGTTCCGATCAATTTTTTTCCAAAATTCTGTTTTTTTATTAGAGTTTATAATTTTATGAACAAATATCATTGTATTGTAAAATATTCTTTGTTTATATGTTAATAATTTCATTTCATTTACCATCGACTTTACCCTCTTATATCTGTTTTTTTTCAAAATGATTCCAAAGGCTTTATTTTGTAATACAGTTAGTTTATCTATGTTTTCTTTGTTTGATAAAAATAAAATGCTACTACAGTAGTTAACGTGTGGTTCAATAATTGCTTTGTAAATAGTTTTGCAGGAGTCCTTATCAATAAATCTTCTTATCCTTCCCAAAATTGATATTTTTTTTGCAATCTTATTTATTACCATCTTAGCGTTTTGGTGAAATGTAAGTTTTGAATCCAACATTACACCTAAATATTTAATTTTAGTGACTTCATTAAGTTTTTCATATGATATTATGTATTGTCTCAAAAATGTTTTCTTTTGATGTACGGTCCCAAACGAGTTTTTTTTAGTAACTCTTGGTAAAAAAAAACTTTAAGTATTTTATGTTTTATTAGTAATATAAAAAAAATAAAAAAATACCTTAAACAATGACAGGTTTGAAGATACTTAGACTTCTATACTCCCCTCTTTAAAATGTTCTGTGTAACATTCACCATTTTGCCTATGTTTTGCTTCATACAGTATGATTGTTAATAGGTGGTGGACATGAGATGGGGGGTCAGAGACGAAGCTACAGACGATCACATGACTACAGAACTTTGTATGAAGGAGATCGAGAATTGCCAGAGGTTGTCCATGGGGCCTAATTTTGTGGTTTTTCTTGGACAAAAGTACGGCTATAGGTAAGATTGGCAATTACAGTTATTTCAAACTAAGTTTGAAGTGTATGTAAGGTTGCGACAAGCAATATGGACAAAATCAAGAAAGGGGATTAGAGGTGGAAAAAAAATGTAACTGCTATTTTAAAACAGTTACCCTTACGAAACACCTAAAACAGCTTCACAAAAAAAAACTAAATCATCAAGCGCAGAAGTAAAAATAAAAATACATTTCGGTTAGCGCGAAAAATTCAACGCCCCGCCGCACCCTTTTACCGCGCTTCGCCCTAACTTGAAGTCTTTACCCATAATTTTATTTATTGAACTTTCTGTCCATATTGTTATTTGTACATTGGCGGGCTTTTTGCCAAACGGCAATTTCTTCCAACCAATCAATATAATTATAGTTTTATTTTTATAATTCAAATAACATAACATATTCAATAGAAAATAAGGATTAAAAAGCTAAAGATATACAAAAATAAAAATAAACGTATTTGTTTATAAATTACCTTAAATCAAAACTATTACTCAATTAGAAAAAGGAAAAAAGAGGAAAGAGGAAAGGAGGAGAGATTAAGGAAGAGAAAGGAGATGTTTCTTCAAACGTGATTTAAACAGAGATAATGTAGTAACATCTTTGATGATGAATGGGAGATGATTCCACAGTCGAGCCGCATGGACACTATATGAGTTAAAGAAAAAAGAGGAATTAAGCGGAATCTGGCGTGACCAAATTCAACATCTATGAATGTAGATGGAAGCGAGGTCTGTATGCAAAGACAGAGTAAATAGCGGTCCTCTCTGTTGACTCCTACGGAGAAACGGCGTAACAGTTTGTTTGTTTGTTTTAGTTAAAATAATTCAGTTTTTTAATGGTTCTTGGTTTTTATTGCTTAGTTGTACTGGATCTTCCTCGGGGGGAGATTTGAGTTGTAAACTCCTTGATATGCCATGTGTTATTTTTAAATGATGTTCTGGTTGAACTGTTTTATTTTAGTATGTTATTCGTCTCAACTCAATACAGGACTTAAGTGCTATTAAGTTAAGAATTATTTATAAATTAATAAATAGTAAATTAATAACTATATTTTATCCCTCAGACCAATACCAACATACGTCTTGAGTTCTGAGTTGCAACTTTTGAGAGATGAACTTGCTGCTGGAGGAACAGACGTTATATTACTTGACACTTGGTACAGAAAGGATGCGAATGCGGTTCCTCCTATATCAGTTCTTCAGCCTATCTCGTCTATCTTGGTCAATTTTAACAACAAGGTAAGTGAAATTAAAGCTAACCAAAGCGGTGTGGTATATATGGTCAGCTAAACTTATTAGCTCGCAACCCGCATAGGAATTGCTGAAGCAACTTTTAACACGATGCCTGCTATCTGAAATTCTAGTCTACACTAGTTCAAAATGAAATAATGATATTTTCTTAGTACTCATATACGGGCACTTAACTAAATTAAAAAAACCGAACTTCTGAGTTTTGAGAGAAAGTGCTTAAGGAAAATAAGAATAAGGTGATTGGATAAATCAACCTTGGCAAATGAATGTTTATCGCAAGAAGCAAAATTAGTTGTTCACAATGGAGTCCTGGTGTCCTGATGTATGGGAGCGAAGTATGGACTTGAAAAAACAGGGATGAAAGAAGGCTAAATGCTGTCGAAATGCGATCTCTCAGGCAAATATCTAGTAAAACTATGTATGCAAGATGTACAAATGTTTAGATCGGTATATAAGGCTGAGATGAGCATTATCGACAATATCAAAAAAGGAGCTCTGCGTTGGTTTAGACATATTTATGCTCGACGCGAATTTTGATGGATGCTGAAATAAAGGAAGACCGACAAAGACATGGTGTCACCAAATTCAACAAACACTTGAAAGTGAACATGTCAAATGTCACGAGAAGATGTACGAATGCTTTGAAGATGCGTTGATGAAGCTCCTTGGACACGTGTTGCAGATGCCTCAGGAGAGCCTTAACCAAAGTTGCCTCTTCTTTACACCTACGGGCTCCTGCCTTCCTGAAAGGCCGTCAGTAACGATATTTTGGCTCTATTTGGCGGAACTAAGGAACGCGGGATTGACGTGGGAGGTGAGAGTGCTAGCTGGCGATGGGGTTTCCTGGAGGTAATGTCCACATGCATAACTTAGGTGTGGATGTGGAAAAGAGAAGAAGAAAAAGTATTTGAGTTAAATACAATATTATCATTTGCTTTGGCTCCGATAAGAATATTTAAAATTTTGTTGATGGCGCGGATTATGTTTTATATTTGCGCACGTTAATTTTGATCTTTACTCATGATATAATGTGATAAGGTTGATTATTAGTCATAATTAGAAACGATGTTAAATCACGAAGGACGATGTTCATATTTGATCTATAAATATTACACTTTGTCAATTTTCAATATGCAATCGGAGTACGTTCTTATTTCTAGAGAGTTCCAAAGCTACAAGCAGAGGACCAAGCTGTTTGGTGGGACACTTTAAATAAGATGCAAAAACTTTTCAGAAAGGCATCATTATCCTTATTTAATGCTGGAAAGATATCTCGAGATACCATGCACAACTATTTCATGTCAGGTAATTTGAAAAATCTCACAGTAATTTCAACTCTCCATGTAGAGGAGAGCGGGATTTGCTGTTCAGGTACAAATAAATATTGTATCCTATTATACGGCATTAAGTACGCTGTAGGAATCACCCGATAACCAATATCCACCTACTATATAAGGTAAATAATAGGTCAAGATGAATCAAACAACGTATAATCAAAACATTTGAAATACTGATTATCTAGCACAGATGATGTCAAATTGCTGACATCCATGGAAATAGAAGATGGCTTCAGTTCTCGACCAGAAAAAAGAGAAAACAATAGGGATGGCTTCTTTAACTCTTACTTTAAGCAGTCAATTATCGTCAGTGGTAGATTAGTAGATTAGTAGTCAGCTGATCAGTTCTGTTCGGAAAATTTAGAATCCGCGTATTAAATCTAGTATTTTAGATTTAAATAACTTTTCTTCATTTGTTTTATGTTTGAAAATATAATTACCTTTTTCAGTAACGGAAAGAGAAGTAATTAACGGGGTGCTAAATGTGAAGAATACAAAAAACCATTGCTTGGCCTACGTACGATACATCAACAACATCAATCTGCAAAATTTAAAAAAGGCATCTAATTTCATAGACATCCTTAACAGGAGTTTAGACACGGAGTCCTCAAAATTGCTCGCTAGCTTGAGGGATGAAAGGCTTCCGGGGAAGATAGAGACTACCAACATGCAGAAGTGAGTGAAAAAAGGATCAAGGAATCTTGAAACCATACTTACTTACTTAGCGTGTCCGGTTGGATTATATCCAACCATGATAGACAGAGACATATTTTTATTTGTATTTATTTGTTTTTTTAGTTTTTTGTACAGTATACATAAACAAGATGAAACAGAGTCTTCCAAAAATAAAGTATAATTACAAAGCAATGAAATACATACTTAATTATTTAATCCATTTATGAATAATATATTTAATGTTTTACCAGTTAAGGGTATTTTATGGAGCAAAATTATTATCCAACGGATGTTCAGCTCGATACATAAAAAATAAATTAGAACACAGCTATCTAACAAGATTTACATCTGTTGATGGCCTAGTTGTAACAAAATTTAAAAATAAATATGGACAACGTACGTTGGGTTATATTGTTCCAAAAGTATTTAATTTGTTGCCACTTGACATGAAAACATGTCATAGTAAAAATAAAATTAAGTTTCTATTACGTAAGTTGTTAGTAGATAAAACGTTCCTATACCGATTTATTATTTATGTTTTAAATTTTTTTTTAAATTTTTATTTATTATTATTTTTTTTTTTTAAATTTTATCCCTCATTGAATACATTTTTGTTATTTTCTTGGGTTAACCTTTTTTTTTCTTTTATTACTTTCTTACTTTCTTATTTCATTTACATTTTTTAGATCTTAATTTTAATATGTACTTTTAATTTTCTTATTTTTTTTTTTCTGGAGATATGAATTGAAATTCTCGATTTACTTTACTTTTTTTAATTTATTTTTTATCTTGTTTTGATTACATTTATGAGCACACGCTATTTATATATGTGTCTATTTTTTTTTTCTTATATTTAAAATATATTTAAGTAAATTACTATTCTTTAATTTTAATTATATTATTTTACTCTATTTTCTTACTTAAAAAAAAATAAAAAAAATCATTAAACTATTTTTATGTTTATTATTTTATACGTATACAGTATTATGTCTGTACTCTTCTTATTTGATTATTGATTAAAACTAACGTCTGAGCACCCGATGACAAACTATTATTGAATAGTTTATCGGGACAAAATATATCTTAATACTTTGTTTTCTTTATAATGTATTAATATTGTAATAATATGTATATTTTATTGAATAAAGATTCTATAAAACAAATTAAAACAACAGTAAAAATAGTAAACAAAAAATTCCACAAAGTCATGCCCTGTTCGTGGGTATTCAAGAAATGTAGAGAAATATATAAATATATATATTATAGAAATATATACACAGGATTACTGGTTAAGTCGACCTAGATCCTTTAAGGCCCCAAACATCAATTTGTCGCGCCCGCCACTGGCCTCTTGTTATGGCCGCTATGGCCATGTGTAGCGTTTTTCATGCGTTTTCGTATGTTTGAAATTAACGCGCCCGCTGTCGCCACCGCCTTAGACCCGCACTATGGACGAGCTCTTAGACGTTGTAGTATCCACCATTCCTGACTGATTTGACCACAAAACACCGTACCCCAAACTTAACCGTTTTCAAAATATTGCATATTTAAGTTTTTTTTTTTAATCGGATTTTTGTCTATTGGCAATTTTTTTTGGACTTTTTTGCCTCTAATTTATTTGTGTTTGCGATTTTTGTGTAGTAGATATGTTGTTTTATTATTCTTAAGTGTCAAACTGCAGTTTACTGAACTGAATGGGTCGTAGTAGACGATTGATATTTATAAATTGAAATAAATTTATACATTTTTTTTTCTTTCCAAAATATTTTTGAAAAAGTCCAAAACAGTTAAACTGTAGATGACTTTAAAAATACGTTTTATCAGCTATCCAACAAAGTATAACAAGCTAGGGTTTTATCAGAATTCTTATAAAAAAACTTTGATGAAAGGTTCCCGGGTAGTAGTAAAAAACAGATAATGAAATATTTACATATTACAACAGAGATGGAGAACATTTATATTAGATTTTGTAATGTCACAGCGTAAATTGATTAATCGGAAAATGGAGTAAATAGACTGACCTTTTTTAAGATTTTTCTAATTCCTCTGGAAAGCTGCGGCAAAATTCCAAACCATCTTTGTTTTCCTTTCACAGTCAATTTATTTTGGTTTATTATTGATCATATTTTATATTTAGCCATGCGTTTTGTCCCAAAAATTGATTAGCGATTTACATGTACATATATCAAGTTCAAAGCGGACACTGACAGCAGGTGACAAATAATAACTATTAAATTGTTTTTCGAAACTTCACGTAGGTGCGAAAGGCATAGGATTGAATTTGGCGAGAGAAAAGAGACAGGTTGTAATTTATTTACGTTGTGACACATTATCAAAACGGCCTAACCAAACTGCATTGCACTTTTTAAGATTGACTTGATTTGAATATATTTATTTAGATTTACCAAATGACTATTTAAATTAATAATATACAAATACACTCATTACTCCAGATACACTGTGGAATGGATTGGTCGAGAGGGTTTGGATCCTGACACCCACGGGGAGTACCTGAACCACTTTATAGCGCATTTCTACAGAGGCATCGTCAAGCTCGTAGATAGAGCCATGAGGAGAGAAGATGGCAGTGCTCAAGGACAGATCGTTACGGAGCTGTTGCAGCATCTCCACGCTTGTAACAACTCTGTCAAGGTAAGTTGTTAAGTGTAAAAGGCACAGCATTAACTAAAATTAGGATAATTTTAACTCTTGTAACTGTTTTTAATAATTCAATTATTATTCAATTTTCAATTCGAATTGGCTTATATCGTATATAAAATAAAATAAAAGGCTGGGCTGAAAAATTTCTCAAGAGGCAGTCCTGAAATGTCGTGTTACATTAAGGATTTAAAATAGTAATGAGGAAATCAGACGCTGGACTAAAGTTGTCGACGTGGAAGATCGTATTGCTAGACTAAAGTGGTAATGGGCATGCCATGTTGCCAGACCAGGAATGGACAGATGGGCATTTACATTTATTTGGTGGAGACCATGGGTCAGGAAGAGAGGCATAGAGTGACCACAGAAAAGGCGAGCCGATGATATTATCCCCGTCGCAGGATGGATAGGAAAAGCACAAAGGAGAGATGACCGGAAAAGATAAGAAAAGGTCTACGTCCACCAGTGGAGAGATACCTGAGAAAATGGTTGATTTATTTGATAAACTATGCTAATAGAGGTGTCGAATAGGGAATTGTATCAAAATTTTCTTCTCGAATAAACTTTTGACTTTCTTGATAGATAACGAAAAATTGGGGTGTGATTCCGTGTCTATTGCCACGGATTTATAAATTAGTGGCTCGAGGCTCGAACCCTGCTTTATTCCAACTTAAGTTCCATTTTAAAATAGTAAGTTATTTATAACTCCTTGTAAACGGCCCCGTAGAATTGAAGTATTCGGATAATTCAGAAGTACGCTTTTTTATTTTGGAAATAATACTACTAATATTGTCCCCAATATGGAGAATTTAAAATAAAATAGTCTGAAATATATTTTATTTATATGCATGGTATGAAGTTAGTTATGAGCGCCTTCAGAAAACGAAAATGATGTCTTTCCAAAACCGGTCAACTTAAGATTAGTTATTTCACGTATATTGTAGGGAGAAATATTGGATTAGCACCACAATAGGCCTAGAAGCCCACGGTGAATTGCAGCAGATTTTTGTGTTTTTACCAGGAATCAACCCGGAACCCTCAGTGCGCTAAGTGGTTTGGTCATTACACTACGGAGGCCGTTAATATACCCAGCTTGGCAATTATTTGACTGACAAAATTAAAATTGTATCGAAAGAAGAAATTACGCATTTTATCAACATTTAAAAATCTAGAGGGAAAGCGTCTTCTGCTATTTGGAAAATAATGTTTATTGTTTTTTTTCTTGCCAGGTATTTTATGGCAGGGAGCCGACACTTCAGCAAATCAAGGATTACATGCTCGGTCCCTCCTACCAGCCTCTGGTGTTTTATGGAGAGGGGGGCTGTGGGAAAACCAGTCTTCTAGCCAAGAGTGCCGCCCTGTCCGCTGAGGACTGGTTCAGTGGAAGAAGGCCAGTTAGCATCATCAGGTTTCTCGGGACAACGCCAGATTCCAGTGCTCTTACTCCAACACTTATATCAATCTGTCAACAGGTAATGAATTCGATGCGTGTTGAGTAGAGATCATGGCTTTTCATGTATACCGGTGTTTTTTTATTAAATTAGATTTAGAATTTACGGTGTCCTTTCTGGAACTTCTAGATGTAGGTTCAATTATACAAATCGGGTTGTGGTCCTGTGGCTAGTGTCTCGGACTCACGGACCGAAGGTCCGCGGTTCAAATCTCACTCTACTCCAACTCGATTCCATTTTCTAATAGTGAGTTATTTACAACTCGTTGAAAATGGCCCTCAAAATTAAATATTTGGGTAAATCATAAGAACGCAAATATTTCTTTTTAAAAAAAAAAAAAAATCTATGTGAATGTGTCACACAAGAAACCGCTTCTTCGGTGGTCCTCTGGTGATCTAAGGATTTGACAGCGATCGCCCTCACTTGGGCTTTAGCCCGACACTTGAAGAAGCTGGGTTTGAAGGAGGAGATTTCGCAATATGAGAACACTTGCCCTGCACTAAGAAGACCAGCTCTTTTGATATCTGAAATTGGAAGGCCAGAATTTATTTATGAGGATTCATAAGATTGGATCTACACAGCTGACAGCGGCGTCAGAAACTTATTTAGCACTAACTCATATTTGATCGGAGCTTTTTTTAGCTTATAACCAGACAAAAAAAGCAAATTATTTCATTCGTATTGTTTTCAGATATCCTACAATTTTTCTCTTCCGTTTGAGAACATTCCAGATGACTTGGTTCCTCTAACGGCACACTTTAAACAATTGCTTTGCTGTGCCACCTACGAACAACCATTGCTGCTATTTTTAGATTCAGTTGACCAGCTAACTGGAGCACAAGATTCCAGCAAAGTTTCTTGGCTGCCAACAAGGCTGCCTCCCCTCTGCAAGGTAAATTCCACATTCATAGGCGTTTACGTAAACATAGAAAAAAGTGGGCATAAGAGCTTAGTCAAAAAACAGGCACACGAACTAATAGGTATATATAACTTCAAGCTTTTCCATTAAAATATTTCATTGCAAAGCAAATATTAGGATAATCAATTGGTGACCCATTACGATGTGTACAACGATTTTTTTAACAAGGGAAATACAATGTTATTACACTTATATGTTAATAAATTTGTATAAACCACTTTTATTTAGCATATTACAACAGAGATGAAGAACATTTTAGAGAAGGCAATATATAAGTGTAGGCATCTACAGGGGTTATGACCTGTCAGTGGCTGGTTTATGAGACCACTTTACACACTGTGTAACATTCACCATTCTGCCAATATTTGAACATCTATATTCCTTCAATTCTTTCATCTGTTGATGTTTGTGAAGTTAAAGAGCTGAAACCTTTATTTATGCGGGTGAGATTCATCTAATTGAATTATCCCTTCTATTCCCTTCAGTTGAATCCAGTCCTTGTCTACAAAAATTTGAACTAACTCAAAATATTGTTGACTTTTATTTTGAGTTATACTTCGACCGGTTTCAAGGTTACTACCTCATCGTCAGGAATTAAACTAACTTGAATATCCATAATCCTGAATCTTGAATTTGAAAAAATTCTACCTCATCTCTGTAGCGATATAAATAAAAATATATACCTACTCCCGTCTTAGGAGAAAATCCAGATTTGTGTGCAGGTACACGAACCAAAAAAATGTTATAAAAAATCTGGTAAAAATATAAGTAAAAATAAATTGCAGAGTCATCTGCAGGGGTTTACTAGTACTTAATTTAACTCGGCTGATGAGTCTTAACTACATAAAATAAAGTTATCTGCTAATTAAATACTTAACTTCAATATCAATGCATAGATGGCGCTTCCAACTCGCTTGTGGATGGGTTCTTAATTCGTAGCATATATACAAAAACCAAAAATGTTACCTGGTGTGGATATTTGCTAAATAAGCGTAATGGGGAATGTTGTAGTACCTACATAAAGTGGCCACTTAACCCAGCCAATGACATGTCATATGCCCTGTAAACACTCGAATATCCATAATCCTGAATCTTGAATTTGAAAAAATTCTACCTCATCTCTGTAGGGATATAAATAAAAATATAACTTATAATTACTCGCGTTGTTATTTATTTTATAAAATATTAATATAAAAAGACAGGAAAATGAAATAATGAGAGAGAAAGAAGATAAAATGAATCAAAACGGGAATATTTTTAAAAGAGGACTCGAAGTTAAATTTAATTGATTATTTATTATTTGAAGTTTTTGATTAATGGCTTAACTAATTTCTAAACGTTTTAAATTGTCTAAACTAAAACCAATTTTATTGACATGCAAAATTTCTACACCCGTTTCTCAATTAAAATCATGGTTTTCGGATATAAGATGATTTGCGAATTCTGAAAAATGATTATTACCGAGACATCTTATGTGATCTTTGATTCAAACTATAAATTTACGTGAAGTTTTTCCAATATAGAAATGATTTAATTTATCATCCTTATCTTTACAATTAGATAATATTTTACCTACATTATTAGTAAAAAAAGCTGGCCCAATATTGTTAGGTAAAATTTGATTTGGTCGAAGTATAACTCTAAATTAAAGTGTAACTCTAATTTAAATCGGGTTGTGGTCCCGTGGCTAGTGTCTCGGACTCACAGACCAAAGGTCCGTGGTTCGAATCCCACTCTACCCCAACTTGATTCCATTTTCTAATAGTGAGTTATTTACAACTCGCTGAAAATGGCCTTCAAAATTAAATATTTGGGTAAATCATAAGAACGCAAATATTTCTTTTTTAATAAAAAAAAAAAAAAAAAGTGGTTTATACAAATTTATAAACATATAAGTGTAAAATGTCATATCACAAAGGGAAAAATGTTTTTGATAACAATAATAATGTATTAATTTTGCTTAGTTACTTAATGATTATTTAATATTTTTATTTGCGTTTGCCTAATAGAAGTACCGGTTTTTTTTATATAGTCCAGTCAGTAGAATATTTTTTGTGGTAAAACATAACATAACACAAAATGATCTTATATTTGTGTTATGATCAAGTATTGTTTGCGATTTGGCAACATTACGCGGCCACTTCGCGCATGCGCGCAGGTGGGATGTCGTATAGAGGGGGGGCATTTTCCAATTTTAGACATAATACAATGTATGCAAACTTGATTCTACAATTATAAATCTATGTTACTCTCTATGCGTTAAAAAATTAACCTAACTTTCTGAATTCAATTTTTGCAATTAAGTAAGGCAAAACAATTATAATGGGCGCCATGGCGTAATTATATACAATGTTATTGTTTGCTAAATGATTTTGCTTATACAATTAAATATTACGCTCTAGTTTCTAGTTATCATAATTTAAACATTGTCAGAACAAAAAAAATAGTTGTGGACCTTTAGAGGAACTTTTCCGCCTTCGTTTGTTGTGACAGGAAATATAATATTATAGAATTATGAAATGAGTTTGTAAGTAAAAAAATCTATACAGAAATTCATTAACGTGTACGATTTTTGATAGGTAATTGTGACGTGCGCTTGCGAGGAGTCCAATCCAGTAGTTTCCAGAGAGTATAACCTCTTGAGGAGAATGATTGACAACGACAAGAACTTTATAGAAGTCAGCGCCCTAGGAGAGGACTTGGCCATGCAGGTCATCAAGTAAGAGGTCATCAAGATCGCCATCTATCTTATCAGTTTGATTCATATTTTCATTTATTTTTAGTTTAATTACTAAACTTTACTAAGATCCTTTTGCAACCCAATCGTAAGAATTTTTCATTACTTTATCACAAACATTAAGGGTCAGATATTAAAAAAATCACTTTGCGTCATTTCAACAGAAGCAATATTACTGATGATTGAACTGTTAATTCCATACGGATAGTTGGGAAAATATCTAAGGTGATTGAAATCTCTAATTTTTTTTTTTAAACCCCCATTAGAAAAAAATGCAAAAACTTGCGTAAATACATGTTAAAATGCTTTTTGGTCATGATCCGTGTGCCTGTTACAGAAACTTAAATATTAGTCAAAATGCATTAAAACCATTTGGAAGTAACGAAATTTTCAGTGTATTTCAATCAAATTTTGCCAAAATTTCGAAACGTGAAACCTGTCTGTGGAGAAATACTTTGAGCTGGATACACGTTGGTTTAAATTGTAAATTTTTTGAAAAATGTTTGGCGAGATGTGGGACTGTAAGTACATAAAATACCTAGTATCAGCAGCCCACTGATTCGTGTAAGTTAGTTAAGTTATTAAGATCCTTTCTCTACTTTTTCAGAATGTGGATGAAAACAGCCTGTCGTGATCTCAACAATTTCCAATGGCGTTTGGTGTCCAACGCCATCGGCTCCTGCTCGCTTCCAATTTTCGTCAAGTTGGTGTTTGCTGAAGTCTGCAGATGGAGGAGTTACACCAGACCCCAAGAGACCAAACTGGCGGCCACTGTGATGGATTCCATCATGATGCTGTTTGAGAGAATTGAAAAGCAGGTTCGAGAGATTAGTATTATTTATATAAATATTTAAAACACCATACATTTGAAATTAGAAGATTTTTTTTATTTTTATTCTGTCGCGTGAAATTTTAACAACATATATCAAAAGCTTAAGAAATAATTATTTATATCAACAATGTTTTGAGTATGTTCAAATTTTTGTAGACAGACTGGATTTCTTCCTCCATCATCATTCCCTTTTCGCACCTAATGGTGCATACGACACTGCATTGGCGAACCAATCGCAGCGTATCTTGATCATTTTTGTTACATGGAGGTAAGATGATCAGTCTTACGCTTCAGGTACCAGTCCAGGTACTATTTAATATTCTGGTGTGAAAACATCCTTTTAAATAAATATTTCAAACAAACATGTCGGGAATCGAACCCGAGACCTCTTGCATGGCAGGCAAATGCGCTGACCATTACACCACGAGGCCAACTTAGGGAGTTATGTATATCTAAATTTGTTGCAACAGGGAGGAAAAATAATTTTGATTGAATTAAGTGGAGCAAGTAACTTATAATCTTCTATTTTATATTTTCTATTCAATTTATTGTGTATGCAGATAATTGGTAGAATTCCATATTTAATTTGGTAATGTATCCAAAATACTCGACTTATTTTGGCTTGTATAGAAATCCACTAACATAAAATAGCAATTATTTTTAATATATAAGGAAACATTGTAAATATTTAAGTTAGTTTGTTTGAAAATGTCCTAACAAGACGAAACGCGTCACAATATACCCTTTGTATATTTTATAAAAAATAAAGTAGAATTACAATCCAATAAACTTGTTTTATTTTGGATACATTACCAAATTTTCTATTCTATTTCAAATCTGTATATTATCTCATCTTTATTAACCCTTTTTATTTTACATTTAAATCCAATCATTTGTATAATTCTAGCACGGTCGTATTCTTGTGTTTCACGGTCTGGCGTACATCACAGCCGCCAGGAGTGGTCTCTCCGAAAGCGAACTGGAAGATCTCATATCTCTGGACGACAAGGTTCTTGACGACGTTTACCAGTATCATCTTCCGCCGACCAGAAGGATCCCTCCGCTGCTATGGACCAGGTTAGTTTAAGAATTAGGTTAAACCAAATTATTCTCCTTCTTTGCCATAGACCTATGTGGTTCCTCCTCCTGTGAGATGGATTCTCAGCTGTCCTTCCAACTTTTGTGAGGTTCTCTATGAGGGTTGGTCTTGTGAAGCTGATTGTGGACATTTTTTGGACATGACCTTACCAGTTCCTACTTTGCTGTCTACACCATCTAAAAATGTCCTCAGCCTCCCATAGCTCTCTTACCTAACGTGACCTCTTAGAGTTTTGCCTACTGTTATCCTCAGTGTCTTTTTCTCGAAATTCATCAATATTTGTTTTGTCCTGCGTCTTCACTTGCTCCAGCGCCATATGTCATAATTGGTCTTAAGCTTGCTTAGTAAACAAAATTTGATGAATTGAAATTCATCTGTTGTGGGTCTTTCCATAGTACTCGTAGTAGAGCTCCAATGTTCAATTACCCACTCTACATAACCAAATTGATTTTCGTTTTATTGACACAGTTTCTCACAATTATTTGCCTATGTTTTAAAATCTTAGAAAATGATTTTGATGAACTCTAGAGCGTTGCACTGGATTTGTGTGAAGGTAGTAGAAGTGTTTGTGATAAAGGCACTGGCAATACCAAGTGCTAGGCCCTCCAAAACACTAAACCAACACGTCACCAACCGCTATGAAACGGAAATTGAAATCAGACTCTCTCCGTTCAGCACCAGTACTAGATGTTCTACGCGAAATAGCTATCGACAGTAGTGTAGTCCTAAATAAAAAAGTGCCGGAGTGAACCGCCACCACTAGGTGAAGTGAGAGGGAAGTGGGAGGGGGGAGGGTGGGGACACATGTTTAGACTTTTGCAGTTATCGGCAAGAAATACGTTTTTTGTTATTTAGAATTGTTTGAAGAGACTTAAGTAGATATTTTTTTGAAACGTAATATTTGTTCCTGACCAGAGCCGCTCAGATAAAAAGTGCCGGAGCGCCGCTCCGGTGCCCTCCGGCCCGACTACACCACTGGCTATCGACACAAACGTAAATTTGATTCGCGTTTATTAATATGGCTAAATTCAATCAGTTTTGTCTAAATTTCTCATTATTATATTTGAACCACTGTTATCGTCAATTAAGTAGAATATTAGAGTTAATAATAGAACTTCACGCAATATTTAATTGAACTTTTTATTTTATTATGTACAAAAGACTGATTAATTTTGCAGGATACGAAACGATTTACCAAACTATTTGTCTGAGAGAGAGGCAGATGGAGTGAGCGTCATGAGTTGGTACCATAGGCAGTTCCGTGACGCAGCCAGAGAAAGGTACTTCAAGAATATGAACATGGCCATGTATTTCCACTCCAGTATAGCGGACTATTATTTA
Organism: Micrasema longulum; assembly: GCF_059751315.1. Classification (NCBI taxonomy): domain Eukaryota; kingdom Metazoa; phylum Arthropoda; class Insecta; order Trichoptera; family Brachycentridae; genus Micrasema; species Micrasema longulum. Next base: position 447,403 of record NW_028278230.1, on the reverse strand, counting down.
GGTAAGACAGTATTCAGGGAACAAATACAAAACATGCTGGTATGTATATGTACGTATGTTTTCAATATAATTTTTCCATTTTTGATGGGGTAAGGATATAGTAGTTCATTAGCTTCTAAGCAGACCGAGAGAACCAAGTACAATTGGGCAAACTAGAGCCGTTGCCAACCCTCCATCAGCCATTTTGTAACAACAGTTGTAAGAAGAACCTTTCATTGTTATTTTGACTGTTTCAAAGACACCCTAATTCAGACATCTTTCAAAAATGAAAACCCGTAGAGTCTAAAAGAAAATCGTAGTTCATACATCTATTCCTTTCCCAGAATCACCTTATTAAAAACAAGATCCTAGCATCAAACCTATTAAAAACCTGGCATCGTCCAAGTCAAGACCTATCAACCAGCCTATTAACCGCAAAATATGAAAACCCAATCCTACTTAGGAAGATCATGTTCTTATACTAAAAACACACCGTGGCCGTGAAGGAGCAACCCAGCCCCTGTTCCTTTATATGAAAATGAACAGTACATGACTTGAGTACGATTCTCCATTGTCACAATAAAGATCATCCATTTAAGATCCTGTCTCCACCGAAATGTTGAAGACTCGATACATCCAAAATCATGCGCATGAAGACCGGTGGTGATACAAATATACTGAGATTGTAAAAATAAATTTAAAGGTCATTGAAGCTTAAAATTAGTTTTTGCACGTTGCGGATTTAGAATGAGGCCACAAGACCTCTACAACTTATCCGGATAAATGAAGGAAGATTTCAATGTACATACATGTGTTTTTTTTTCGGTTTAATAGGCAAAATGGGTGAATTTAGATCAATGCCAATGAGGACATACAAGTTTATAATGAGAACGTGGGTATGCTAAATTTTGACTGATGGAAGCATTAAAAGCAGTTAATATGAATTCTTACTTGAAGGCAAATTAACAAGCTACGATAGAGATGGATAAAATTTTAGAGGAGAAAATAATTCAAATGAATGAATGAATGTTATGAATGGAATAATTTTGAATCCGGTTGTGGTCCCGTGGCTAGTGTTGCTGACTCACGGGCCAGAGGTCCGAGGTTCAAACCCCCTCTACCCCAACTTGATTTCAATTTTCTAAAAGTGAGTTATTTGCAAATAGTTGAAAATGGCTAACAAAATTGAAATATTTCGGTAAATTATAAGAATTTAAATTTATTTCAACAGAGAGGGAAAACATTTTTGAGAAGGGAATATGGAAGTCTAGGCATTTACATGGCTTACGACCTGTCATTGGCTGGTTTAAGTGGCCACTTTACACACTGTGTAACATTCACCATTCTGCCCATGTTTGAACATCCACATTTCCTCAACTCTTCCATCTGTTGACTTTTGTGAAGTAAAAGAGCTGAAACATTTATCACGGGGGTGAGATTCATCCGGCTCATATTCCCTTCTCAAAAATGTTTTCCTTCTCTGTTGAAATAAATTTAACTATGAATAACTCCCTAAGGAGGAAATCCAGCCAGTCTGCAAGCATTTGGACATACTCAAACATTGTTAAATTATAAGAACGCTAATATTTATTTTTAGCGTTCTAAATAAGTGGCCACTTTACATATCTCTTAAGTTCGTCCGTCCGTTAATTTTTGTGAAGCTAATGAGCTGAAACCTTTATTGATGCGAGCTCATTGCATCTGACTAAATTATTTCACGTACATACTAGGGAGGTTTCAGTTTTCAATATATATAGTTCTTCATGGACCAGTTGGATTTATCAACTATATTTTAGTTCGTCCAAATGCTAGCAAGGCCTGGATTCCACCCCAAAATAAGCTATTAAGGTGAATATATTGCAGCAGAGATGGAGGACGTTTTATGGGAATAATTCAATCAGATTAATCTCATTCGCATCAATAAGGGTTTCAGCTCTTCAGGGTTAAATTCAAAACATCAGCGGAACAAAGAATAAAATGAAAGGCAAAATGGTGAATATAACAGCGTGTAAATTAGACTCTTAATCAAGCCAATGACAGGTCGTAGGCCTTGAAATGCTTAGACTTCCACATTCCCGTCTCAAAAATGTTTCCCCTTTCTGTTGCTGTAATTTTCTGCAGATTTTGGCATGTTTGAAAATGGTTGCTGGAGGTGTCTTCAATATCCAAGTTGGATGCTTTTGTTTTTTTTTATAGTACTACTCTATATCGATTTTTTCCTATTCAATTACTCAAATAGTAGTTTTATATTTACCTTTGAACGGAAAAAAAAATAGTTTTGCATTATCTCGTTTTACTAAAAAGTAAAATTATTATAATTTATTTTATTTTAGATATGGCATATTTAGATTCTAAATTACTTGTTTTAGGTATCTGGGGTGGTGGCGTCCCAAAACCCTTCAAGTACACGGAGATCCAGCGTCATCGCTTCAACCTTACGGACAAGGAAGGAGTAGCAGACAGAAAAGTTCCCCTTCAGCCCTTGGCCTTTGTGTCTGCTGATGGATTAACTTCTAGATACAACCTCAGAAAGGTATTTTTTCATATGGCTTAGATATCTATTTATTAAAAAAAAAATACAGTTGTATTTGTTGAACATATTTCAGATATAAAGGTACTATTTTGTGTTAAGCGAAAATGTTTATTTGAGACAATATTTTGAGTATGTTCAAATAATGTTTGAAAGATTGGATTTCTCCTATTAGAGAGCTTTTTAGATTAATAAATAACAAAAAAACATGGAAAACGTTTTTAAAAAGAAATATGGAAGTCTATTCACTTACAAGGCTTATGATCTGTCATTGGCTGGTTTAAGTGGTCAATTTAATAAAGATTTCGGGCCTATAAAAACTAATCCACTTCAAAAATAGATATGTGGAGTTAATAGTTCATTGATTGATGACACACACACGTTCAAAAATTTCACTTGAAATATAGATCGACGACCGATGTCATCAAATTTGTAGGACTCGTTGGAAACGAATGCCCTCTGTCATCTGAACTACAAGTGTTTTTAGGACAGTACAGAAACTGAATTATACATTTTTTATATGTCAACAATACACCAAAACATCAAGATTACTGATGTCAAATTGCTGCCGTGCATGGATATCAAATAGCAGGGAAATAAAATATGATATCAACTCCTCACTAGGAAGTAAAGAAAATATTAAGGACATTTATGTAAACGGTAGCACCCCTGAGTACCAACTGTTGCTCAGTTATTTATTCACTTAGTTCAGTCAGTTAATCAGTCAGTAATCCTTGCTTTCTGTTATTATTCTAGATGTAAAAAATACACTTTAAAGCACAACATCGTTTCATTCTGCCATTTTCAACTGGGAGAGGAGCTCCATGCATCCAGAAGCATAAATTCAACAAATTTATTAAATGACCCAAATAAGACCCTTGCTGTACTCCATACATACCTTATTGGAAAAAAAATAATTATTCTAATTTGTGTTTTGTTTCAGTTTGGGGAGTTGCCATTTCATTTGGTTCGGTCTCGTCGCTTCAAGGACTTGTACGACAATGTCCTATTTAACTATGATTGGCTGCATGCTAAACTAAAATCTTGTCCACTTCAGGCTCTTTTAGCAGATTTCGAAGATGCGTGTCAAAATATCGATAACAAAGAAGCATGCAGGTAATTGATCGTAATTCGTTTCATTAAAAAAAGTCTAAAAATTATTAAGAGTTCTTAATGCAATAACGATGAATTTTTTGAACAGCAATTTTATTTTTTACCATTTTATCCAAATTCAGAGAGCTGGTGTTGGTGGCGGATGCACTTCGTTTAGGAGGAGCAGTTCTAGGGATACACCCTGACATGTTGGCCCCTCAACTTCTGGGGCGCCTTCTTCCAGAGTCAGGAGCCCACGCCGGGCTGCGGTCTTTACTGGCGCAGTGTGATGGAAGGGGTAGAGCTCACTGCGCCTTGCTACCACTACACCATTGTCTCCATACTCCCGGAGGACCTCTGAAGGCACAAAAGCTTAATTTTACTTTAAATCTATTATAAATTAATAACCAAAGCAGTAGTTTATGCACGATTAGGTGCAAAAACTAATGATAATGGGGTATTCAAATCCATTTTTTAAAATCCTTCTTCGATGAAATATTTTCCTATGAATTATAAAGTATCTTTTCGCCGTTTTCACACCATAATAAAAATACACCCGGCACGATAAAATTATATTTGACATAGAGTATTAGCAATAACATGGAGTATTTTTATCATTCATTTATTTAGTGGCAGGTAAACGCATTAACCAGTACACCATGAGGCCGACTTATCTTCCCTTGATTTCCTTTCGCAATTTTTTTACCCACACGAAAAAAGTTAATAATTTATAAGTATCCACAGACTTTATCTTGCCCTGTAGATTTGAACGATATGTGTAAAACGGATCTTTCGAGGGATTAATGCAGTAATTCAAATTGTCAGACATTTAAAAAGTTTTTTTTTTTAAATGCCTTACAGTATTCCCTGGAGGGTCACCAATTCGCCGTGTTTTCATTCCGCCTGACATCCGACTTCCGATACATCGTCTCTATCTCTAACAAGCTAATAACCTGGGACCTCTCCACCAGCGACATGGCCAGGGATATCTGTCCTCAGCTGGAGGGTATCATGCAACAACTGGCCATCAGTCCAGACAACAAGTGGGCATCAGCTTACACCAACAATAATCAGGTAAAAATAATTTGTTTCATTTCAAATTCAGCTCTCACAATATGCAAGACAGAAATGAAGACCAGACACGAACAAATGATCAACAATCTCATAAAGTAAATCACGTAAAAAAAAGGATTGGTGCTATCATTAATCGGCAAATCAGTAATTGAATTTGAAAACGTTTCATTGAAAACATTATTTATTGTACACACTGATTTCATCTGATTTTCTGTTTGTACGAAATATATTTTTTTTTGTTGTATTATTTACCAATGTTTTAAAATTGTTTTTCCAGTACTCATTTTGTTTCTATGTATATATTAAAATTTTCAATTTCATAGTCTTAAGTCATTTTTTGTATAAACTTATATATCTATTACGTATCTGTTTTCAACTTTTTACATAATCTTCTTCCCACATTATCTACATAGAGTTTGTGTTCCTTAGGAATAATTAAATTAACTTTCCTATATGCGGAGCTGATAGTCTCTCAAAATTTTTTGACAGCTGCGAGTAGATTATGGGTTTTTAAATCTTCTAACTCTTAATTCTTAATTCTTCTTTTCCATGTATAAAGATCATAAAAGACCATGTACCAGGCATAGGATTCGATTTCTTTATTCAGGATTCTTACCTGTGAGCAGCCATCGAGTCAACAACACTCGTCCAGAATTCTGGTTCTATTTTTCACAGAACTGCATTGACACTGACCAAAAAAATTATGTCATCATCATTTCATTTTCCTCACTTAATGTGGCTTAGGAAACTGCACTAGTATACCAACCGAAGCGCATTTAGATCATTTTGTGTTACATAAAGGTAAGACGATCAGTTTTAGTCTTCAAGAGCGAGGACTTTTAAATATTCTGTGTAGAAAACCTCTTTAAATAAATATTTAATGTCAACCTTATCGAGAATCGAACCCGAGATCTCTTGCATGGTGGACAAACTCGCCGACCGTCGCTCCCCGAGACGGAAAATACATACTTTAATAATTATTTTCTAGGTGGTGATTCTAAACATGCTCTCCAGCGAGTTCGTGACGCTGGACTGTCCATTTACTGAGCAGAACGAGAAGGTGGCTGGAGTGGCACTCCTCGACCATCGGCTGCTGCTTCATGGCACCCGCCACTGGGGCTGTTGGAGCTTGCAGGGAGAGCTAATGAACATTACGAGAGCACCAGAAACTATCAACGAAGATGAAACTGACACAGAATGGGAGATTTTGAGTAAGCGTATAAAACATTTTTCAAAAATAAAAATATTTGAACCCCTGTATTTAGTAGCCTTACGTGTCATGTACTAGGCTAAGGTACTCAAAAAAGTTCGTTATTGTTTATCTTGGAAATAGAATGTTCGATCACTGATTTTGGTTTATTACCTTTATGAGTCCAATCACCATTGTTGCAAAGTCCAAGAACAATGGCGCATGTTAACTGCTTTTAGCAACAGTGTGAATATCTGTTAAGGATATTCCTTCTAAAAAAAACATCGAGATCAGGACAATCAAAAATATTTTGAGCACGTCCAATTTTTTTCAGACAAGGAATAGATTTATGAAGTGAACGGCAAACTAACACAGTCTATTGCGTCTCTATATAAGGACAGCACAGCATAACTAATGTTAGTAAACATAAGTGTATAACCACTTACCGACGTTTTATGTCAACTGGTTTCGAGGCGTGCTCGTCTCTTCGTCAGAACACTTACTACACTAACATGCCAATGTTAAATACACTTTCACCTTTACATTCAAATACTAAAAACTAACTTGAATTGAATAACATGGAGATGTTTTACATTAAAAAAGCTTTGAAAAATAATATTACCCTGATGAATAATCAAATATCGTTTTGATAAAGCCCACTTTGTTATTGTTTTCCCCAACCCCCAGTCCCAATCTATTCTCCAACACACTACTGAATACTATTAACCTATTTTTTTATTGTATCGCATGTGATTTATGCATTTTTTGGTAAATACTATATATACTACAGTGCCATTTACAAACAATGCCATAGCCAAATATTTTTCGTTTTTTTTTTATTTAAAAAATAAATATTTGCGTTCTTATTATTTACCCAAATATTTCAATTTGAGGGCCATTTTCAACGAGTTGTAAATAACTCACTATTAGAAAATGGGAATCAAGTTGGGGTAGGATTCGAACCACGTCCGAGACACTAGCCACGGGATCACAACCCGATTCATTTTGTCATTAAAATTTGTATACCTACATTTGAAAAATATTTGTATTTTTAGCAATGGAATTTTCTGACCTAGAAAACTATCACATTGTTTTATGGACTGGTAAACTAGAAGACACTTCCTTAAGACTCCATGCATTTTGGGAGGGAAAACCCGTAAAGCCAATTAGTATCCAGTCTGCCATGGTGATGGCCAAAAGACGAGACCTATTCTATTGCTGCATTGAAACGGGAGTTAGAAGGTACCGATTGGATAAGGAAGAGATGGAATGGAGTATGGAGCTACTTCTTACTTACGAGCCTCCAGAAACCGCAGATATGATGCTGCAACTAAAGCTGGCATGGGAGGAACAGATGTTAATAGGTTGGTACTTTTATTTTTACTTATTTTCTAAATGGTATGCCGCATGCGAACAATTGCGCTTATCGCCAAAGTTTTGGATAGCAACAACCTAGATATACAACATCATCTGAGCTCATGATTCACGCTACAATACTGTTTAATTAGATGGCAAAACGCTCAAATACCAATTTGTTAGAATTTATTCGTATAATATTTCTTCATCCTTCTTCTTTGTATTCTTGTAAATCTGCCGATCTGTTCTTCTCAGTCTCCGATGACGAGACCCAACCGTCCTGTCCTTCCATGCCTTGGTGGGCACCCTTCGGAGGTCAATTCTTTGCCTGCAGTGGTCTCCACTTGCTGCTTATTTTATTTATATGATCTCTTCAGAATCTTCTACGGGATCTGCTCCAGTGCGCTATATCTTGAATTTCGCACGTTTCCCATATAAAGTCATTTCTGACCCGGTCGCTCAGAGTATTTTCGGTAATCGATCTGAGGACTCTCACCTCTGATGTTATTAGCAGGTTCTTTATTCTTGTGGTGTCTGCTCGCATATGTCATTATAGGTAGGCTTACTATACCTCCCAGTTTGACCGGGATTGTCTCGGTTTTTTTTCAGCCTCGTGGTATAGTGGTCACGTTTACGATTTGGATTACGTTTATTCATGGAGAAGCCGGTATGCTGTGGCTTAGATCTGTAACGGCTAATGTCGTAAATCGTCATTTTGTGGCGTTATAATAAACTGTTTGACGTCTTTGATAATAAATAATAATAAAAAATAAACATTACAACGTATGTATGTGTGAATAAAATAGTTAAATACTGAAGTTTTTTAATTGACACCGACCCTCTACAAGATGGTGGCAAGAACAATATGAAATCTGACATTGGTTGTTCTAGATCCAAGTCACAGAATGGTAAGCAAACAAAAGTCATTTAATTTACCCATAAAGATGAAGATAATGAAGATTCTTTAAAAGAGTCTTTGATTTTGGGGTCAAGTAGGCAATACTTTGTTAGATTTCCCCTAATTTATGGATATTTTTCATGGCTAACCTAAAATTTCCGCAAAGAGGGTATTTATTACGAATACGTAATTTTTTGGTTTCTTCGTGATTTTTGTCGCAAATTTCAAAATGGTGAGCCAGCTTAACGTTCTTGATCAACAATTCTTGACTCGAGACTTTTCATTTCTCAAAAACATTTCTGCATCAGTCTTAGCCTATCGTTTACAATTATTTATTATGCAGGATGTTTTGATAACTCGCCTCTAGGATTTTATTTACTCTTCTAAATACAGTCTTTGGGTCGCCAGTGAGTTTCGTCATGTGATTTGATTTAAGTACCGAAAGAGGTAGAATTATTTTGAGAAAACTAAACTGCAACACAAATAATATAAATTATATGAGTTTCAGACATACGCAGGGTTCTTATGACGATTCTTTGGTTTCATTTTAGAAGTAGTACGTCACTCAGGCTCCATATTTTGATTATCGTTTAGTCGTAAAACTCCACATTTTAGTCAATGTAAACTAACAACATTAATCTCAAGTGCCAAAGCAAAAGAACAGTTGTCACTACTAGACAATGATGTTCATACACTTCACTATTGATATAAAGATATCGTATGACGAAAGTATATTTCCATTCACAGTATCGTTTAAATGACTGGGATGATTTTAATATCCAACGTAACAATCTATCAAATCTATTGTTTATGTGTCCGTGTCAAGGCGGATGAAGAATATAGTTCTGGTTGATAGAACTAGAATCCTGGAGGAGTATTTTCAACTCAAGCTTATACTATTACAAATCTTCTAAACCTATCCGAGTCTGAAAGTGTAAAAAATCCCCGAGTTCCTGAGCTGTGTACCAGAAACATCCCAGCTATAATTTTATAAATACGACTAAAAATGTGATAGTGATTATAAAACTGTTTCATAATATTTCTAGTTTTCTGCGAAATTATATTTTTTTATAAAATACTGTTACGGGAGAATGCTGCACGCCATCGCGCTATTCTCGCTGTGACACGTTGAACAGTACTGATTTATTGTCACGCCACCCGTTAGGGTGAAGGTACAGCGGGGAGTTGGGCGGGGTTGCATGTTAAATTTAAAGCATGAAAACCGGATTAATGCGGTTATGGCTGGAAAAAAGCGACCAAAAAGCAAAATGCGCAAGTGCAAAGTAACCAACATATCAAAGATTATTTGGCTGTAGAGCGATGGATTATAATGTTTGCTATTTCCACGAGGGGAAAGCAAAGGTAAATATTAATTATTATTGGAAGAATTCAGCAGAAAAATATTTTTATACATTCTTAAATTAATCACACTTAAGGGGGTAGAGAAGATTCAGAATACCACCCCAGTAGGACCCTTGATACCTCCCTTATTCCTGAAAAGGTTTTTTGATATGTCCACTGATTTTTACAATTTTAATTTTTTCAAATAATTCCAGGAACTTCCACATACAGTTTTACTGTTTGGGACTTTAACGACATGATACAGAGATCGTTGGAACCGGAAGATTTGGATATGGACCCTCATCCGTCCATAATTGGAACTGATAATATTAAAGAAGCACTCGTGTTGCAACTTCCCCACACAATTAGGAACATCTCTACCAAGATGATGCAGAGCAACTCAGCTATGGTTAGTTCCGACAAGAAATATGCGGTAGCTGGTGTTAGGTACGATTATTTTCCATATTTATATCATATTCTTAATGTTCAAAAGAGTCAGTAAGCACTATGTAAAACAAAAATAATGATTGATCAGGTCATAACTTTTACAGTTCTGCATCTTGATAATAGGGTATTGTTGTTCACTTTACGTTCCGCTAACAGATGATCGAGATACGCTCTATTTTATTTGATAATGCAGTGCCTTATGCATCACCCATGTGAAAATAATTGATTGATTGATGATATAAATATGTATAAATGGCGAAAATCAGTGTAACGTAGGACAAGGATGATCAAGAATGATGTGGTATATATAATCTTAAGTCTGGTCGTGTCTGAAGCAGACATAGACGTGTGTGGCGGACCGTCCTCTCTGCCTACGGGCAAATGGCGTGATGGTAGTTGTTTGGGCAGCTCAATGCCTTTAGGCATTAAGATCAGCGGGATTTAGAATTTAGTGGATTGTATAGAAATTATTACTCACTTTTAAAGTTCTTCCGATTGTTTCTTATATGGAGCACTTCACTATTGCTGTAGCACGGATACCGATATCGTGTAGATGATGATGAGCTGTATAATTTAGTCTTTTTAAAAACTTAACACTAACTTCACTTTGTACAAAATATGCTGACGCAGGATATGACAAAGATTTATCAGAGAGACAACTTTTCACATGTGACTTGCTCACAGGACGGTAGAAGAAAAAAATTGAAATAGGAAGGATTTGGGTAAGAACGGGATATTTACAGTTTTTATGAGTTGCTAGTATAGAAAAAAAGGAAATTCAGAAGTTAACAGTAGTAGCGGTTGTATTAAAAGCAATACGTAAACTGCAATCAGTACATTTTTAATGGGAGTTGCTTATTTTTGGGCTTCCATGTATTTACAGCAAAATGTATGTTCCTTTTAACTGCTCTAACTATGGTGTGAAGATCTCTGGTGGGATGGTTGTGGATCATGTTGTCATGGGCATGTTAAGGAACTTTTCCACATTTTTTTAATTAAGAAGAAACCACAAAAAAATATTTCAGGAGAAGACGTCAACAGATATTCCGTTTCACTTAAACTTTGAATCCTTCGTTTGTTTATTTCAATCAATAATGTAACAATATACGCTTTTTTTTAATTTAGGAAAAACCTTTATGTTTGGAGCCTCCTCACAAAGCAACTGATTAAAGTTCTGGATGCCCATTTCGGAAGGATTGTTCAATTAGAACCCCTAACAGTTGGACGATGGAACTCTGTGATTACATCATCTATAGACAGATCAGTCAAGGTGTGGAATATCGACAATATTTTTGAGCAAGTTCACGTCATTGACAGGCAAGAACTGCCAATTGATTCCATCAGGTAAACCTAACGTTATTATTTTTTATTAATGGCGATAGTAAATATGATTTAATAAACATAAAAACAATACCAGTAGCTGACGCGCTACCGACAAGTTAGCGGGTCCACCACTCTTCACGAGGTCGTCCCTTCCGCTGTTTGTAAGGCAGCCGAAACCGAAGAACGAAGAACACACTTAATTTCACTGGCGGCGGGAACCGAAGGCGAAGCACTAGCACTGGTTCACTGCAGCGAAAGGCCGATTTGACTAGTAGTCCTGAAAAGGACTTTTAATTCCAAGAGAGTGCCGCGGTCGGGATCCGTAAGGTGAGAAGTCCAGAAGTCGAATCCAAGGGCAGGCGAAGGTCTTGTAGCGTAGTCGGTATCGGCGGAGAGTGGAGCGGGAGATGATTCAAACACGAGTCGCGGATCTACTATCTTATCAGAAACAAAATCACATGTTTCCTGTATGTTGACAATTAATTATCAAAACATTCAATTGACTATTATTGAACTGCTGACACGAGCGGATGTAAAATCGCTGAGAAATACGAGACTAGTACACCAACTCAAAATGTCACCAGGAAGTAAAATTTTTTTTTATTTTATTAATATCCCTACAGAGATGAGGTAGTATTTTTTCAAATTCAGGATTGTGGATATTCAAGCGTTTACAGGGCTTATGACCTGTCATTGGCTGGGTTAAGTGGCCACTTTACGTACTACAACATTCACCATTCCGCTTATTAGCGAATATCGACACAGGTAACATTTTTTTGATTTTTGTATATATGTTATTAAATGAGAAACCATTCACAAGCGTGTTGGAGCGCCATCTATGTATTGATATTGAAGTTAAGTATTTTTAATTAGCATATTACTTTATTTTTATGTATTTAAGACTCTTCCGAGTTAAATTAAGTACTAGTAATCGCCTGCAGATGACTCTGCAATTTATTTATACTTATATTTTGACCAGATCTTATTACACATTATTTTTGGTACGTGTATTTTGTATATACACAAATCTGGATTTCTCCCAAGGGGAAGTAGGTATATATATTTTTTTATTTTATCTGTAGGGATATTAATAAAAAAAATATATACCTACTCCCCCTTGGGAGAAATCCAGATTTGTGTATATACAAAATACACGTACCAAAAATAAGTAAAATTAACACAATATGCCCTGTAATTCACACAGTGAGTTACAGCATGTAGTTTAGTGCGTCACAGTAAAACGTTTCAGCAGTTACCTTTTCTGTTACTCTGTTTATATGGCATGTAATAAACACACATCAAAGCATATCTTCATTCTCTTCTGTTAACCTCCGACTGGGTAGGAGCTCCAGTGCAACCAGCATTAACTCCTACATATGTTTAAAAATTGATTTGGCCGATTAACACAATCCATTTTACTTCTATCCACCTCAACTATCCATTTTTATATCCTTTTAAAAAATATATCATATATCATTCCAATTGTTGGTTTTGTTGTTTCAGTCTCTGCAAGACTCAGCCTTTGGCTGTTACTGTAACCAGGGGGTGTTTTGGGATATGGGATTTGAAGAAAGGGAAGCTATTGGCACAACTGTCTGACAGCCCTTTAGGAGCTATCGTAACACACGCGGAGATAACTCCAGACGGAACATACATAGTATCGGCAGAATCTGGAAACATTGTGATTTGGGACACCATGGAACAAAAAGTAAAGATCTTAGCAACATTTTTTACTGTGGAATTCGAAAATGGCAACAATATACAAATGAATCATCATCACAATCTCAAAAAATATACAAAAATAGTAACTTAAAACATAGTAACGCAGCAAACATAACTAACACAACAAACATAACAACAAACTTTGTATGTTTGTTTTATATACCACTTATATTTTTATAATTTGACATCCAACTAGTTTCGGCAATACTATGCCTTCTTCAGGGTTAATTACAAACTAACATAGCATATATATTTTTTTCTGTAAGAATAGAACCTTCGTGGCTACGAAAGTAGAGAAGACAGGGGGTTTTTGTGTGGATTTAGGGAGAGGGAACATATTGAAAATAGGACTATTACAAAGATTTATTTGATTATTAATAATATATAAATTTTTATTTACAGCCTTTCTAATCTCCAATATTTCAAAATAATCAAGCGCATATCCTTTTTTGTTTGTATGTAAAATTTTGGTTCTATCTTCAAAATTGAACGAGTGACTATTTGTTAGGATATGGTCAGCAAACTCAGAAAAATTATTGTTCTTAAATCTCGTATGTTCTTTAACTCTAGTTTTAAAAGTACGTGATGTTTTTCCTATTTAAAATGACTTGCAGTCATGGCACATCAACTTGTAAATGCCTGATCGATCTAATTTCAGTTCTTTGTTTAGGGTTTTTTAGTATACTTCCCATATTATTGGTTGTGTAAAATGCTGGTTTTATGTCATCCGGTAAATTTTCAAAATTTTTATTTGAATAATTGTTAATGTATAAAAATCTTATCCACCGTCTACAAGTTGATGTGCATAGGTACTGTGCAGATATTGAACCGAGAAGCATGCCACCATCGCGGGTTATTTGGCTGCTCTACACCAGTCAGCTGCCATTCTTTCAACATCCGCACAAATAACTTTATACATTTTTAAATGTTTTTTATGATAATCAGAACACTGAATGTATATAAACTATAAATGGCAGACATACGACAATAATTATAGACATGCAGCAAAGTATCTTATATATATGTATTAATCTATCTGGGTGTTTTGCAAGGTTATCTTCAGAGAGGAGCAAGTAGGAATAAAGCAAGTGATATTAATGGAACAGGGAACTCAATGCTTAACCATATCTAAACCCAACAACGCCATAGACGTGAGTGAAGGGGGAAAGTTAACGGGTGTTGCTATTCTAAGAACAGTTCCAGGTAAATACATACACCATGAAACCTGTTGACATATTTTTTTTTATTTTATTTATTTACAATTTTAAAAAACCCGTTAGGGTTACATAAGAAATTTAATATTGTCAAGTCATTTTATGTCTCGTCTAGTCTAGTTAGTTCAGTCATCATGTGCTTTTTCAGATTGATTTTAAATTTGTCTTCAGTAAAAGTTTTCAAGTAGCAAGGTAGCTCGTTGTAGTGTTTAAGTCCATTATGTAGTATTTTTGACGGTCCTGTGTTTGTCTTTGCTTTTTCAATATTTATTTATTTATTTATTGATTTACACGCCCAATGGGCTTTTACATATTTTAGAAATTACATTTAAGTGCAGCAGTGAAACATAAGTATGTAAGTTTGGTAAAAATAAAAGATAACATAAGAAAAGCTAAAAGATACAATAATAGGTAAAAATCAGGAAATGTACCAACATAGGTATATGGTACATAGAAAAATATTTTTAAAATTTACATATGAAAACATACACGCATACATATACATACATATAAGTTTATACATTATTAAAGAGATACATGAGAAAAAGAAATAGTAAATAAAGAAAAATATTAAGAAATTTTACATAAATTAATTTATAACCTTTTGAATACTTAACCTATATTTATATAAAGACAGACAAAATATATCAACTTCACCATACTCGTTACCTAGCCGGTGTAGTCTAGGTATTGGTGAATTGTAATAATAATTGTGACTGCCAGGAGATTCAAAAAATAACGTTAGCTGCCGAGTATTTCGAAGAGGTACTTTCAAGCTGATAACACTAGTTAATTCCGGGACGTCCAATACGCCATTCGCTATTTTATATAAATTTAATAAGTCATTTATAATTCTTCTTTTACATAGAGTTGACATATTTAGTGTACATAATAAATTATCATAATCAATATTTTCAGCGGGTATATTAAGTTTGTAATTGATGAATCTAAGGAATTTACGTTGTACTCTTTCTAACTTTAAAATATGAACATTGTAATAAGGTGACCAAATTGTTGAATTGAATTCTAAATTACTTCTAACCAAGGCAGTAAATAGCACTTTGAGGGTAGTGATGGAATTAAAATCCTTTACAGTTCGCTGCAAATATCCGAGACATTTCATTGCCTTATTAGTGATGGTATCAATGTGAGGAATAAATGTCAATTTTTCGTCAAAAACTATCCCCAAATCCTTTATTTGTGTAACTCTTCCCAGATTGATATTATTAATGTTGTAATCGAATATTATGGGTTTTTTACTTCTTGTAAATGATATTACACAACACTTGTCGACATTTAAATAAAGTTCATTTTTCTGGCACCAGTTGTACAGCCTTACCAAATTAGACTGAAGAACTCCACAATCGGTATCAGAGGTAACAGTTTTTGAAATTTTAAGATCGTCGGCAAAGAGAAGAATGTCTACTTTCTCAAATATCGACACAATGTCATTAACAAACAAAGAAAACAGTACTGGTCCCAGGTGGGAGCCTTGGGGTACCCCACTAGATGCCTCAAACTGATACGAGTTATAACCGAATACTTTTACTAAGATTTTCCTTGATGACAGGTAGCTTTTAAACCATTCCAAGATATTACCAGTAATTCCCAGTGAACTAAGTTTGTGTATTAAAATTGTATGAGAAACCTTGTCGAACGCTTTACTAAAGTCAGTATAAATTGTATCAGTCTGATGACGTCTCTCCATTGATGTGATCAACCGATTCTGATGCAACATAAGGTTTGTAAGAGTTGATCTACCAGTTATGAAACCATGTTGTAACGGAGTGATAACTTTACTAATTTCATTGGTGAACTTAGTTAGCAAAACAGATTCCAGTAACTTTGGAATGGCTGACTGAATACAAATGGGTCGGTAATTGGAGACGTCAGTTTTATCTCCTTTTTTATAAATGGGGGTTAAGTATGAGATCTTCCATTTCTTGGGAAAGTTTCCAGTTTTCAAGGACAAGTTAAAAATTTTGTAAGTGGACCAGTTAAAGAGGGACAACATTGTATAAGAAGAAGTGTAGGGATATTGTCTGGCCCAGCGCTTTTTTTTGGATCTAAGGCACAAATCCCCTTTTTTACATCAGAATCAGTAAATACACAGTCGTTAAAATCAATTAAATCTGTATTATCAATACTGTGTAACCTAGAATTAGAAGTAGAACTATAAACACTGCTAAAGTAATCAGCAAATAAATTGGCAACTTCCTGTGGTGTGTCTGCCATTTTGCGTTTGTAATACACTGTGGACGGAATTCCAGATTCCCTACTGTTAAGAATCTTGGAAAATTTAAAAATATGTTGCGGCTTAGATGCAGCCTCGACTTCAAATTTACTTACACAGTCTTGATAACAGGTTTTAGAAAGCTGCTTAGACAAAATTCTCAATTTCGAAAATTCTTCATAATCTTTAATGTCTCGAGACCTTTTAAAATTACTATGAGCAATCTTTTTATGTTGTATAACTTCAATAAGTTTTTTACTAAACCATTTAGGAAAATGACTTGCTATGAATGTAGTTTTAGGCACAGATGACTCAATGGCAGTATCAAGGATATGATAAAATTGTGCAATTATATCGTCTACATTTAAATTTTGATTTAAAAAGTTCCAATCACTGCTAAGGATAAATGAGTTAATGGCAGGAAAATCTGCTTTAAAAAAATTTAATCTAACATCAGAGGTTTTGTACTTTGCTAAAATAAGGGTTCCAAAATTAATGCATAAAGGTGGATGGTATCTATCAATTGGTAAAATATTTTCATTTGCAAGTTGCACTGAAATGTTATCTGAATTAGAAAAAACAAGATCCAAGAGACGAGTAAGACAATTATAAACATAATTTGCTTGACGGAGATTTAAAAACATTGACATTTCAATTATCTCACTTGACCCATGGTCTATGCCATCACTAGATTTAGTATTGATACCATCTGGATCCCACTGTATATTGGGTAAGTTGTAGTCACCCGTCAAAACTATAGCGGCCTCAGGATACCGCCTTCGTAGACATTCCACTTCCAAATAATGATCTTTGTAGGTTTGCGTATCAGACGAAGGGGGAATATACACACAGCCTATTATTATTTTTTCTCGTTTTGATGAAATCATTACAAAAATTTGTTCAAAATATGATAGTGTTGTTGTTGTCTGGTGTTATATTTGTGTATGTCAGCATTTTTGGCTAAAATTATGTCGTCGTCTTGTATGTTTCCGAGTGTTATTTTGAGCACAATTTTTAAGGTCTCAATTTTAGTCAAGTAGTTTATGTCAAACTGGTGTGTTTCTTTTGTACAGTTCAGTCGTAGAGGTCAGGTAGGGTAGGTTGGATGTTAGTTTAAGAATTTTATTTTGTTGTCTTTGTATTCTTGTTATGTCTGTCTTGTTATCAGTTCCCCAGAAGGCCATCATGTAACTCAATTTACTTTTGACATAGGCTTCGTACATCATAATTTTTTCCTTTCTCGGTATAAAATCTTTAATTTGTAGAAGAGGCTATGTAGTGATGCCATTACTTTAGTGAGTCCGTCTATGTGTTTTATCCATTTTAATTGTCTGTCCATTGTGAGTCCTAGGTAAGTCACATGTTCTAGTTCTTTAAGAGTTTCGTTGTTTATTTTTATGTTCATGTTATGGTTCTTCTTTTGTGTTTCGAAATGTATTATATTGCATTTCTTGGCATTTAATGTTAAGAAGTTTTGGTTTGTCTATTCTAATAGTTTTTGCACGTCATTGTTGATGGTTTTAGTCGTTTCAATGTCATTTTTGTTTTCACATAAAATTCCTAAGTCATCCGCATAGATTGTTTTTTTCCCCATTATGTCACTGTGTATTAATGTATATTATATAAAACAATGGTCCTAATATTGATCCCTGAGGTACTCCCAATTGCATTGTTGTCATTTCACTTTTGTGTTTTTCAATTTTCGTAAACTGTTTAATACACAAACGCCCCCTTTAGAGAAAGATGTATGGCTAATCAGTTATTGGTTTAGACTTATATCTTATACTTATATATATGTCTAGTAATTTATTGGTTAAGGCTTATACCAATAATTTACTAGACAAAATATGCCCCATAAAATTGTAATAGTCCAAAAAGCGCATACGCACATCAAAATGAAGCCGACACAACTACTCATAAATGAGTAGTTTTACGTTTTGGTCATTTAAGTCATTCTGTAGACGCCGCTAAGTGCGCAACTGCCGATTTAAATTCAGTAACGCCGTGTTGCTGGGATAAAAAGGGAATAGGGTGGATTTACATACTAATATAATTTAAGAATTTAATTATTTTACCGTCTGTCACAATGTTAAATAAAACAAGGTGGACATTTTGTAAGTATTGCCAGGGTCGTCGAATTTTTTACGCTGCTTTCTATTAATAAGTCTAAGTATAATTTTAAACTGTATTAATTTTGCTTAGTTACTTAATGATTATTTAATATTTTTATTTGTGTTTGCCTAATAAAAGTACCGGTTATTTTTATATAGTCCAGTCAGTAAAATATTTTTTGTGGTAAAACATAACATAACACAAAATGATCTTATATTTGTGTTATGATCAAGTATTGTTTGCGATTTGGCAACATTACGCGGCCACTTCGCGCATGCGCGCAGGTGGGATGTCGTATAGAGGGGGGGCATTTTCCAATTTTAGACATAATACGAAGTATGCAAACTTGATTCTACAATTGTAAATCTATGTTACTCTCTATGCGTTAAACAATTAACCTAACATTCTGAATTCAATTTTTGCAATTAAGTAAGGCAAAACAATTATAATGGGCGCCATGGCGTAATTCGCCTGTTGAATTGCCATTGCGGGTTCAATTCCGAATCATGTTTTAAGGGCTATTCCCTTTGAAAATCATTAACAGGCACAAAGAATAGATATGACAACAGAATAACATTATTTCCAACTTGACTCCTGTTCTAGCGCCATGTGATACAAAATATAAAATATAGCTTTATAATAGCATTTTAAATCATTCATCATTAATCATCTTTCTAGATATTTGTTTTTTTTACAGAAGGAGAAACCATATTTTCCGTAGAATACCCAATAAAATGTTCAGCTGGAGTCATTTTTAGGAGCGCGGTGGTCACATCTGATGAGTTACATTTTGTTGCACCAAGTGTAGATAAAACAGGACGAGAGTGTCTTAACATTTATCATGCAAAAACAGGAACATTTGTTCATAGGTACGTCCAATAAGAAATTTATTTAGGACAAGATTTATTTTAACCACGTCTAAAAATTAAAACATTGATAGATTGAAAAACATGGTTTTCATTTTTCTCTAAAATCCTTCTGATTTACAGAAAAGTTATTGAAATATATGTATTGAGAACTAGTAATTATTTGAATTTAACAAAACGAGATGAAAATACTTCAAATATGTGTTTGTTAAAGACGATTTGTTAATATAACTTGTTTTAGTAGTGGGCCCACGAACGACCCTTGCAGTACTACCTTTTAAGTTTTTTTTTAAATTTCCTGTTTGACACTAAAATAAACATTCTAGGATACCAATGAGAAATTGTGGCATTAAGGATATGGCTTCTCTTGTTGCCATGCCACACAAACCTCACTGGATCGCTGTAATTGGGGCCGACAAAGGCAGTATTTTGGATATCAAAACAAAAAGACATGTCAGGTAATAATAGTACCTTATTATTTCCTTACAAACAATATCAATATTCCATTTGTCGTTCTGCATCAGTCAAAAAACTCACTGCAGCGTATTTTAATAATATGTTTCATGATGATAAAACAATCATTTAACCACAAAAAAGATTAAAATTATCACCAATGAAGAGAAATAAAAATTGAACATATGAATTTTAGCAAAATTTACAAAAAATGTATGCGGTAAGAAGTGGTCAAATAGCATACATTTATTTTTATAAAAAAAATGTATTTCATAAATTTGTTTGTAGGTTTATACCTAGATGGGGTGGACAAGTGACCAAAGACGGGAAGTCTGGACTCTTTGCTCCTCCTCGAGGTGGGTTAGAACTTCTTGAGCTGAAGAGAGGACAAACTGTGCAGACCTTTATTCCAAGAGTTGCTGAAGGAGTATTCAGCGTCTTGTCCACTTTCTCCGCAACCAACGAATACGTGCTGTACTACCACAGCGGAAGAAAGACGCTAAGGGTATTCAGGTAAAAAAAAACTACGCAATGACGAGCTGATACGATGATGAGTTGTTGATCGAGCTTATACTGATTTCATATTTAATCAAACTGTTGTTAATGTATGTGAAGACGTGTTTAGTTCGTTTGACAATATTTTTACATGGTTTAATCTACAATGTCTGACTATTGCAATCGGGTCTTCGTCTTCTATAATGTACTTTTGCGGGTCATAATCTGTGCGATTGGTTTGCTTCATGCATTATCAGTCTCCGCTCGTCTCTACCCTCCTCTAATGTGCATAATGGCTCTACCCGACCGAGTTTCTCCAGGGTATGCTTGGCTACAACAGTTTAGAGACTAGAAGGAATGTGTAATTGACTACACATTTTTATCGATTGTTGCGCGGTATGATCGATAATTCTGAAATTATGATGAGCATTGGTTTGTATGTTCCTGATAATTACCTAAGACAGCGTCAGCATAGATTGTTTCATATTCCGATATTCAGGACCAACCTGCCTATGGTTATGCCTGTTGGAAGGGCTACTGCTATGCTGAACAACATCGCTCTGGATATTGATCTGTTTCATGTATCTGAAGGGGCTTTCCGGAGTAGGATTCTTCGACTACTTTGACATGAGTCTCTTTCGTGTATTTTTTTTTCTTTTTTATAATATGTACGTATTGAATGTATTTTTGTAATGTATTTCTCTATGTACTCAATAAATAAAGTATACATCATGATTGATTGTGTATACTATTTATGGTTCAAAAGCTTGTCTTTTGCATAAAACTTCTCTTAGTCAATTCGAGTCCAATAAGCTTTTTTTAATTTCAAATCTAACTCCAGTAGCTCACCTCAAACTTGTTCATCTTTTTTTTTCATATGATAGTAGTGTTCGAAGGTCTCAATTGCTTTGTTTCTAAATTTAGCTATGAATGTCTGGGCCATTGCAATAGTCCAAATGAACAATTAGACGATTGAGCTTAAAAAAATCATCAGTAGTATTAAAATCGTGCTTTGCTTCCTACATTTGAAACAGTTGTACATTTTATACCAATCTTTGTAATATCACTTGATAATGTATATAACCAAGGAGTTTGATAAATATACCAAATTACTCAAAAGGATGCCCTACCACGGCAGATTAAAAGCACAAGGACTTTCGTTCGTCATTGGTGGAACGACGGAAGTGAGGGGACTTGATAGAAGCTTATGAAATACTAACTAACTGTGACTGCTCCCTACATGAGATGTATTAATTAAATCTGAACACCAATTTAGGTGGGCATAACTGGAAGCTCTATCGTCCCGAATTTCACCAAGAAAAACTTCCTTTCTGAATTTCAGACTATAGTAATTTGCCAAGCCTAGACATCCAATTGTCGATTACATCCGTTTCCGAAATACGTGATTTAGGTGTTATTTTCGATACCAAATTATCATTTATTGGTCACATTAATAGCATTAGTAATAGATCTCTAAGAATGTTGGGTTTCATTATCAGAACCACTAAATATTTCAAAGATATTGGTGTACTTAAAATAATGTACACGTCACTTGTAAGAAGCATTTTGGAGTACAACTCTACAATCTGGGCTCCTCATTATTCTAGGCACCAATATTGTATTGAAAAGGTCCCAAATAAGTTTTTACGATTTATAAATTTTAAATTAGGTGTTGGTATTGAATTTTTAAATTATGATTTGTTACTGTTTATTTTGAAATTATTAAGACGAAGTGACAGGAGAGTTATAACTGATTTATTAAATTTATATAAAATAATCCATTCCATGTTTGACACCCCTGCACTTTTATCACTAATTAGTTTTAATGTATCAAAAAGGACAACTCGGCAAACCTACCAATACTGTGGCAACAATACTTCGACATCATATGATAAAAATGCAGTCATCAATAGACTTCACTCTCTAGGCAATAAGTACCAGGACATTGGTGACTCATTTCACATGAAATTTATTACATATAGAACGGCTCTTCTTCTTAATTTTATTGGTAATAGTTCTAGGTAACTATTTGTTACTTTTGTTAAAAATTTGTTTTAAACTTCTTTATTAGTGTTTTTTTTTCCTTTTTTCGTTTCTTTTCTTAATTAATTTATAAGTAAAAAATATTTCTCTTTATCATTTTTTTTACATCATTATATATTTTTATACATAAACATATACTTTTTACCTAAATATTAGTTTTCAATAATAATACATGTATATATTTTTTTTAAATGTTATTCAAAATTACTTCTTAGTTATTTTTTTAACTGGTTCAAAGTATTTCTAATACCAAATTATCTTTTTTTATCCATAATTCTACAACTGGTAATATTTTATTCTTTTATATTATAGTTTATATTTCTTAGACTTTCTAAATTAATAATATTGTTTTAAATGCTCTGTATTACTTATAATTATGCTTACATGTATGTATATTTAATAGTATTTGTAACTAATATGTAAAAGGCACTAAGTGCCGTTTATTTCAATAAAATAAAAAATAAAAAATTCTGTCAACTAGTTGAAAAACTAATTGGATGATTTTTTGAAGAAAGGAGAACGCAGACAAAAGGCAGTTCTCGAGATATAAGCGCACCAGCAAAGTCTGCCTGCTTATACCGAAAAATGATAATAGTATCGCTTAGCGATCAAATACAATAATTACTCATAACACTGCTTTCCGCTTTCAGAATGGGAGACGCTGTGCAGATAGCAGAGTATCGTGTCCCTGCAGAACTAACAGCTCTGGGTAGTACTGAAAGCGGACAAGTAACTCTGGGGACTCTAGACGGCGCTTTAGCAGTTCTAATACTAGCTGATCCATCTCTTCCGATGCCAGAAGATCTTGTGGATCGTCATGAGAAGAAAATAGAGAAGCCTTTGAAAAATAAATCGGTGTCTTAATTATTATATTCACCAATTGAACTTGCAGTGCGATTTTGACCGCTCTGTCGGTGACAGGGAAAGCGTAACTAGTGCATAATTTACGTACTAATTAGGTACTAGCAACGCTTTCTTTACCCCCCAGAGAGCGTTCAGAATCGCACTGTTGGTTTTGATCTTATTTTAGTGCAGGTAACTTATATATCAGAGTTTAATGTTTCTCCTTTACTACAACTTGATTCCAATTGAATTTGGCTTTCTGAAAATGGCATCAAAATCGAAACATTTGAGTAAATAAATTGAACCGTGAGCAGATTCGTAAATACCCGACGCATTATCCGTTCGAGATGCTTCGGAATTGACCTGAAGTGGTTTCGTTAATAGCAGACGTGAGTGACGTTAGTAGGTATTACTCAAGGGCAGTTTTGTGGCGTTATCAAATTAGATAGAGTAGCTACTTAATTTTATTTTATCAATGTGGGGATTGATCACAAAACATTTTGAACGGGGTATTTTCGAGTGATAAAGATGCACCTCGAATGGATAACGTCGGGTATTTACTAATATGCATCCCGTGGTAATATAAAATGGTAAGCGATTTGAACCCAGCTCTACAACAACTTGATTTTCATTTTCGATCACAGTTATTTACGATTTTTAGAAAATAGCCTAAAAATGATAACATTTCGTCAGTTTGAGGTCCAGCCGTAATGTGGCTGGCTTTATGGATCAGGTTGTCCGAGATTTGAACCTTGATTACCACAGTCTGTAGCTCAATCACAAATAACTATCGGCGTGCTTAAAAACATGCTAAGCATTTGAGCGATCACAATGAACATGCTTAAGTTATCACGTATGTGCTTAAGTTAACCCAAAGAAAATTTGTTGATAATGATCCTTAAGATAAAAATAACTTTATTTAATTTACTTACATATAACTTTGAATTATCTATCCTTACCTCTGTTCTGTATAAATACATCTAACTTTTTAATAAAGATACCAGTCTCGAAGATGTCGCGAAAGCGATGAAACCGGTCACTGGATATTCCAAATTTGTGGATTAAAGTATCACTCATGTTTTATTTTTATAATAATTTACAATGAACTTCCATCAAGAATTTTCATTTACGAACGTAAATGTTTTAATTGTGAACGTTAAAATATGTCTATGTATTATATGATAATATTACCTTTTGAATACTTGTTTAATTTGCAAGAATCTCAAATGAATAAGTATTCCTTTTATGTACGCGTTCTGACGATAGGGAAGCAGCCTTAAGGCTTGATACTCAGAGGACGTGGAATAAAAATGTAAAAAAATATATTAGTTATATTACAATTTAAGAAAATTATTAACGTAGTATTATATTAAATACATTTAAAAATATAAAAACAGAAATTCAAAAAAAAACATAATTGGTAGCATGTAAGTTTACTCACTCTTAACACTAGAGTTTATCGTGAAAAACTTTCAATAAAAAGTCGATAAAATGTATTCACAATGGTCACGATGTGACCCAAAAAAATATGGTCATATTTTTTTTTTCTAATTTACGCAGTAACAAGTAGCTTTGTGTAACATTGTGTAACATTTACTATGTTTTTACTACAATTTTACTATGTTTTTACTACAATTTTACTATGTTTTTACTACAATTTTACTATGTTTTTACTACATTTTTTACCATGTTTTTACTCCATTTTTTACTTTGTTTTTCACTTTGTCCTGTATCTTTATAACTGTTTCTATAAATGGATTACTGTTTATTATATTTTTTTGACTGTTTTAGAACGGGGTAAATAGCCCTAGTTAGACAGTCAAAGCAACTTTACATAAATTATAATTTTGTGTATGTAATATAATGATAATAAATAAATAAATAAACATACGATCAAAATACGCTGCGTTTGATTTATAATACAGTGCCCTATGCACCTTTTTTTAAACCAAGATTGATAACATTTAAGGGGAAGGAATATGAAATGCTAGGCCTTTACAGGGCCTTTGAACCATCATTGGCTGTTTTAAATTGTCACGTGATAGTTGATAAGATTAAGAAAGTGATCAAATTTATTTCAACAGATAGGGAAAACATTTTTGAGAAGGGAATATGGAAGTCTAGGCATTTACACGGTTTATGACCTGTCGTTTAGTGTTTGGATAATTTATATAGCGCCATTTTTGTGAAAATCAACCAAAATCAAAAATCACCTCAAGGGTGCTGTACAGTAAATAAATATCCCAGCACGTCTTGCAGTTACAGAGCGCATGGACGGTTGGGATTATAGTTCCTCGTCTCCAATTATGATATATTACAATTATGATATATAGGAGCTGGTCGTTGGCTGGTTTAAGTGGCCACTTTACACACTGTGTAACATTCACCATTCTGCCCATGTTTGAACACCCATATTTAACCAAATCTTCCATCTGTTGACTTTTGTGAAGTAAAAGAGCTGAAACCTTTATCATGCGGGTGAGATTCATCCAGCTGAATCAAATCACCTACTAGGCAACGCCTGAAAACAATTTTCCAATTTTGATTTTTCTTCTTTTATCAATGGTTGAGTATTTCCAAATTTGGACATCCTCAAACATTGTTAAGAAAGTGCTACTTAGATGGTTTGATCATGGAAATAAATGGATGATGAAAAAATGGTAAAACTTCATAGTAATAACACGCGCTGCCGGTTTTATATTTTTTGGCAAGAATTTTGAAATTTTAGTTTTTTAATTACTATAAAAAAAACCATGTAATCTGTTCCAGAATATTTTATTTTCTCTTTCTTATGTTACACAGAAATATTATAACTGTCTATTTATTATAGGAGCAAAAATTCAATAACATTTTCTTGTATCGCCACGAACAAGCCATGCTTTTGTAGGATTATTTTGTTTAGTATTTTTACTATTAATTTGTATTTCATTGCTATGTAATTATCCTTTATTTTTTTAATACTCTGTTGTACCTCTTATGTAAATTATAAAAAAAAACAAAATAAATAAATAAAAATAAATAAAAAAATCCCGAACACTCCTCTAGTGGAACGGACGGCTTGTTGACTACTGCCAACAGGCCGGCTTCTCCTGAAGAGTTTTAAGTGGTTTCCTCTCCACGTGAGCAAATGCTGAGAAGTTCCTGATTACCCCACATTAATATATCCCTCCTGATCCCAATAGTTTACATAAATTTAAAGATATTGACTCAGTATTGATGTAGACATTTTTAACTGCACGTTGCATTTGTACAGAAAATTTCTTCATGGGGTCGATTATTTGGGATAGTTGCTAAATGTACATCTTGAGTGGTTTATGCTATGTATATGTGCCGCATGTAATGTATATGTTTGTGTATGTTTTATATGTGCGTTCATGTGTGTGCGTGGATGGCTCGGAGTGTACATTCGGTATTTTTATTTATTACCTCCATGGAAAACGCAAATGTCAACAATTATCCTTTTTTCACTTAAAATTCTTATTTATTTTTTATTTTTTGTCACATTTAATGTTTATATCTTTTTAATTTATGAAAACTTAATTGGTCTTTTTATGTTAAAAAATTGTTGTTTTTAATACTGATTTTGTATGACTGTATGTTTTCTAAATAAAATAAAATAAAATAAAATAAAATAAATATTTAATTGCAGAAAAATAGCAAAATCCACTTTTTGAAATATAAACCTTGTATATTATAAGCAAGGTAAATAATAAAGCAATTTCCACAATTTTTTTTTTTTTTAAGTGTAGAAAGAGGTTTTGAAGAAGTGGGAGAAGAAGCTGGCGGGAGAGTTTTTCGAGGAGTGCATAAAGAAGCTTGTGCCACGGCTCACCACATGCATTGAACGGGGATGGCGATTATGTGGAAAAGCAGTCAACAAGTGTATAAAACAAAACCCTGTAATTTTTTCAAATACACTTTTTCTAAAATAAAATCTAGAGCACTTACTTTCTGAACATGCCTCGTAATTCAATTGTTAAATTTAAAAAATGAATACTAACTCACAATAAGTATGTACCTCAATTGCCCTGCCATTAAAAGGTTAACATTCCATTTTAGAACACAAAATTAAATTTGAATCTGACATGACGTCTGGACCGAAAACGTATAATGCGCATTCCAAGCGACGACCGTTCGGAAGGAGTCGCGGGATGGACGATAAGAATGTGAACAATGGAAGGTCTATAGGTATAGAGTTTTATCATTAAGTAAATTTGTTTTCCCGCTTGAAATGGATACTGCTTAGGGTGGATCAAATTCAATATTAAAAAAAAAACCTTATCAAAAAACCAATTTAAAAAATTAAGAAATAACATAATTGCTTAAACAGAGCCAGAGTGGTAATTGTAACACAGCCAGCGTTTAAATTTATCACTTTTTATTTTTATTTATTCATTTTTTTTTTCATTATAAACTATATTTAATAATAAAAGTTACCCGTGCCGAGGACACTTAACGATATAAATATTTAAAAAATATTTTTACATTTGAGAAAAAACAAAGAAGACTAACTTAATAAACAGAGATAATTAACAAAATCTTCAGACAGTTTCAAACACTACGTATTTATTTTTAATTAAATTATGTACATCTATATTATTTATATTACAAAACGCACAATGAAACAACAAAAACATAACATAAGCTTTACCATTTGTGGAGCAGTTGCTTCAATATTGGTTTGGGTGAATGAGGCAATCCATTTTACTTCGACCTATCGCCACTATCCATTATTTTATAGCGTTTTTGAACATTTTCTGGTTACTAATTGTTTTAATAGATATATTTAAGCAGCAAATAACCGTAAATGCCATAGCTCCCATAATTTCCCTTTTAAAAACCTCTTCATCTCTGTTGAAATATATTGCAATTTTGATAAACTGTAGTGGGTATAAATAATAATATTTTTTAATCCAGGCACCGAAATTTTTAAACGCTCGCCCATTTATCATAAGAAATTAAAATATTATAAAATCGTAAGAAATATTCATGTTCAATCATAAATAAAATGGTGAATGCACAATGAGTTTTTCTGGGTTATTATATCGTGTGCCTTTTGCACACTTTTTATAGCACTACAGTCTCTATTATCAAGGTTGATGTTATTTATTAGTTTGAGACGCGTACGCCACGGTAACCACTGAAGTGACATACTTTCAATATGACGTCATTTTCAATTACGAAGTTACACTACCGACGCTGTATCTTCAAGTCTTGAGGTAGGTACACCGGTATGTACCGACGGGTCTAGTACCCCACGGTACTAATAAACTCTTATTAAAATCGTCAACGATTTTGATCCACCGAGCATTTTTGTTTACAAATTACAATTCTTTTTTTTTTAATCGTTCTGAGGTGGTCAGGTTTTTTTTATTTAAAACTTATTTAAAATACGAAAAAGAAATAAGTTTGCCGCGCTTCTTGCTAGCAGCAAAGAAGACCCGCAATTCTTAGTAACAAAAGTCTACGATGTATGCAAGAGATACGATTCGCTAATGAATGTTGATGAATCGAAAGTGACGGTTTTTGAAAGGGATGAAAATATAACTAAATGTGAGATCAGTGTGAACTGCGATATTTTGAATCAGGTAGAAGAATTCGTGTATGTGGGAAGAATGTTTACAAGGGATGGAAAGATTAAGAAAGATATTGAAAGAAGGGTGAGTGCAAAGATAGAGTGATATGGCGTTCTATCTTCTCTGCCTACCCGTGCGGAGAATCGGCGTGATGGTCTGTTTGTTTGTTTGTTTGTTTGTTTGTTTGTAGTATGTGGGTGCCTAGTTTGTGGGTAAATGAATTAAATCAGATGAATCTCACCCCCATCAATAAAGGTTTCAGCTCTTTAACTTCACAAACATCAACAGATGGAAGAATTGAAAGAATGAAAATGTTCAAATATAGTCAGAATGGTGAATGTTACACAGTGTGTTAAGTGGCTATTTAAACCAGCCAAGTAGAATATTGTAATGGTATCTACGCAAGTCTATCAATGAACAAAATGACTCGCCTACAGTCTGTATTAAATACCGCAGCGAGACTTATTTTTGTAGTCTCTAAGTTTGGTCATATCACTCCACTATTTTGGGAATTACACTGGCTACGTTTTCCACAGAGGGTGGAAAAAATTTATGTTGGCTTATGTAACTGAAAGTCACTTCACAACTGGTTTCCGGAATATCTAAGGAAACTTTGCATGCCGGATGAACTAGTTGACAGGCGTCTAGCTTGAATCAGCTACGTCTACGGCGAAAAGAAAAGTTATTATACCTCTACGCAAACAGCGCACTAAATTCGGCAAACGCGCATTTGCGGTTGCTGGCCTTATGGCATGGAATGCTCTCCTAGCAGATATGCGAGGCTGTAAGAGTGTAGTGATGTTTCGGAAAAAACTTAAAACCCACTTGTTCTCTAAATCATTTCGATAAATCCGTAGCATATGAAAACGAAATAAATCGTTCAACTTAAATTACAAATTTAAAAGTTTCAATTGAATTAATTTATCTATGAAATCACTTTGTATAGCGCTTTTGAGGTTTGGGCATTACGAAAATGGCGCTGTATAAGTTGTTCATAATAATCATAATAATGACAGGTCATAAGTTCTGCAGATGCCCTATATTCCCTTCTTTAAAATGTTCTTTCTCCATCTGTGTTGTAATATTAATAAATAAGTAAATAGTCAGTTTTTAATTCAAATGGCTACAGATGCAGAGATAATGTGGCTAGACGCTTTCCTATTAATATGTAGTAGCATCTAGCCGTAAAAACATTGCAAACCATAAAAAATCAAATTTGTTATAATATTTTCTCCACTTTTTTAACTATCTATCCGAGTGTGCGTATCAAGATGTCAAAAGAGCCAGCTTTAACAAAACCTGGCTACATACCGAGGTATTACAAAGCTGGCTTTCTAAATACAGACGAAAGTTAAGCATACCGTCTTGTTAATTGTCAAACGTCATATATTTATTTATTTAGGACAAAATACAAGGTTTTTAAACTTTACATAACACATTACATTACATATTTTATTTGTACGAAATATTCCCAATCAGTAAAAGTGCTGGTATGATGGGATATTATATATAATAACACAATAGTTTAAATAAAAATTCGATAAAATAACATCACATATCACTCGTCACACGGGCTGTAAGAACTGTTTTATTTAGGTGTTTTTTTTAAGTACGTATTTGTTTTGTATATTGTTTAGGTCATTAGAAAGGGAATTGTAAAAATTTATTGCTCTAAAAAAAAACTGTTTCTTTTCTGTTGCTCCTTTCTGTTGTTCGCAAGTTAAATTATTTGTTGCTCTTGTATTTATTTTATGTATGTTGAAGTTTAAATTTAATTTAATATTTGTCTTTATTTTATTCTTTTTCATCTTAAATATCATTTTTATTTTATCTGTGTAGATCGATTCCTCTAGATTGCGCATTTTTGTTATTCTATATAAATCTATGGTTCTAGTTTATTTATTAAAATTAAATGTTACTTTAAGTGCTTTATTCATGGTTCTTTGTATTGATTCTTTGCATAGATTCTTGCATCTGTTAATAAGAATCATGTTCTGGCGAAAATTGTTTTCTTTGAATTCCCACAATCTCGAAGTCCCGAAGTCTCGGGTCCGATTCTCGACATGGTTGACGTGAAATATTATTTTATCGACGCCATTGTTTGTACAGTTTATTCCCAACATTTTAAGCTTGTTCTGTTCATAAATAAATAAATAAAACCACGGTTTTTTTCTTCGCATTTAACTATTTAATCTTTTGAAATGGGGTACTCACCAATAAACTTAACCTAAAAATAACACGTTAAGTTCTCAGAATGCAGAACGCATCGTAAATGCATCGCCAACAAATGCCCATTCAGAAATAGACGCTTCTTAATGGCTTGTGTTGTATACCGCGAAGAGAAAAGTATTGTGTTATTTAAGCCTAACACCCGGTAAAAGGGTAAACGTAATCAATCAGCGTCTCTTAGATAAAATAACAAAGTGTACATAACAATATGGTATATATAACAAAGTATATAAAATAACAAAGTATATATAACAATATGGCAAGACAAACAGCTAAAACTCACGTAAAAATGCCTTTAAAAAAAACTACATTGAAAATAATGAAACGAACTGAAGCATTTTTTTCTAAGTAGAGATAATGTTGCAAAATTATACTGAAAACCTACAGTTACACCTTCTTAATGCAATTTTTTCAAAGGTGAAGCTTTTCGGTTTCCAGGCTGATAAAAAATACAGTTCTGTGTGTGAAATATAATAAATATGCAATATGTTGGGAGGATCATTACCGCGCTTCTTCTGCAGGTAAAATCACTAAAATGTTTTTCCCAACGCTGGCTGATGCAGCAAACTTCCGTCATCATCACCAAAGTACTTTCGAAACGACCCAAATTTTTACCGGACACGGAGCTATGAGAAGTTATCCAAATAGGTTTAAATTAAGGAATGATGACTATTGTCCATGCGATGATATTTCTTCACAGAGTATGGAACATCTGTTATTTCAGTGCCCATTTTTCAGTTTGCAACGCCATAATCTTGAAGCAGAATGCAGGAAAGATGGAATATCCTTAACAGATATCCACACTGTAGTAAAAAGTAGTTATCACGCGCCATTGTTCTTGGACTTTGCAACAATGGTGATTGGACTCATAAAGGTAATAAACCAAAATCAGTGATCGAACATCCCATTTCCAAGACAAACAAAAACTTTTTTTTTCCGAGTACCTTAGCCTTGTACATGACACGTAAGGCTACTAAATACAGGGGTCCAAATATATTAAAAAAAAAAAAAAGAAATATATAAATATAAATACAAAAAAACTAAAATTAACCATAAGGCATAATATTTCATTTTTAAAAAAAATATTTTATTTTTTTGTTTTTTTACAATATACATAAGAGGTAAAACAGAGTATTAAAAAAATAAAGGATATTTACACAGCAATGAAATACACATTAATAAAATACATATTAACAGTAAAATCGCATAAAAGCATAGCCTGTTCGTGGGTATACAAGAAATGTTTATGAATTTTTGCTGCTATAATAAACAGACAGGTATAATTTAAATCATCATCATCATCATTCCCTTTCCGCACCTAATGGTGCATAGGGCACTGCATTGTTACACCAATCGCAGCGTATCTTGATCATTTTTGTTACATGAAGGTAAGATGATCAGTCCTACGCTTCAGGTACCAGTCTAGGGACTAAGAAATATTCTAGTGTGATAACACCCTTTTAAATAAATATTTCATTTCAACCAAGTCGGGAATCGAACCCGACACCTCTTGCATGGCAGGCGTACGCGCCGACTATTACACCACGAAGCCGACAATTGTAATATATTATGTTATATTATGAGCATTGTGTTTAGTTTATAACAGCGTTTATCTATATTATTCCAGTAGCTCAATAACAAATAACAACCGACACGCTTAAGCATTTGAGCGATCACAATGAACAATAATGACCATACTAAAGTTATCGCAGTCATAAGTCGACGCGTTTCTCGTTTTATTAATGTAGGTATGTTTTAGAATCTTTTTTATATTTTTTTTGAATTTTTACACAACAATTGATGTGAAAGTATGAACAATTATGTATAAATAAAATAAATAATACACTGACACTCCGGAACGTGCCTGTGGACCAGTGAAGTGGCTACATCTATAAATAAAAATAAAATTATATTGAATGTACCTATTGTACATGCATTTTTTTTGTAAACTATGTATTTGTATTTTATATTAGATTAAATAAATATAACGTATTAGTGTGAAGTATTTAATAAATTAATTAATTTATAAATTCGTTTGTATTTAATTTTAATAATTATGTTTATATTATGAACCACCCATCCAAAGAAAATACCTCGTAAGCTCTTTCCTACGACTCCTAGTGTTCAGCAGTACCTCGCAATCAGTAGCGTCAGTTTGACGTACTAACTGACAGTTGACAGATACGCGTTCGATTTCCCTATTTCGAATTTGAATCCGCCATTTCGAATTCGCGAACGCTATCCACAGCACACCTTTCCAGCCAATGAATTCCGAACAGTACCTAAGCGTGTAGTTTAAAATCGGTGCTAGTTGTTCAAAACGTGTTTTTAGTGGTTTTATACATACTTAAAGTGATGTAATAATTTTTGTTTTAAGACATTTGCAGTATTTTTATGGGACATTGAAATAACTGCCATAAAAAGACTTAATAATGTTACTTAAAAATATAAACTTGGTGGTGCTATTTTCTTTTTTATTATTTGTGATACAAAATGTAACTACAGAAGATACAGAATCAGAAGGTAATTTTTTTGTATATTAATTTGTTACAATGAAGAGGGAAACATTATCGAGAAGGAAATATATTCCATTCACTGATACATAGGTTAAATAACGTTTCACCAGATGATACTAATTTTAAAAAAGAACTTTAAAGAAAATAAATATTAATTTCATAAAAGGTACATGTTTTTAAAAAATTCTATACATATCTACTTTTACACATCTAGTAAATGTTATCACTGTAACTATCTAAAAAAAGAGCCTAACTCATGTGCTCGGAGAGTGATTTACACTGTTGTAGTTGTTTATTTATAAGAGTTTATATAATTTTAAATACAAGTAGATGAGAAAAAAAATAAAACATAAGATATAAAAAGAAAAAATCATAAAACAATAATACATTCATACTAATTAAAATTTAATTTAGTTTTTACACGTGTTCAAAAATTTCTTTAGATTTACTTTAAATTTATTTATTAAATATTTTTTTTGATAGTTTTTTGTTCATTGGGAAGATTATTACAATTTTTTACACGTTTGAAGACAAAGCTATTTTGACCACGACTTGTGTGGAATTTAGGAATTTAATTATTACGTTTGTATCTGAGTGACTTATTCATCTCAAATTCTTTTATGTTTTCTTCTTTATAAATTTGCATAATAGAATTTATTTTATAAAGAGTGTCTACTGTATGAAACTCAAATACTTTATGTAGACTTTCCATATTTAATGTTGAGGGTTTCTTTAAAATGACTTTAATAAATAATCTTTGTACTATTTTAAGGGGGTTTAATATATTGGCATATGCACCACCCCATCCTACAATACCATAGTGTAACAAAGATTGTACAATTGAGTAATAAGCTATTTTTAAATTATTGATTTTTAAAATATTCCTCAATCTAATAAATATGTATATACATTTTCTAATTCGTTTAACTAGTTCACTAATATAGTCTTTCCATTTTAAGTTTTGGTCTATGTATAAACCGAGATATTTAATTTGATCTGTTGTATCAAGTACTGAACATGTTAGATCGCAGTTAGTTTTGTTGCAGTTGCTTTGGTGAATAATTATTTTTCCTACTGAATCTAAATTTGTTTTGTTAATACGATGGGGTGGTTTTTGTCTTTTCCGAATTTAAAGATAATAAATTTTTGTCAAACGATAATTTCAAATTATTTATAACGTCATTAGCTACTAAATTTACTGAGTTCTATTTAACTCCCTCAACTAAAATAACCGTATCATCGGCATATATATTGATAAAATATTAAATCAAAAACAAAAATAAAAACGCAAACTTATAAATAAATATGTATATTCTACTCCCACAGTAAATAAAGCAAGCTCACCTAAACAATGGAGGCGATTATTTTTATAAACGCCATTTTTTCAAAACAATTATCTAATTCCCTATCATCAAACATTAAAACTGCTTTCTACACAACTAATAATATAGGAACATTGTTAAAAAATCACAATGACAAAGTCTAAAAATATAATAAATCTGGGATATATCAATTAAATTGTAATGATTGGGATTTATGCCCGTATGCAGAGACAAACCTTAAGGTGAGGAGAGTACATTCTATTGTCTTCACCTTCGGGTTATTCTCTGCATTTGAAATTAGAATGTACTTTCCTCACCTTAAGTTTTGTCTCTGCATACGGGTATTAATCTACATTGGAAAAACTAAAATGAACTTTAATATTAGAGTAAAAGAACACTTAAGATGCTTAAATAATAATCATTTTCCGAATTCGCAAATAATCTGATATAAAATAATCATAACTTCAATAAAGACACTGGATTAAAAATACTTCGTGTTGAAAATAAAAAATTAAAATTAGACAACTTATAAATCTTAGAAATTAAAAAAGCGATTCATAAAAAGAAAAAAAAATAATAACCAAATAAACAATATATCTTTTAGTCCTCTCCTGTCTAGCTTCGAAAATATTGAAGTCAAATTACCACCCTTGTAATGAAAAAAAGACTTGATTTATTGGATCAACGTGTAGTATTTAGTTAACACGATAAAAATAAAATAGGAATTAATTAATTAGTTATGTAAACCTTGATGAAGAAGCTTGTTTGCTTTGAAACCGGTCGGTAAAAAAAAAAGGTGGTTGAAAAACAAAGTTGTTTTATTTATTTTATTTTATTATAGAGAATGTATTTATTTACGGACTTTTTTTAGTATTGGATTTCGGTAATACGAAAGTAATATTAACTGACATTAAATACATTTTTGAAAATCGAATTCATGAATAAAGTGCACCCGTGCTGGTAAGAAGAGTCGAGTTTGATATTTGAAAAAAGAATTCTATATTTGAAAACAAATTATTTTATGTTTTTTAATTTAACCATAAACAAGTTCCTAGGTACATGCTTAAATTCAATATTCGAATATTAATAATTTTTAGTTTTGGAATTCAATCATGAACAAGCACCTAGGTACCTACTTATCAATGAAAAGTATTTTTCCAAGGTAATAGCAGGCAAGCCAACGTTCGAGCAGGACAAAGTCTGTCGGGTCCGCTAGTAGTATATATATTTAACAATGTTGAGTATGTCCAAATGCCTGCAGACTGGCTGAATTTCCTCCCTAGGGAGTTGTTCATATTTGAATTTATTTCAACAGAGAGGGAAAACATGTTACACAGTGTTACACAGTGTGTAAAGTGGCCACTTAAACCAGCCAATGACAAGTCATAAGCCCTGTAAATGCCTAGACTTCCAGATTCCCTTCTCAAAAATGTTTTCCCTCTCCGTTGAAATAAATTTAAATATAAACAACTACCTAGGGAGGAAATCCAACCAGTCTGCAAGCATTTGGACATACATAAACATTGTTGAATTACTACCTGGTAAAAGAAGAAGTATAACAATTGGAAAATTGTTTTCAGGCGTTGCCTAGTAGGTGATTTGGTTCAGCCGGATGAATCTCATCCACGTGATAAAGGTTTCAGCTCTTTTACTTCACAAAAGCCAACAGATGTAAGAGTTGAGGAAATGTGGATGTTCAAACATGGGCAGAATGGTGAATGTTACACAGTGTGTAAAGTGGCCACTTAAACCAGCCAATGACAGGTCATGAGCCCTGTAAATGCCTAGACTTCCATATTCCCTTCTCAAAAATGTTTTCCCTCTTTATTGAAATAAATTTAAAGTATATATATTTCTTCATAATATCGAGGCTTTACTAACAGAATGCATTAAGTCATCAAAACAAGTTGCGGGATAATGGCACTTAAAGCTTTTTTATTCTTTTAACGCATTATTTCTCCGAAGCTTTGAAAGATTAATCTTTGACATATTACAACAGAGATGAAGAGCATTTTGGAGAAGGTAATATAGAAGTCAAGGCAAGACAGGGCTTATGACCTGTCATTGGCTTAAGAGGCACACTTTACACACAATGTAACAGTCACCAATTTTTCATGACCATATTTCTTCAATTCTTCCATCTGTTGATTTTAGTGAAGTTAAAGAGCTGAAACCTTTATTGATGTGAAGAGATTCATCTGATCGAATTATTTCAGATACTAGTGGTTTCATTACAATATTTCGAGTTTGTCTAAATGCTTGAAGACAAAAGACTGTATTTCACAAAAAAACTGGACTTAGATGTCTGTTGTAATTTGTTAATCTTAACTCCCTAGGGGGTGAAATCCAATCTTTTGTCTACAAGCATTTGGACAATCTCAAAATATTGTGGAAGTATCTTAACCATATTTTTGCCAGGAAGGGCAGACAAAAACACATTTATTTTAAACCGCAGGATAGAGGATATTTGAAGGTAACATCGATGTAATATTTGTTTATTTTATCTTCCTACCGGATGTGGAAGTGTCGATCCTAATCGCGGTCGTCCATTCAATATAACACGATAACATTTATCATACAGGCTTGTAAGAAAAACACTGGAAACGTCTTAAAAAAATAATAAGCAAAAAAAATTTCGAGAAACAATTCGTGAAAATACATACCATTACATACTGGTCGATTAACTTAAGCTGGTGCGTTAGCAAAACTTACATAAACGCATATAAAATCTAAAAGATATGGATTTTAAAAAGGTTTTATGAAATTTGAGCCAAATGTGATATCTTTCCTATAAAATCCGTGTTGGATTGGAGGGTTGTGTATTTGAAAAAAAATACAATGGGCTAAGAAAATGCAATATATTTATTTTATTTTTACACAATCACATTTTTTAAATACAATGATATTTTGTGTCCATCATTTTCTACAAACTGAATAATAAAAAGGCTAGTTAGTTTTCTGCCGCCGTTTTCGGCAGATCACGTTATTGAATAAATTTTACGAAATTTTCTGAACTGATTGTTTTTTTAATTTTTTTTAAATTTAATATATTACGAGTTTTATTGCATTTAACTCTACTACTTTCACTCCCCCTTTCACTGTCAGCAATTCAATTAGATGAAGCTCACCTGCATAAACAAAGGTTTCTCCAGCTCTTTCTTTTTTATTTATGACAAAATACAAGGTTTAAAAACTTTACATATTACATTATATTACATATTTTGTTTGTACGAAATATTCCTAATCAGCAAAAGTGCTGGTATGAGGGGATATTATATATAATAACACAATAGTTTAAATAAAAATTTGATAAAATAACATCACATATCACTCGTCACACGGGCTGTAAGAACTGTTTTATTTAGGTGTTTTTTAGGTACGTATATGTTTTGTATATTTTTTAGATCATTAGAAAGTAAATTGTAAAAATTTATTGCTGTATACAAAAAACTGTTTCTTTTTCTGTTGGTCCTAGGTTGTTCGCAAGTTAAATTACTTGTTGCTCTTGTATTTATTTTATGTATGTTGAAGTTAAAATTAAATTTAATATTTGTCTTTATTTTATTCTTTTTCATCTTAAATATCATTTTTATTTTTTCTGTGTAGATCAATTCCTCTAGATTGAGCATTTTTGTTATTCTATATAAATCTGTGATTCTAGTATATTTATTAAAATTAAATGTTACTTTAAGTGCTTTATTCATTGTTCTTTGTATTGATTCTTGCATATGTTTACTACATTGCGTTCATATTATTAATCCATATACAAAGTGTGGAAGTATAAAAGCATTGTATATCATTAATTTTGTACTTTTATCAAAGACTTCTGTTCTTCTCATTATTCCAATAACTTCCTTAACTTCACTAAAACCAACAAATAGAAGAAATGTGCCAGTGCCAGTCAGGATTTGTAGACGGTACCACCTGTTTCATGTACCAATAAGTAAAACATCGTATGTTAAAAATGCTTTTTTTCGTAGGACTTTTTCAATGTACAATACAAAATTTAAAAATATAGATTATACAAACATCACTCTGTCAGATTTAAAATTTACACTAAAAATGTATTATGTAACTTAGTAGACATTATAATAATAAATATGTACATCTCCCCCCCCCCTCCTTATCCTCTCTTCAAGCATTTTTGTCCTTATCCCGCCCAATTTACAGTAACTTAATGTTCTTAAAATATTTAAAAAATCTTTGATTATTGAGTACTTGAAAATAACATTTTTATATGTATAAATTGTATGTATTTATTTGATATGTAATATATATATTCTTTACTAACTTTGTATACTATGTGGAAATCTGTTATTAGTTCTGAGTTTATACACTATATCTGTTTGTTTACTAAAAATATGTATGTAGAACTGTTGATTTCCTTAATAAAATAAAAATAAAAAATAAAAAATAAATGAAGAAGTACGGATGTTAAAACATAGGCAAGATGGTAAATTTTACACAGTGTGTAAAGTGCCCATTTAAACCAGCCATTGACAGGTCATAAGCCCTGTAAATGCCTAGATTTCCATATTCCCTTATTTAAGGTATTCTTCATCCAGGTTGTAATTTGTTAATCTTAATGACTCCCGAGGGGGTGAAATCCAGTCGTTTGTCTACAAACATTTAAGACAAACTCAAATATTGTAACAAAGTTAATGCTTTGAACATAAATAATTTTAAATTTTTCAATAAAACATCGGTTGATGCATTATTTTTGTGACGCCCTGTGTATATTTTATGCATTGATTTTGCGGTTAGGTTGCGTATTTTGAAAAATAATTCACGGACAAAAAAGTTATCGCGTATTTATGTTTGTTTCCTGGGTTTGTGGCGAAATCACTTAGATTTTTAATCCCAGAACTTGAATAAATTAAAAATATTTGGAAAAAATGAAACATGTAGGAATTGTATATTAGTAGACATAATTCTTTTTCTTCAGCCTTCAGCTTCTCTCCACTGCTGGCTGGCGGATGGCGGCCTCTTCCAAACGTCTCCATTCCTTCCTATCACCCGCTTTCATCATCCACTTTATTATTCTGGGTATCCACCTGTCATCATTTTGCCTCGCAGTGTCCTGCCCACTGCCATTTCAATTTTGCTGCACGATCCATGATATCCGCGACTCCGGTTCGGTGCCTTATTTCTTCATTTCTTACTCTGTCTCTTAGACATACACCGAGCATCTGTCTTTCCATGGATCGTTACAGACATGGTTTCTAGTCAGTATGTTGTCACCGACAATATGCACGATTCATTTTAGTGAATTTGTCGTAAAAAGTCTATGTAAAAAGGGCTAATTAATCTATAAAATTAGTCTGCGTGGTCAAATGGTTAGGTTTGCCTACCATGCAAGAGGTCTCCGGTTCGATGGTCGACATGAAATATTTATTTGAAAATGAGTTTTCACACTAGAAAGACTGATCATCTTATCTTTATGTATCTTAGCCCTATGTACTGTTATGTGCGGAAGGGGATGATAGATTTTATTTTATTTTTATTTTATTGAAATAAACGGCACTTAGTGCCTTTTACATATTAGTTACAAATACAATTAAATATACATGCATGTAAGCATAAGTAATACAGAGCATTTAAAACAATATTATTAATTAAGAAAGTCTAAGAAATATAAACTATATAAAAGAATAAAATATTACCAGTATTAGAATTATCGATAAAAAAAGATAATTTGGTATTCGAAATACTTTGAACCAGTTAAAAAAAAACTAAGAAAACAATTTTGAAAAACATAAAAAAAAAATATATAAATGTTTTATTATTGAAAACTAATATTTAGGTAAATAGTATATGTTTATGTATAAAAATATATAATGATGTAAAAAAAATGATAAAGAGAAATATTTTTTACTTATAAATTAATTTAAGAAAAGAAACGAAAAAAGGAAAAAAACACTAATAAAGAAGTTTAAAACAAATTTTTAACAATGGTAACAAATAGTTACCTAGAACTATTACCAATGAAATAAAGAAGAAGAGCCGTTCTATATGTACTAACTTTCATGTGAAATGAGTCACCAGTGTCCTGGTACTTATTGCCTAGAGAGTGAAGTCTATTGATGACTGCATTTTTACCATACGATGTCGAAGTATTCGATAGATGAATAATTCATGAATCCGCGTGGTCAAATTGTCAGGGTTGCCTACCATGCAAGAGGTCTCCGGTTCGATGGTCGGTATAAGGGTCCACCAAATAAATCGGACCATCAAAAAATTAAAAAATCTTTGAAAGCGCCCAGGGGTGCAATTATTATAAATCTTCTCTATCGATTAAGGAGTGTTTAATTTTGGGATTTACTTTTTGAATCCGATTAATTTTTGCTTCATATAATATGTCCAAAGTAATAATTAAATGTCAAAAAAACACGTGAAATTAACATTTTTAGATGATTTTTAATATTTATGTTCAAAGCATTAACTTTGTGGTCACACATTTAAATTCATATTATTAAATATAAATATTATACCACTTACCAATTTTCTATGTCTACCAGTTTCGAGACATACCCGTCTGTTCGTCAAGACAGTTTTAAATGATTTGTTTTTAAGACTGTACTTGCCGATAAAATACTATTTATGTTCAAAGCGTCAAAGAGACGGGTACGTCTCAAAACCGGCAGAGTTAAAAAGCCGGTATGTGGTTAGATACTAATATTTACTAACATTCATATGATTTATTATATAAATAAAACACGAGTGATACTTTAATCCACAAATTTGGAATATCCAGTGACCGGTTTCATCGCTTTCGCGACATCTTCGAGACTGGTATCTTTATTAAAAAGTTAAATGTATTTATACAGAACAGAGGTAAGGATACATAATTCAAAGTTATATGTAAGTAAATTAAATAAAGTTATTTTTTTAAGGATCATTATTAACAAATTTTCTATGGGTTGTAATATAATTTTACTAATGACTTTTTTTACCCTTTGTTTTTCAGAAATCATTATTTACAAAACCACACTTACGAAGGATGAGACACCAAAAATAAAATAAAATACTTAAACTCATTAATATTTTAATGTTATTACATTATATCATTTCATTAGTTAACCCATAGAAAATTTGTTGATAATGATCCTTAAGATAAAAATAACTTTATTTAATTTACTTACATATAACCTTGAATTATGTATCCTTACCTCTGTTCTGTATAAATACATTTAACTTTTTAATAAAGATACCAGTCTCGAAGATGTCGCGAAAGCGATGAAACCGGTCACTGGATATTCCAAATTTGAGTATTAAAGTATCACTTGTGTTTTATTTATATAATAAATTACAATGAACTTCCATCAAGAATTTTCACTTACAAACTTAAATGATTCATATGATGCTTTTCATTCCAAACATTATTGCGACCTTAAGCATTTATTTATTTATGTATACGCCCAATGGGCATTTTTAAGGACATATGTGTACATAGAAAATTATTATAAA
The DNA here is from genome assembly GCF_059751315.1 of Micrasema longulum. Classification (NCBI taxonomy): domain Eukaryota; kingdom Metazoa; phylum Arthropoda; class Insecta; order Trichoptera; family Brachycentridae; genus Micrasema; species Micrasema longulum. Next base: position 405,083 of record NW_028278230.1, on the reverse strand, counting down.
AGAAAGTAGAATGACACAATGGCATATAGTAGAATCGGTGGGAGTGGAAGCGGGAGAGAGGTGTTTATAATTGAATTTGATTCAGTGATCGTTTGAAATAGGACAACGCGTTATCAAATAAATCAAGACTAGTATGTTTGTTGGCCGACCTAAGAATTCTTGGCACAGGGGATATCATAACCATAATACCATAGTTAGTTCTATGGTTATCGGTATGAAAAAGTAAGTTTTGTCTGAGGTTTCTAGTTGGAATATTTCATTTTATTGAGCTCAGTAGTTCAGGCGCATCAAAAAGTAAGTTGAGAATTTTAAATACTACTAGAAGGTCTGATTTATTTCAACGGCCTTGAAGAAAATATATATTTAAGCTTGTTCTAGTTTTAGTAACTCATTAAACGTATATTGGTCTCCGGATAAGCCCAACCTCAAGCCTATCTTTTTTCGAAATCGATGTTGAACTGATTCAATCTTTTTGAAGTGAACATCATAATAATATGGAGACCAGATAATAGATGAATACTTTAGGTGCGGGCGGACTAGGGAACAGAAGAGAGTTTTAAGGGTATTGATATTTTTGAAGTTACTTGTGCTTCTGTTGATAAATCCAAGGAGTTTTAAGAGTTTATAGATAACATGTTCAATATGAATTGTAAAAAAAAGTTTAGTATCAAGTATTGATACCCAACTGTCCTGATCCTGATCAGCCTCTCTATAATAATGGACAGAGTATTGAGAAAGTTGACAGCTTTAAATACTTGGGAGTTCACTTAAGTGAGGATGGAAGCATGCACAAAGAGCTCGCAATCCGACTAGGAATTACTGGAGCAACTTTTAACATGATGCTTGTTGTCTGGAACTCAAGTCTATACTCGGTCAAAACGAAATGACGATTATTCAACTCTTGTATAATGCCAGTACTTCTATATGGGTGTGAATCTTGGAACCTTACCAAAGCTCGAATCACCAAACTTCTGAGTTTTGAGAGTAAGTGCTCGAGAAGAATATTAGGTATAAGGTGGTTCGATTTTATTACTAACATTGAAGTCCGAAAACGGACTCAGCAGCCTCCTATAACGAGCGTCTTGAGGATGCAGCTTCGGACCTGGCTTGGACACGTGCTGCGCATGCCTCAGGAGAACCTAAACCCAAGTTGCCTCTTCTTTCGTCCTGGAAGGCCGTCGATGACGATCTTTAGACTTTATTCGACGGAATTAAGGGGCGCTGGATTGACGTGGGAAGAGGCAAAAATGCTGGCTGACGATAGGGTCTCCTGGAGACAACTGGTGATGTCCACATGCTACACTCAGGAGCGGATGTGGAAAAGAAGAATATAATACCCAAATCTCGTATACTAGACACAGATGATAATATTTCATCGTTCAGTGAGTAGTCGTATATGATTGGGTTTTCCAGACGAAAAAATCTCATAAACTTGCGCTTACTTAAGTTGAGATATAGATTATTGGATGAGCACCATGTGCTAAAAGACAGTTAATCAGATTGCTATAGTGAACTATCAGTGCATTACTCAAAACACTTAATTAGGTTGAATTGACCAAACACTCTTAGTTTGATTTCGCTTTTTAAACAGTTTATACATCATTTGACGTTTAACCATCAGTTTGGCCACTATATAAATCAAACTGTCGTCGCATTACAAAAATAAAAATTCCCAAATTAATCACTCTCTAGGGTAGTGTTTCCCAAGGTGGGACATAACGCCTCAGAGGCGGGGCACCACGCCTCAGAGATGAGACACGTCGGCATTCCGCATACAAAGGGTCATACAAAAAAATGCCTGAGATGTACAAAATTGAAATATACGCCAAATTGTACTTAAAATATAATGAAACCCGTTACGATTTCAAAAATTATCTAAAAACACAGAAACTGTGCAGGATGTAGGAATAATGGCATGGATTTGCGAAGAAGCTAACACAAAATATCCTAATATTACTCTGCATGCCAGAAAATTATTATTACTCTTTCCCTCATCTTATTTGGTGGAATGTGGTTTTAGCGCCATAAGCGATTTACTCATTAAAAAACGAAATCGATTGAATATAACTAGTAGAGGTAAGAGGGGACCTGAAATTGAAATTAACTAAGCTAGATCCGGACATCAAATTTCATTGTAGCAAGCGTACCTGAATTAAATCATGAATTAGGCGTCAAGATAAATGAGTGCTTGTACTCAATTTCAATTGTCACTTGTGTTTTATTATTGTTTTTATTTTTATTTTATTTTAAGTAGCATATTAAGTAATTACATTTTCAATTTATTTTTTGTAATCATTTCAGTTATAATATTTGTATTAGAATAGGTTTTACACTTATTTGTTTATAAATTTGTATAGACCACTTAATTTTTTTTTTATTAATTACACTTCGACCGGTTTCGAGGTTACTACCCCATCGTCAGTAATTTAACTAACTTATAATTACACGCGTTGCTATTTATATAGTAAAATATTGTATGAAAGAGACAGAAAATTGAATGAAAGAGAGAGAAAGAAGATAAAATAAACCATAACGGGAATAGTTTTAAAAGAGGACTCGAAGTTAAATTTAATCGATTATTTATTATTTGAAGTTTTTGATTAATGGCTTTACTAATTTCTAATCGTTCTAAATTATCTAAATGAAAACCATTTTTATTGACATGCAAAATTTCTACACACGTTTCTTGATTAAATTCATGGTTTTCGGATATAAGATGATTTGCGAATTCTGAAAAAGTATTATTACTCAGACATCTTATATGTTCTTTGATTCTAACTTTAAATTTACGCGAAGTTTTTCCAATATAGAAATTTGGGCCATTTAAACAATTTAATTTATAAATTCCCGAATGATTTAATTTATCTTCCTTATCTTTACAATTTGTTAAATTTAACTTCGAGTCCTCTTTTAAAACTATTCCCGTTATGATTTATTTTATCTTCTTTCTCTCTCTCTTTCTTTCAATTTTCTGTTTTTTTCATACAATATTTTATTATATAAATAGCAACGCGTGTAATTATAAGTTAGTTAAATTCCTGACGATGAGGTAGTAACCTCGAAACCGGTCGAAGTGTAATTAATAAAATAAAAAAAAGTGGTTTATACAAATTTATAAACAAATAAGTGTAAAATGTCATACCACAAAGTGAAAAATGTTTTTGATAACAATAAAAATAGAATAGGTTTTATTTAATTTTATTAGGGGTTCATATGTTTACAAACATATTACGATATGATTTTAAAATTTACCCGCTGTTTAATTAAAAAAGATGCCGGGGGGGCGTCTGACTTTTGAAAAGACTGCGGCGGGGCATGGCATAAAGAAGGCTGGGAAACACTGCTCTAGGGGTAGAGAAGATAAGGGATGCAACCCCAGTTTTATCTCCCGTCTTCGGACGTGCGGTATACAAATATGAAAAATGCAATTGCTACCGACACATAAAATTGCATTCTTATACTCTTTCTTTAAAAAAAACAACATACATACATATTTATTGAAATTCCCAACCACAGTTTTAGACTTGACCCTGATAACGAGATACTTGTATCCGTATATTTGTGCAATTCTGATTTATAAATAAAATAAACGCGTCTTATCATTTCGGAGAATATATCGATTGCATTTTACAATAAATATTGACATATAATACATGTAACAAATATTTACTTGACCTAATTTATTTACATATCTATTTATTAGCATTTACGTACTAGCCTAGAAGCTTTTATAAATGATAAAAGGTAAAACTAACTTATCGAATCAAGAAAGTAGAACGGTCAGCAGCGATAACAAGAACATTGTAATACAATAAATATGAAATAATATTGGTTAAAACAGGTTACAAAGTAAAATGAATAAATCATATCTTGGCATGTATTCCTTTAGTCTCTGATACCAAGAACATCTATGCATCGCTGTGCTCCATCCAGCCATCGGAGTTTGTGTCTACCATCGCAACGTCTACCTTGGTGCGCCGCGTGAAGTATTTTATTGAGCACTCTTTCTTCGTCTCATTCTTTCCTAGTGCCCTGATCATCGTAGCCTCAATATCTATATTGCACTTGTCACCAATTACGGCATGTACTCCTTCAGCCCCTGATGCTAATAACATCCATACCCCGCTGTGCTCCATCCAGCCATCGGAGTTTGGGTCATTGACATAAACGGCCAATCTGCCTTTTACAAACATTTATAATACTAAAATATTTGGCTTAATATATATAAATATATATATATATTTTTTAAAACATAAATTAAACCTAAAATTATACAAGATTTATATTTAAAAAATTAACCTAAAAATTATACAGCATATTCAGTAGATAGTTTAAATAATAAAACATTCTACAGTAATACAACAAGAAAATCATGAGTACTGTTTCATACAGCTGGGCAAAGTGAACAAAAAACTGTATATATTCTGAAATGCATGAATAAATAAATATAATTACCATTCACCATCTTTGAAAAAGTTCGAAAAATTTGTTCTATAGGAACAATACCCTACACTAAATATATATCAGATACGTGGGAATAACAATTGCCGAGTTCTTGAAGTCTATTTAATACGGCATTACAAGTATACACCGTCCGTGAATTGTTGCTACAAAACGGTGGCACCTGTCTAGTCATTCTTCCAGGCACCCTGAAGTTGATGAGAGATAATAGTTCAGGGCAATCCGATATTGAATTTACAATTTTGAATAAATTTAAAAGGTCTATAATTTTTCTTCTATCGTTAAGTTTTGACAAATTTAATGTTTTATGTAAAAAATCATAATTTGATTTTGGCTCGAAATTGTCTGGTTTGCGAAATGTGTTATCTTTATGCTTTGCCACCGAACCTTAATAAAATTAATGCAATTTTCTACCTTGCACTGGGGTTCTGGTACCTTATTGTTTGGAACTTGTCTCGCGGCAGTCAGGATCAAATCAGATCCTGTGGTCATGAAGAAGGGGCACTTGACGTGGTTTCTTGATTATTATTATAACACGATACAGTGAATTAAATAAATTATTAATCGCAAAAATAACTGATTCGCTAACGCGGTGAGAAGTGAGAATATCTAAGCACATGAACACTGACAGTTGGGTTATTTTATTTTTGTCTTTTGTTCTATACATTTGAATATGTTGAGCCGGAGACAAAAATGTGGTACCTACCCACAGTAAGAATCTCAACATCTAAACCAGGGCCCAGTAGGCAGATATATCCAACAAAATAAATGTGGCGTAACCGGGGTAGGTAGAAAGAAATGGCCTTAAGGCAATATGCCCCCCCCATATATGTACATAAATTATATATGTATATAAAGTGTTAAATAAATAAATATAATATACAAACTCAAGTCTCTAAAGATGTACATGTATGTACATACACCTATTGTGTTTCTCGTTGTATCTTTGTGTAATTTGTTGAGATCTTGACATTTGTACCATAGAAAGATCGTATTTTAACAACCTTCAGCCTACTTTTATCTTTGTTACTCAAATTTCGTACTTTGCTTCCATACATAAGGACCAGCACCACTTCTTCTTCCGGTGCCTTGTCAGGTCTCCCCGATGTTGGCGATCACTGCAGTGAAAGAATCTGTCCTGCGCTACTCCTTCTCTCTTCGACTCTCATAACTCCTATCCAATCCCTTATATTTCTCAGCCAGGATGACTGACACCCGCCAACTCTTCGCCGTCGCTTCATCTTGCCCTTGATTATCAGCTGAAGGAAGTGATATTTATCTCTTCCAAAAATAAGTCTCACTGCGGCATTCAATACAGACTGTAGGCGAGTCATTTTATTCATTGGTAGACCTGCGTAGATACCATTACAATAATCGACTCTAGACACTACAAACGCATTTATTAATTGACGGGCGGCATCAACTGGCAAATGTTTGCGTATGCATTTAATCTGTTTCAGCTGGTAAAAGCATGAACTTATCGTTCTACTAATTTGAGCGTCAAGAGAAAGGTCAGAATGAAGGAAGATTCCCAGTAGTTCAACGGTGGGTAAAGCGGTACTCCTTACATCGGGTAGTGCCGTATCCTGAATCAAATTCTGTCGTCTGGCTGAAGCCATCCATAGTTGTTCCGTTTTAGATGGGAACGTACGAGTACTTAGAATCCGTTGATTAGATTCAATTGTTTTAATTAATTCACTTATAGTGACGATAAGTAGTGCCAATAAATGATTGATTTATATCGTCGTAATATAAATAAATTGAGTTTTGACGTGACTGATTTATCGATTTATGACCCTTACAGGTCAAAATATGTGAAACAGGTCAAGGCAGAGATATGTATATATCTAGATAAGTATCGTTCAATCATTATTACTACGTATTCTATTCTGTCTCGTGGTCTAGTGGTTAGCGCGTTTGTCTATCATGAAAGAGGTTTCGGGTTCGATTCCCGATATGGTTGACATAAAATATTTATTTAAATACTTCTACGTAGGGGTGAGTTGAGAGGATGAAACGCCACACACGTATTTCCTAGCATACATTCCTAGCTTCTTTCACATTCATACATCTAGTCTTATATGTTTTTCGGTTATGTCTGCTTTTGATTTGACCAGACTTAAGATTTTTGGTAAAATAAACCAAAGTAGGGAACAAAATGCCAAACACTTCTCTAGTGGAACGGAAGGCCCGTTGACTGCTGCCAACAGGCCGGCTTCTCCTGAAGAGTTTTAAGTGGTTTCCTCTCCACGTGGGCAAATGCTGAGAAGTTCCCGATTAGCCCACATTAGTATATTCCTCCCGATTCCAATAGTTTAGATAAATTTAAAGATATTTTATTGCAGAAAAATCCACATTTTGATATTTAAACCTTGTATATATTTTTTTTATTTTTTTTTATTATTTAAATCTTAAAATAGGGCACACATATCATACATATTGTTATGTGTGTTCTAATAATAACATTACAAATATATTTAATTTATAAATTGTTTATCACATATGTCTTGACCATTATTTTAAATTTTGATATGTTTTTTTCTTCATAAATATTTTTTTTCATTTCGTAATACTTTTTAATTGCTTTAAATAAAATTGAATTTTGTGACTTTGCCTTTTTCCTAAATGGAAGTCTAATTTTGTTCTTTTCTCTAGTATTGTGATTGTGTTCATGCTGGTTCCGATCAATTTTTTTCCAAAATTCTGTTTTTTTATTAGAGTTTATAATTTTATGAACAAATATCATTGTATTGTAAAATATTCTTTGTTTATATGTTAATAATTTCATTTCATTTACCATCGACTTTACCCTCGTATATCTGTTTTTTTTCAAAATGATTCTAAAGGCTTTATTTTGTAATACAGTTAGTTTATCTATTTTTTCTTTGTTTGATAAAAATAAAATGCTACTACAGTAGTTAACGTGTGGTTCAATAATTGCTTTGTAAATAGTTTTGCAGGAGTCCTTATCAATAAATCTTCTGATCCTTCCCAAAATTGATATTTTTTTTGCAATCTTATTTATTACCATCTTAGCGTTTTGGTGAAATGTAAGTTTTGAATCCAACATTACACCTAAATATTTAATTTCAGTGACTTCATTAAGTTTTTCATTTTCTATTACAATTGATGGTGTAATTTCCATTCTTTTGTTTCCTATATTCATATATTTAGTTTTGTTAACATTTAATTTTAATTTATTAATTTTTAGCCACAGTGATACACTATTAAGATCATGATTTAGTCTGTCCATAATTGTTTTATAATTTTCTCCCGATATATATATTAAGGCATCGTCTGCAAAGAGTCTTATTTTTGAATATTTTAATGTTTCGACAATATCATTTATGTATATAATAAACAAAACCGGTCCGAGAACCGATCCTTGTGGTACTCCCAATGAAATTTTGAGGGGCTCGGAAATTTCATCATTCACCTTCGTTATTTGGTATCTATCGCCAAGGTACTCTTCAAACCATTTTATAGTTTTTCCTTTTATTCCTATTTTATTCAATTTTTTAATAATTATTTCTCGGTCTATTGTTTCGAAGGCTCTTTTAAAATCCAAGAAAACTGCAATTACGAACATGTTCTTATCGGTTTCCTCTTTCCAATCTTCTAAAACCAAGTTAATAGCCATTTCACAAGATTGATTGATTGATTGATTTGATATTTGCAAGGTAAATAATAAAGCAACTCCCATATTTAAAAAAAAACTATTAAAAATAGAGATTTTGAATTATTTAGTCATGCTACGTCTTTCTTGGTCATCCACGTCCTGTTTTACCATTCATTCTCACCATATATATCAATCTTACCATTATTTCGTCATCCATTCGTTCTACATCAAACCATCTCAGTGATCCTTTCTTAATCTTATCAATTACGGCTTGCTCAGATTTGCACTCTCGCTTGATTTCATCATTTGTAACCCTGTCATACATTGATTTCCCACTCATTCGTATAAGAGATTGCATTTCGATTGTGTTCACTCGGCTTCCGTTCTTTCTCTGCCAATTTCATGTTCCAATTTCATACATTAAGCCAGGGTTACAATGTTATGTCGTATTCTAGACCGGTGTGTTGGGGAGCTATCTGGTACTGACCGACCGAAGTTTCAGTTTCAGCCGCGGCTTCGGTTTCGGCCAAACATTGGCCGAAACTTTGGCTTAGCCGAAACCTGTGGTCAAGATGAGTCGGATTAGAGATATTGGATTGTTTTCCATTAAAATAATTAGTAATTATCTTCATTAAAAACGTAGAACTGGACCTTATATGTATTTTCAAAATACTTAATGCTAGAAGTGATATCCGATCTCTGTTACGATCAATTTCTTTTCAATTTCAATCCTTACCATGTCATGAGACGTAAAAATCTGTTGTTTATAACATCTTCCAAGAGCAACTTTTGTTTTTATGTCCAGAATTTATAGATTAGTCAATTCGTCACACAACTTGGAATTCTTTGGGATAGATCGTCCGGCTTTTCGTAGATCTCTTTGCCACTAAAACAGTGTGGGATGAAGATGGATTGGTATGGTTCAGCTCGAAGTTTTATGTGTTTATCGTGTTTATGAACGTATTGTATACCATCATTGTATTGCCCTTGTTTTCCACATAGTTTTATGTCATTTTTGTTCAGTTTCTTGATTATATGTTTCTACGTGTAATTGTTGCAATTGGCTTAAGCTAGGGTTTCCTAGGACAGCGGTGCCCGTATCTTAACGGCCGTAGTGAACGGTGATGCGGTGGACAGCCATCGTAACGGTGACTAGAGAGTGGTTTCCTAAGAAAACGGTGTTGATAACATTTAACAACACCGTTTTCCTAAGAAACCACTCTCTAGTCACCGTAACGACGGCTATCCACCGCATCACCGTTCACTACGGCCGTTAAGATACGGACACCGCTGTCCTAGGAAACCCTAGCTTTAGGCTGTAAAAAATTTGGACAAACTCTATCAACTCCCTGGGGAGTTGTTTATATTAACATATTACAACAGAGATGAAGAACAGTTAAGAGAAGGTAACATAGAAGTCTAGGCATCTAAGGGGCTTATGACTTGTCATTGGCTGGTTTAAGTGGCCACTTTACACACTGTGTAACATTCACCATTCTGCCTATATTTGAACATCTATATTCCTTCAATTCTTTCATCTGTTGATGTTTGTGAAGTTAAAGAGCTGAAACATTTATTTATGCGGGTGAGATTCATGTAATTGAATTATTTCACCCACATACTAGGCAACGCCTGAAAATATTATTTTTTCAATTTCTATACTTCTTCATGGACCAGGTAATTCATCAACAATATTTTGAGTTTGTCCAAATTTTTGTAGACAAGGACTGGATTCAACTCCCTGGGGAGCTGTTTATAATAACATATTATAACAGAGATGAATAACTTTTAAGAGAAGGTAATATAGAAGTCTAGGCATCTACAGGGCTTATGGCTTGTCAATGGCTGGTTTAAGTGGCCACTTTACACACTGTGTAACATTCACCATTCTGCCTATATTTGAACATCTATATTCCTTTAATTCTTTCATGTGTTGATGTTTGTGAAGTTAAAGAGCTGAAACCTTTATTTATGCGGGTGAGATTCATCTAATTGAATTATTTCACCCACATACTAGGCAACGCCTGAAAATATTATTTTTTCTTCACAAACATCATTCATCACAACAACATTCATCACAAACATCAACAGATGAAAGAATTGAAGGAATATAGATGTTCAAATATAGGCAGAATGGTGAAACATCAACAGATGAAAGAATTGAAGGAATTACATGTTCAAATATAGGCAGAATGGTGAATGTTACACAGTGTGTAAAATGGCCACTTAAACATTGACAGGTCATAAGCCCTGTAGATGCCTAGACTTCTATATTACCTTCTTTTAAATGTTCTTCATCTCTGTTGTAATATGTTAATTATATGTATAACATGACAACGAGTCATTTAACTCATCCCAATTCTTGCTAGCTCCTGACGTCACTGCGACCTGTGAAGATCTATTGTGTCCCCATGAATAGTTCTTGCCATCCAAGCCCAGGTCTATAAAGAGCCTGGCTACTGTATGGAAGGCGAGAGTTTACATTTTGCTAAATCTCCCCCTCCAAGCCTAGATCCGTAAAGTATCGGGCTATTAGGTAGGGAGCGAGCTCTTTAACATCCTCAGGTTTAAACCGTGGTCCCCTACTTTCATGTTACAAAAATTGTTAAGATGCACCGCGGTTGGCGTACGAATACAGTGCCCTATGTACCAATAATGGTTTGCATAAGTTTGGAAAGAGAGCCATGTTAAAATAATATAAGATTTTTTCGGCTTGGTTCTAAAAAAAATCTGCCCACCTCTGTCCTAAAATATTTATTTATATATTTTTTTATTTATTTTTTTATTTATTTATTTAGTTTTTTATTTATTTATTGACGGACATTGTCCATGAATACAATTTATAAGGTTTAAATATTACAATAAAAGAATAATTTAAAACATTTTTTAAAAAAAGAAAGAAGCATTGACAAACATAAGGGACATCGAGACCAGATCTGGACTATTTATTTAGTGCTCGTTTAAATCGTCGTAAACTTAAACCAAAAAAGTCCAGATCTTGTCTCGAGTTAACAATACGACAAAGGCGGGTCATTGGAGAATTTAGGTCATAGTTTGTTCTATGCTGATCGATGAACAGTACTTCATTGTTTCTCAATCTACGAGTCGGAATATTGAATTTTACTTGTCCCAGTAATGATGGAACATCGATTATACCGTTTAGTATGCCGAACATATATATGGAGTCAATATTAGTTCTACGTTTTTGTAGACTAGAAATATTTAACACTGACTCTATTTCAGCATAAGAATAATTATCTCTCTCTAGTCCAAGCATCCACGCTATTTTTCGAAGCAAGCGATGTTGGACTGATTCAATGTGATTTATTAACATAAAGTCGCCGGCAATTTGAAAGCAAGAAATAAATATTGTGTATTTTGATGCGAGTGGTGTGTAGTCTCATTGAATAAGGTTGTAAAGAAACCATACAAAATTCCTAACGTAATGAAGCAAGTAAAGGTAAATACTTCCTTTGCCCCCATATTAATGATTTGTGTCAAGTCAAAGATAATCTGGGGATTCGATTCAATGTATTTTTTAACACAATCACGAGAGGAGTTCCACATAGAACTTATAAAGCATTGGTATCCCTCATATAATATCAAGATTAAAAATGTATCAACCTTATTTATTTATATTAAACTTAATTTTTTTATGAATCTAAAATCACGAGACAGGTTCCTCAATCATTTAAAGAAGCTATATATATTCCTCACTTTTAAAAAAACCTCGATCCAATTCCGAGGATCTTGCGAATTTTTCTCCAGTATCTAAACTTTCGTCGGCCTCGTGGCGTAATGGTCAGGACGTTTGCCTACCGTGCGGGAGGTCTCGCGTTCGATTCCTGACATGGTTGATATGAAATATTTTTTAAAAAGGTATTTTCACACCAGAATATTTCGTAGTCACTGGAAGACTGATCATCTTACCTTTATGTAATAAAAAATAATCGATGTACCAATGCTGTGCCCTATGCACCATTAGGTGGGGAAAAAGTATGCTGATGATGATCTTACTTTCCAATAATATCTAAAATTCTAGAAAAAATTACAGCTCGACAAATTTCAGTTTACATAGATAATAACAGCTTGCTCTCTAACTTTTAATAAGCTAACTGAAAATTTCACTCAACTGAAACGGCACTGTTGAAGATTCTATCGGATTTCTTCTTCTTCTCTTATTTTCCACATCCGCTCCTCAGTGGAGCATGTGGACATCACCAGTTGCCTCCAGGAGAACCGACCCTATCGCCAGCCAGCATTTTTGCCTCTTCCCACGTCAATCCAGCACCCCTTAATTCCACCGAATAGAGTCGAAAGATCGTCATCGACGGCTTTCCAGGACGGCGTGAGCCCGCAGGTTAAAAAAAAGCAACATGAATTAAGGTTTTCCTGAGGCTTTTTTAACTATCACCTCCTTCACCTGGGTTTTTTTAAACTATCAGATATAGCTCTGGCAAATGAGTCTGGCAAACACGCGATACTTGCTCCCTTTGACATGAGAGCTGCAGTTAATACAATTGGTTATAGGTTTTTTATAAAAAGGACAGAAGTAACTTCTGGAATTTCTGGTCTCACTGACGCATGGATTCAATCGTATTTTTCAGAGTGAACGCTATCAGTTTAAGTTGCGGGTACAAATCTTAATTAATCCTTCTTAAATCTGGCGTCTCGCAAGGTTTTTTCCTTGGACTAATGCTTGTAACACTGTGCGTCGACGATGTGTCCAAAATTATTCATTCATTCGGGTTGCTTTCTCATTGTTACGCAGATGATCAATACATCTATTTTTACTGCTCTCCTCAAGTTATAAATAATTTGAAAAATTGCGTGTCTCAATGAATCCAAATCGTAAATAACTGGATGCCATCAAACAGTCAAAATTAATCCATTTCAAACTGGATTTCTACTGAAAATTACAAAAAAACGATAAGACTCTTAAAACCGATCTCCAATTTTTAATCACAGGTTGTGATCTTATCCCTAGTATAAATGTTAAACTACTGGAAGTTCATTTAGATTCAAATCTTTCTTTTCGTTCTCAGGTCAATAAAACGGCGAGTGCTGGTTTCTTTCAACTCCAATAAATCTAATCCACACCGAAAAATATTCCAGTAGATGAAACTAAAGCTCTTGGGTATGCTAATATCGTTTCCAATCTGGATTACTGTAATGGAATATACTCTTACGCAAATTTCTTGAAATAGCAAACTGATAAACTTCAATCTGTTTTAAATGCGGCAGCAAGGTTTATTAAGGGAATAAAAACAATATTCTCACATTTCACAATATCTTTGAGATTTTCACTGGTTGAAAAGCCCAGAGAGAAAGCTTTGCTGGACAGTATTCAAATCCTTTCATAACATGGCTCCAAAATACTTATCAGACTTCCGTATTAGGGAAAACAAATATGTCAAAGAAAATCTACTCTTAGGTGAATATTTGATTCAGGTAGAGACACATTTTACGAAATCCAGGGTTGCCTAAACACTAGATATTTTCGCCGTTGCCAGCCCCTCTGCCTGGAACCAATTGCCTTCACGCGGATCATCGAAAGTCCCAGTCAGCTTAGATCTCAACTGAAATCTCAATTCGTTCGTTTACCATACCCTTAAATTTTTTAATTAAAAAATATAATATGTTTTGTTAGCTTAGTTAGAATTTAAGCTTATGTATTAAATTGTAAAGCGCCCTTGATGAGATTTTGGACTAAAACGGCGCATATAAATCAGAGTCTTGTGATAATAATAACTGTAACGAAAATTTAGAAGACCTTCACTTCAATATTTATGACGGTTCTGGTGTCCCTCTGTCTAGCCGTATATGTCCTGCCGATTGCCACTTTAATTTTGCCACACGGTTTATGACATCAGCAACTTTGGTTCTACGTCTAATTTCTTCGTTTCTTATCATTTCTCGGAGACTCACACCAAGCATCGGCCATTACGTGAACCGTTGTGTGCATTTTAATTTTTGACCACTCTTTACTGTAAGGATTGTCGCCTCTAGTCCATAAACCACCATCGTTGTAAATACCTTATCTTCTATAAGCTTTTTTGTAAATCCTCCTTTCTGTAGCAATATATGGTTCAAATGTGTTTTAATGAATACGATTAAATTAATATTTCCTTTTCTAGAACCATCAGAGGAAGGTGTTGATGATGCCGATGTGGGTGAAGACTGTTGCTACGATGGCGAAGATTGGGCTGATGCAGGGTGCTCTCCTCCTGAAGACCCTGACAGGACCAAAACATGCCTGGACAGCGCTACCAAGTGCTGTCAGAAGGTTCTCAAGTAAGGAATAGTTCTACCTTTAAGATCTTAGACATAGATATAGCTAGATCAAAAAATAGATATTAAAGCTATTGGCCTTTTTTCTTTCATTTAAAATACCAAAAAGGCCTGCTTACTACTTTTGATGGCCATGGCTTTTGAAAATAAACTTCAGGAGTTTAAAAACACATATTTGAAATAATTTTGTCAAATCGATATCTAATCAATTTTGAATGCAATCTGTAAAGATTCACCTTTTCCCCTCAATCTAACAAAAAACATTTTATGTGCAATGTGTACCCTTCTAATTTTTTTTCTGTGTGCAAAAACAATAGGAGTCATTGATGACATTGATGTTATGTTCATATTCTTGAAGATGGAGGTCAGCGCTATACAAGGTCCTGACGTCACCTTGACCTGTGCAATGATCTATTGTGACGGGTCCTCAGAAACTAATTCTCATCCTCTTAGCCCAGGTTTTTTATGAGCCAGCTATTAAGTGGATGGCGAGTGTTCTGCCCAGGTCTTCGAAGTATCGGGTTATAAGATAGAGAATGGGCACTCTCACATTTGCAGGTTTAACTGGTGGTCCCAAGAATATATGGAGTTTTGGAATACGGAGATTCAACATCTACACTGTAGAATTTATATCAAGTAATTTCAATAAGGTTTATTCTAGTAAAGTGCTTATTCAATATAAGGAAGATATTTGGTGGTGTCATCCAAAATGGAGTGTGGAGGAGACGGTTTAATCGTGAATTAGAGGCACTGTTTGAGAAACCTAAGATTGCAAAATTCATTCAAATAAGAAGATTAAATGCTTGCATTTAGGCGTAAAAATGTTGCCACTATAAAAAAATAATTTAGTTTTTATATTTTTCCCATCTGTTTTACTATTTTTTTGAAAGTATGTATCAAGTCATTAAAAGAGCCGGATTAGTAATTGCTCGCTAGATAAATACAGACACAAGTTAAGCACACCGTCTTGGTAATTTTCAAATGCCATATAAAAATTATGTTCTAGCTTTGCTTAAATTGGGATTTATTTGAGTTAATAATCGCTTTGAAGTAGGCACTTTTTTTATTGGAGCCTTTTTAAAATATGAATGAGAACTATCCAAAAGTTTAATTGGGTAAGGAACGCGGAGTAAAGTTTCGGCGTCACTTATTGGGTAAATTAGATCAAATTATCTAAAATCGGCATACTGGGGTAGATAAAGATAGTATGGTCTTGGTCTATATTACAGCTGCGGGTGGTGGACTTTTGGATCCCCTCAATATTATGAATTGTTAAAAAATATAAAAAAATATGTACCGTGACAAATGAGTTTTTCCTAAACTGCTAAGAGCATAATTATTTTATTTTTATTTGTTTATTTGACATTTTGTGTACATATACATATAAGGCGGGCATATTGCCTTAGGGCAATTTCTTCCTACCTACCAAAGCCGTTCAGTTTGAGAAAATTACAAGTACATGGACATATTAAATCTTATAATTTTAAACAAAAACTAAAAACAGAGTTTAACAAAAAAAAAGTACACAAAAATAACACTATATTATGAAGAGAGGAGAGGGGATAGGAAGAAAATAAGAAGGATCAAGGAATTATTTAAATATTTAGATAGTGACATTTCTATCTTGACTTAAATGTAAATAAAGAAGGGGCCAACAACATTAGTGGGTAGATTATTCCATTAGTGGGTAGATTATTCCATAATTAAGCAGCAACTACTATGAAAAAGGAGGTAAACAAATTAGAGAGTTGAAAGGGTATTAAAAGGGTTCTCTCGTTACTATACGAAGAGATAATCCGTGTTGTAATAAAGGTTGGAAGAGCTCTCTCAGATAAACAGGCGACGTGGTATTATTTAAAATATTATGAAGAAGTGATAGAATGTGAATGTTTCTTCTATGCCTGATACTGAACCAGTGTAGTTGCGTGCGATATTCGGTTATGTGGTTGAATTTGCGAAGATCAAAGATATAACGTATACAAACATTCTGCAATCGTTCTAACTTATCAAGTAATTCAGAGTTAGCATCTGGATAACATACATCCGCATAGTCAAGGAGTGGAAGAAGTAAGCTCTGGACTAATGTTTGCTTAACATTAATTGGAAAGAAATTTTGTAATCTTTTGTTCTGTATGTATAATATTATGTTTTACCAATAAATAATATTAAAAAATGCATTTTGTTATAAAATTGTCCTCTTTTGATATTATTTATTAGTGGGCCGATGATGTATGAAGCTTTTTTTTGACATCAAAGTAAAAGGGGTCTAAAAAGTTAGATTTTGGATCTTATTGAACGTAATTTTTTTTTTTTAAAATCCATATTACTTTTGACCCTTTAACCAAGGTTTGAAGATTATCACTGTCTGAGCATTTTGTTAATTATCTATATTGATAAAATATTTTTTCTTAGTAAAGATATAACTTAATCACAAAACAAATTCGAACACGTTTTAAAACTACCGAAATGCGAAAAGTTTACACTCCGTGGAACTGATGCCGTTGAGCGCCTGGCAAATATTAACGAAAACAATGGCTCATTAAAACAATCTTACCCATTTACTGAAAAACAAAGTGCAACTTACGCCCTTAAGTACTTATTTAAAATGGTTTCATGCACATCATTAAATTAATTGGATTGATTTTCTTACTTAAATACGAAATGACAGCCGATTTAGCGCAAAAAACCGACTTTTTCAAAAATTTCAAGCTCTGGTTGAGAGCCAAAAGCAGTATCGAATATTTTTTTGATATTTTTTGCATTCCGAGTAATTCAAGAGGCAACTTTATAGGCCCTTTTTATTCCAAAATTAAGAGAAAAAATATATCTGCCAATCCTATTATTTATAGATATTTTTCACAGGAATGTCTCTTTTTTGCAGGGATAGAGAATCGTGTAAGAAGGGAGTCCAGCTAGCAAAAGAGACAAATAATTGTGACGAGATTGAAAGCGATGGAGTCGTAAGTATTTTTTTATTTTAATTATTTCCGAAATAATTCGATCAGATGAATCTCTTCACAACAATAAAGGGTTGCGTTCTTTAACTTCACCAAAATCGACATATGGAAGAGTTGAAGATATATGGATGTTACACAGTGTGTAAAGTGGCCACTTAAGGTATGAACTCTTTTTTTCCATGATATATTTTGTTTCCCTTTAGGAATATTTTTGTTTTTTTTACAAATATATATATATTTTTTAATTACTATAAAAAAATACCATATAATCTTTTACAGAATATTTTATTTTCTCTTTTAACAGTGTAACACAAAAATATTATAACTGTCGATTTATTAAAGGAGCAAAAATTCACATTCTCTTGTATACCACGAACAGGCCATGCCTTTGTGGGATTTTTTGTATGCGTTTTTAACTATTAATATGTATTTTATTGCTATGTAATTATCCTTTATTTTTTTAATACTCTGTTTTACATCTTATGTATATTGTAAAAAAAACAAAAAAAACTTTTTTTTTTAACCAGCCAATGACAGGTCATAAGTCTTGTAAATGCCTAGACTTTCACATTCCCTTCTCTAAGATGATCTTCATTCCTGTTGTAATTAGTTAATAATTTATTTGCTGTACGCATAACGCATCCCTGCGTAGATTCCTCCATAAAATACCTTCATTATCAATATTGGCTTACCTTATCTGGTCTGTTTACCCGAACCCAGCGTTAATTTGTTGCATCTGCTACTAGGGACAGAGCGTCTCATTGTATAACAATCGTATTTTCTGCAGCACTAGAGATACAAGATTATACGTGGCTAGCAACAACGTCAAGCTATCACCAGATACTCGGCATGCGAGGAACCAGGCAAACTATTGTCTTTTATGTTGATTCGCACAGTTCAAACAGCGCCAAGTGCCTACCAGTGCGAGCCGTGATTTAGTTTATAGGTAATCTACAAAAAATGATCATTAATTTGTACCAACATATAAGTACATAATATGTTAGCAACACAATGAGGAATTCCACTATTTTCTATTTTTTTTTCTATTAGCGTACTATTTAACTAAGCAAAAATATACAAATATATATATTTTTGTGCGTTATTTACAAATATATGATTTTTTAAAGTTACATTTATCAAATACCGCGTCAATTGACTGTAATCAGTGTGTCACTTTTCAGAAGTGACATCATGAAACGGTTGGCGTTCTTACTTTCACTGACCTGACAGGAATCTATGGAATATTATCGTAATTTGCTCATTTCTATGTTATGGCTGTTTTTACGAACGTTTCGATTTAGAAAAACCTAGAAAGTTGACATAATCTCTGGTTGAAATGTCAAATTATACAAATTATACTCTTTTTTTTCTATGGTCAAAACGTTGCGGGGGCTTTAAAGCGGAAACCGGAAATACTACACGTAGATATAAGGAGTGACGTCATTATTTACAATTTTAAAATAAATACTACTTTTAACATTTTTTATTTATTTTTGCGTGCGTTTTTTAGATATTTCATCCCACTCCAAAATTTTTAAATATTCACTTGTACACGAAAACATTTTTAAAATTTAATTCCGGGTTGGGCTGGAATTCCTCATTATAAATGACGATTTTTTCTGTGGTTCTGTGAAAATCAACCCAAACAACAATTATTATTAACCGCGCGATAAGCGTAGCTTAATTCTACACTATTTTAACCCTCCCTCCCCGGTGATGTGTAGCTAGTACACATTGCGTCTAACGACTATAATGTCTTTATAAATATAATAAACATTGGGTTTAGATTTTCAGTATACCTTCATTACACATTAACGTATCGACTGAAATAATTTGTTTTTATATATTATATATAAGTACTTATTAGGCACAACAAAAGCATTTTATTGGAAATCGGGGATAAATTATACTCACAGTATACCAATGTTTCGCATTGTTGCATATGAAGAAAAGAGTAAAGAATTTACGCCCGTCGCAGTCAGTCGCGTAGTCCAGTACTAGCTACGAGCTACGAGTACTTAGTAGCTCTCGGGAAGTTAGCGCGAGTGCACGTTTTGCCCAAGTCGTTAGCGATACCCAATGGTTTTTTCACGTTTTCAGCAGTTAGATTTGAAATATTATCATTTTGAATTAAATTATGGTTAATTAAAACCATTCCCTATAAATATTCAATTTTTCCCGATTTAAATATCTTATTTTTTTAATGTGTAGTGACTACACTACTCTATAGTGGTATGTTGGTGATTTTTAATAAATAAAAACTATTTAATTTATATTCCCATAAACATATTCACTAAAAAAACATTAGTTTCGAAATTAAATAAAATGGTAAGCGGTGCAAAATCCCTTATTTTGACCATTGGCCCCTAATGCCTACTCATCTTTTCTATGGCTCCATTCTTCTTCTTCATGTCGGGTCCCTCCGACGCGACGTTGACGATCACTCAGGAGAAAGCTTCCCTATCCTCAGCAGTGCGAAATAGCTCCTCCACAGTTCTAATCCTGGTCCATGCTCGGATGTTTCGAAGCCAGGAAAGCTGTTTTCTTCCGACCCCTCTACGTCACTCAATCTTCTCCTTCGTGGCAAGCTAAAGTATGGCATATTTATCACCTCTCAACACATGGCCAAAATATGAAATCTTACGGAGCTTAACAGTGGTAAATAGTTCTCTATTAATATTGGCTCTACGTAATACTTCATTGTTGGTTATCATATCAGTCCAAGATATTGTTAACATTCTACGGTGGATCCACATTTCAAATGCTTCAAGGCGGTTTATAATACTAACTTTTAGAGTCTACGCCTCTACACCGTACAGTAAGACAGACCATTTGTTATCTCAGCTTAAGGTTTATACTATCGTCACAAATAAGGAGTCTCAAATAAGTAAAAGCAATAGAATTTTAATAAACAGCAGATATAATTAAAAAAACCTACCCTTATTAGCCCCCTTAGTTGGACCCTGTTCATTGTAATAAAGCAATCAATGTTTTTCTAATAATAGAATCTTCTCTTAAATTACACCGCCAACACATGTTTCAATAATTTATCTCACTCAGTTCCATTGAAATATTGCGTATTGTATCTTTTTCAACTTATTTTTAAATTTACCCACACTTAAGATAATATTTAGTTTTATATCAATTATCCTTACACTGTATAATATTCACCAGTCTGAAGATGCCCATTAGAGGGTGAAAGCGCTAATTGGTCAAAATAAATTAATAACTTATATGTAAATATAAGTTATTACATCGTCACAAATAAGATTTTTCATTTTGTTGAATCCTGTTCGGGCTGCTTCTATTCAGCATTTTATCTCAATGTCGGGGTTTAGATTTTCAGTGATGAATCTGAACGGTTTGACTCTCTCAATATTGACATCTTTAAGTTGGAGATTTACATTTAGATGACTCTCTTAGCTAAAAACCATTAGTTAAGTTTAGTTTCCGTTAACATTTAAACTTTTAAACCATAATATTCCATATCTATCATTATCGAAATGCTTTTTATGCATTTATTTTCTACGTTGGACAAGTTCAACACCAAGGGTTAGCAACCAAGGGTCCCAACACTTATGTATGGAAGTGAAGGTTTTTTATTTATAGGTTGTTGTTTATTAATTTTATTTTTATTTTAAGTGATTTTTTTATTTTTTTTCTTTTTGAAATCAATGTATGACAGGGTTACGAATGATGAAATCAGGCGAGAGTGTAAATCTGAGACAAGTATAATTGATAAGATTAAGAAAGGGTCTCTGATATGGTTCGGTCACGTAGAATGAATGGACGACGAGAGAATGGTAAAACAAGTATACATGGCAAAAATGAACGGCAACGTTAGACGAGGACGACCAAGGAAGACGTGGCATGATCAAATAAACTAAAATCTTAAGTCTGGTCATGTCAAAAGCAGACAGAACCGAAAGGCATGTATGACAAGATGTATGAATGTGGAAGAGGCTAGGATTGTATGCCAGGATAGACGTGTGTGGCGGTCCATTCTCTCTGCCTACAACGAGAAATGGCGTGATGGTAGTAGTAGTAGTAGTAGTAGGGTTAGCAACACTACTTCCCTTTGATGAAAACGTTGATTGGATCTGACTGGGACTGTCGATGATTGGAGTGTGGAAGTAATCGGTTCCAGGCAGGAAGCCGATCTCCGAACCTAGTGTTTGGACAGTGCCCGCCCGAGTTTGACAAGTTTTCATTTGCCTGAATAAATAGGTTAAGGCCCGAAGGGTTTTATACTGACTAGCAAAGCTTTTATTTTATTCCCTTAGGGCTTTTTAACCAGTGCAAATCTTGAAGGTGTTGCAAGATGTGATTACTCCCGTAATAAGCCATGCTGCCACATTGAATATAAATCAAAGTTTATCAGATCTAAATTTGTTGGAACAGAGGGAAAACATTTTTGAGCATGGAATATGGAAGTCTAAACGTTTACAGGGTTTATGACCTGTCGTTGGCTGGTTTAAGTGGCCACTTTACAAACTGTGTAACATTCAACTGTAAATGCCTATATGTTGGGCACACCGATGTGAGTTGCAATATTTCAAGCGAATTATTTTAAACGGACAAAGGCAACCTCTTCTGGCTCTTTCTAGAGCATATAGGACATGCTCAACGGATGCACTCCCGGTTCTAACGGGCATGTTTCCTTTAGATCTGGAGGTTCAGCGACGATCTGCAAAATTCCACCTAAAAAGAAGGCGTTCCTCTGTTATTGGTGGCGTCCGTCTACTCCCAACTGAACGAATGTCTCAATCAAATATTTAAAAAATGACTTTAATTGCTCTTCTTAATGCTTGGCAATCGCGATGGGAATCTTCCTCTTCAGGGAGGGTTACCTTTCTTTTTTTTCCTTCAATCCGTCAGCGCTTAGAATCTTCTTGGGTTATCCCCGATCGCTGGATTACGCAGTTTTTATCAGGTCATGGTAAATTCAATCAAACATTATTTGTTTTTAATATTGTTGACTCCCCTTCGTGCTGCTTCGGATATCCTAACCAATCTTCTGAACACATCCTGTGGTCTTGTCCCTTTCCCCTTCTCTATGATTACCGAATGGAGCTTCTCGCTACTATCCGTGGCCGTGTTATAGGTCCTGTCGGATATACAGATCTGGTGGCTTCTAAAAAGAATTTCAAGGCTTTGTAATCATTTCGGCGAATTGATCATGTCCAATCAATTTAATCCCAGTCAGTGAAGAATTCACTTTCCTCTCTTCTTAATCCAATGAAGTGCATATTATGTACTTCTGGATTACTTTCTTTCAGCACAAAGATGCTAAGGCTACCAGATTTCAGAGAGCTCCTTCGGGCAGCTTTTCTCGTTTGACAACGAGCAAATTTTCCGTGTATGTGGGCACCGCCAAGGAGACTTATGTCCTCAGATGCGGTGTGCGGTATGTGGTGGGTAAGCTATGTAAATGTCTATACTTCCATATTCTTTTCTCAAAAATGTTGTAACAAATTTTGATCTCAACAACTCCCTAGGGAGGATATCCAGCCTGTCTGCAAACATTTGTACATACTCAAAACATTGGTATTGGAATCAACTTACTGGTAAAAAAGAAGTATAAAAATTGGAAAAATTATTTCAGGCGTTCCCTAGTAGTAGGTGAATTGGTTCAGCCGGATAAATCTTATCCGTATGATAAAGGTTTCAGCGGTTTTACTTCACAAAAGTCAACATATGGAAGAGTTGAGTAAATGTGGATGTTCAAACATAGGCCATCTACCTAGTTCATGAAGTATAAACATTGAAAAAGGTTTTCAGGCATAGTGCGTAGGTGAAATAATTAAATTAGATGAATCTCACCAGCAACATTAAAAGTTTCAGCTCTTTAACTTCACAAACGTCAACAAATGGAAGAGTTGATGGAATAAAAATTTCAAATATAGGCAGAATGGTTAATGTTAAACAGTGAGTAAAGTGGTCACTTAAACCAGCCAATTAAAGGTCAAAAGCCCTATGGATGCCTAGACTGCTATATTCTCTTTTCTAAAATGTTATTCATGTCTGTTGTAATATGTTTATATTAACAGCTCCCTAGGGGGTTTAATCCAGTCATTGTCTACAAAAATTTGGACAAACGCAAAACATTGTTGAAAAATAAAATAATGGAAGCAAGGAATGTCACTCAATAACCCTGGCATGTATTGTTCCTGTCTTAATTTTCCCGAATAGAACAATTGAGTCAGGGGTCAAGACAATTAAGGTTGCTAATGACTCAATGTTTAAAGGAGAATTGAGAATCATGACCTCGAAAATACAGATAAGGTCAAGATTTAAAAAACCTTATTAACATATTATTTGTGTTTTAAGCATTAACTTTGTGGTCAAAAATTTTCATTAATGTTAGTAAATATTAGTATTTATTTATTTATTTATTTATTTATTTATTTATTCACACTTATTATCAAAATACAATTCCATATTCACTTTGCCCAGCTAACAAGGGTACATACCCCGTTCCAAGCTAGGCAATTACATTTTAATATATTATAATACTTAACAAATTAATATAGAGCACAGACAAACAAAATATAAACTTATTCGGATACACATTTTGTTTCATATACATACAGACATACACATATATACACACATGTATATATAAATATACACATATATACATATGTACATACACACACACGTACATACACGCATGCGCATACACATACATACATTCATAAAAACATAGACTATTTATTTATGCGAAACTTCATGGTTGTCATCTATAAATATATATTTTTTAAATTATTCTTTATTTTTTATATTTTATTTTTGACATCCAGTAAGGTTCTCCAATCCGTGGCATGCATCAACTTTTCTGACTCCCTACGACCAATGTCATGAAAGAGCGAGGTCAACACCTTCCGTAACTTGACAACACTCCCGTCTTTCCACGATTCTGGCAAAAGGTTATGAACCTTTTTGCCTACGTTATAGTGTTGTCTCGATGCCAGAACAGTGTTGACCCCTTCACTTGGTATCAGATCCCTATTAGAGTATCTTGTATTATGGTTGTGGTTGACGCTTGGGTAAATGTCTCTCTTTATGTGTGTAACCACTACCGTTCTCAATATATACTGTTGAATAATATTCAGTACTCTGAATTCTTTGAAGAGCAAGTCACTTGGATAGCGAAATGTTTTTTTTAAGATGACTCGGATTAAAGATTTCTGTGCAATTGCTACAGGTTCAAGGGCGGTTTTTGTGCAAGCTCCCCAACCAATTAGACCGTAAGTCAACACAGAATTTGCCAGTGCATGGTATAGGTGTTTCAAGTCCGGGACTTTATTTATTTATTTTGTTCATTAACGCCCAAAAGGCATTTACAAAAATTAAAAATAAAACACATGCTAACATACTAAATAATACACACAGAATATATAGAAAAAATATGTGAAATTAGTTAGAAAGGATATAATTTAAAGTTTTACAAAGTAAAAAAAATAACTTAAAATATTTAAAATAACTTTTTGATTTTAGATAGTGTTTTTCTGGGTTATTATGCCGTGTTTGTGGGCTTTGTATTGCCGACGTTTCGGAGCACATTGCAGTGTCCATCTTCAGGGCTGAATGTATGAGTGTAGTTTTTAGTGTGTTTAATTGTGAGGAATTTGTACCGTGTCGCAGTCGGGCAATGTATGTGGTTAAGTGTGTGGAGTTTGTACCGTGGGCTTTGGAAGCACCGGGTACCATGAGGTTCGTAGTCGTAACCCATCATCCCTGTTTATGTTATTAGGATGCTTGTATATTTCTATGGCTTCCTTTATTAAACGGGCTTGATGATTTTTGGGCTTTCCAAGGACATTTGGCTCAAATGAGAAATTATGCCCTGTTTCTATGTAGTGCTCTGCAAGAGCTGATTTATCCGGGTAGCCCAACTTGCATGCACTCTTGTGCTCTTTTATTCTTGTCATTATGTTTCTGGCAGTCTGCCCTATGTAGACTGTTTCACAGCTTTTGCAATTTAATTTATATACTCCATCTGTTTCAAGTGGGTCCCGATCTTTTACTGATTTTAGTAAGTTTCTTACTTTTGAGGTCGTACCGAACACTGTCCTTATGTCCCGTTTCTTAAGCGTTTTTGCGATTCTATCCGTGACATTTTTGACATAGGGAAGGAACGCTATTCTTTTATCCGTATTAGCATCATCCATCTTGGAAATATTCTTTGGATTTGTTACCGACATTATTCTTCTTTTTATATCCTTCTTTTCATAGCCATTACTTTCTAATACTTTTGTCAGTATATTCAATTCCTCTTCTAGGTTACTTTCTTCACAAATACGTGTTGCCCTTCTGGCCAGCGTGTTTATGATGCCTAATTTTTGAGATGGGTGGTGATGTGAGGTAGCATGGAGATACTGGTTTGTATGTGTGGGTTTTCTATACACCGTATGTCCCAGTCTGCCATCTTCCTTTCTGCTTAATTTGACGTCTAGAAAAGATAGGCTTTTGTCCTCCTCTACTTCCATAGTAAACTGTATTGCCGGGTGGAGATTATTTAGGTGGTCTAAAAACACTGTTAATCTTTCTGCACCATGATTCCAAATGACAAATACGTCATCTACGTATCGAAGCCATACTTTGGGTGCATATGGAGCTGTGTCCAAGGCCGTTTCTTCAAATGTCTCCATGAAAAAGTTTGCTAGAACCGGCGATAAAGGATTGCCCATAGCCACTCCTTCTAACTGTTTAAAAATTTCATTTTCAAAAGAAAAGTATCCATTTGTTAAGCAGTACTCAAATAAAGCGCACATGTCTTCACTAAAAATCTCTCTTATAAGTACCATTGCGTCATTCAGGGGCACATTCGTGAAAAGTGACACTACGTCAAAACTGACTAATATATCATCCTTCTCAACTTTTAACTCCTTTATTGTATCCACGAAATGTGAAGAATCTCTGACAAATGAAGTGGTTTTTCCCGTGTGTTTTTGAAGGAGACTTGCCAAGTATTGTGAGAGTTTGTATGTAGGAGCACCTATAGTGCTTACTATTGGCCTCAAAGGAGTGCCTTCTTTGTGTATTTTTGGTAGTCCGTATAGTGCTGGAGTTTTCGGAGCTTGTGTAAATATCTTCCAATGTAAGTCTTTAGGAATATTAGATTTCCTCACTAACTCCCTTATTCCTTTATCAATCTTATTGGTGGGATTTTTCTTTAGTTTTTCATATGTCTTGCTTTTTAATAGCTCACGCATCTTGTCAGAATATGTTTTTTGATCCAATCCACGGTTGCGTTTCCTTTGTCGGCTGGTAGAATTAAAATATCTTTATTGTCCCTTAGTTCTTTTAAGGCTATGCGTTCCTGTTTGGATATGTTAGATGGTGGTAATTTAGTTTTTCTTAATATCAGGCAAGTATCTTGTCGGATTTCTTCCGCAACTGCAATAGGGATCTTCTTACTTAGTGCCGCCTCAACTCCACATATTATGTCCTCAACCGGGATGGTCTTAGGCGTAACTGCAAAGTTGAGTCCTTTACTGAGTACCGATATTGCATCTTTGTTCAGAGTTTGGCTAGATAGATTCATCACCACTTTCTGTGGATCCAGTTGAATTGTCTTTTCTTTCTTTCTCTTTTCCATTTCTTGGAATTTCTTTTTCTGTTTCTTCTCTACTGCTAGTTTACTTCTTTCAGCTTGGGTATGGGTTATGTCTTCAATCTTCATGAAGTGTTGGGGTGACAAGGTAGCACCGAGGAGAAGATGCAGATCATACAGGGTTTTCGAGATTTTGTCTAACTCGAAACGGGTATTGCTTATCCTTTCCCTGAGTAGCGCTCTTTGGAATACTCTCTCGGACTTGAGTGTGCGAATATTTCGATGTATTTTAATGTGTGTAGGTATGATGCACTGGTCTCTACACCTCAGCAAAAATGCTAAACTAGTTAGCAAGTTCACTTTCTTCTTCCGGAGATTCTCCAGGCGTCGTGTAGAAAAGTAGATCTCCTCCCCATAGAGGTTCGTAATCAAGGTTCGTAGGTTTTCACGGCCTTCAGAATATAGATAGTGTTTTTCTGGGTTATTATGCCGTGTTTGTGGGCTTTGTATTGCCGACGTTTCGGAGCACATTGCAGTGTCCATCTTCAGGGCTGAATGTATGAGTGTAGTACTACATAGAAACAGGGCATAATTTCTCATTTGAGCCAAATGTCCTTGGAAAGCCCAAAAATCATCAAGCCCGTTTAATAAAGGAAGCCATAGAAATATACAAGCATCCTAATAACATAAACAGGGATGATGGGTTACGACTACGAACCTCATGGTACCCGGTGCTTCCAAAGCCCACGGTACAAACTCCACACACTTAACCACATACATTGCCCGACTGCGACACGGTACAAATTCCTCACAATTAAACACACTAAAAACTACACTCATACATTCAGCCCTGAAGATGGACACTGCAATGTGCTCCGAAACGTCGGCAATACAAAGCCCACAAACACGGCATAATAACCCAGAAAAACACTATCTATATTCTGAAGGCCGTGAAAACCTACGAACCTTGATTACGAACCTCTATGGGGAGGAGATCTACTTTTCTACACGACGCCTGGAGAATCTCCGGAAGAAGAAAGTGAACTTGCTAACTAGTTTAGCATTTTTGCTGAGGTGTAGAGACCAGTGCATCATACCTACACACATTAAAATACATCGAAATATTCGCACACTCAAGTCCGAGAGAGTATTCCAAAGAGCGCTACTCAGGGAAAGGATAAGCAATACCCGTTTCGAGTTAGACAAAATCTCGAAAACCCTGTATGATCTGCATCTTCTCCTCGGTGCTACCTTGTCACCCCAACACTTCATGAAGATTGAAGACATAACCCATACCCAAGCTGAAAGAAGTAAACTAGCAGTAGAGAAGAAACAGAAAAAGAAATTCCAAGAAATGGAAAAGAGAAAGAAAGAAAAGACAATTCAACTGGATCCACAGAAAGTGGTGATGAATCTATCTAGCCAAACTCTGAACAAAGATGCAATATCGGTACTCAGTAAAGGACTCAACTTTGCAGTTACGCCTAAGACCATCCCGGTTGAGGACATAATATGTGGAGTTGAGGCGGCACTAAGTAAGAAGATCCCTATTGCAGTTGCGGAAGAAATCCGACAAGATACTTGCCTGATATTAAGAAAAACTAAATTACCACCATCTAACATATCCAAACAGGAACGCATAGCCTTAAAAGAACTAAGGGACAATAAAGATATTTTAATTCTACCAGCCGACAAAGGAAACGCAACCGTGGTATTGGATCAAAAAACATATTCTGACAAGATGCGTGAGCTATTAAAAAGCAAGACATATGAAAAACTAAAGAAAAATCCCACCAATAAGATTGATAAAGGAATAAGGGAGTTAGTGAGGAAATCTAATATTCCTAAAGACTTACATTGGAAGATATTTACACAAGCTCCGAAAACTCCAGCACTATACGGACTACCAAAAATACACAAAGAAGGCACTCCTTTGAGGCCAATAGTAAGCACTATAGGTGCTCCTACATACAAACTCTCACAATACTTGGCAAATCTCCTTCAAAAACACACGGGAAAAACCACTTCATTTGTCAGAGATTCTTCACATTTCGTGGATACAATAAAGGAGTTAAAAGTTGAGAAGGATGATATATTAGTCAGTTTTGACGTAGTGTCACTTTTCACGAATGTGCCCCTGAATGACGCAATGGTACTTATAAGAGAGATTTTTAGTGAAGACATGTGCGCTTTATTTGAGTACTGCTTAACAAATGGATACTTTTCTTTTGAAAATGAAATTTTTAAACAGTTAGAAGGAGTGGCTATGGGCAATCCTTTATCGCCGGTTCTAGCAAACTTTTTCATGGAGACATTTGAAGAAACGGCCTTGGACACAGCTCCATATGCACCCAAAGTATGGCTTCGATACGTAGATGACGTATTTGTCATTTGGAATCATGGTGCAGAAAGATTAACAGTGTTTTTAGACCACCTAAATAATCTCCACCCGGCAATACAGTTTACTATGGAAGTAGAGGAGGACAAAAGCCTATCTTTTCTAGACGTCAAATTAAGCAGAAAGGAAGATGGCAGACTGGGACATACGGTGTATAGAAAACCCACACATACAAACCAGTATCTCCATGCTACCTCACATCACCGCCCATCTCAAAAATTAGGCATCATAAACACGCTGGCCAGAAGGGCAACACGTATTTGTGAAGAAAGTAACCTAGAAGAGGAATTGAATATACTGACAAAAGTATTAGAAAGTAATGGCTATGAAAAGAAGGATATAAAAAGAAGAATAATGTCGGTAACAAATCCAAAGAATATTTCCAAGATGGATGATGCTAATACGGATAAAAGAATAGCGTTCCTTCCCTATGTCAAAAATGTCACGGATAGAATCGCAAAAACGCTTAAGAAACGGGACATAAGGACAGTGTTCGGTACGACCTCAAAAGTAAGAAACTTACTAAAATCAGTAAAAGATCGGGACCCACTTGAAACAGATGGAGTATATAAATTAAATTGCAAAAGCTGTGAAACAGTCTACATAGGGCAGACTGCCAGAAACATAATGACAAGAATAAAAGAGCACAAGAGTGCATGCAAGTTGGGCTACCCGGATAAATCAGCTCTTGCAGAGCACTACATAGAAACAGGGCATAATTTCTCATTTGAGCCAAATGTCCTTGGAAAGCCCAAAAATCATCAAGCCCGTTTAATAAAGGAAGCCATAGAAATATACAAGCATCCTAATAACATAAACAGGGATGATGGGTTACGACTACGAACCTCATGGTACCCGGTGCTTCCAAAGCCCACGGTACAAACTCCACACACTTAACCACATACATTGCCCGACTGCGACACGGTACAAATTCCTCACAATTAAACACACTAAAAACTACACTCATACATTCAGCCCTGAAGATGGACACTGCAATGTGCTCCGAAACGTCGGCAATACAAAGCCCACAAACACGGCATAATAACCCAGAAAAACACTATCTATATTCTGAAGGCCGTGAAAACCTACGAACTTTTTGATTTATTCTTTGACAAAGCTTGAACATTGAGAGATATTTTGTTGGAGTAACGTATACAGCTTTTTTGCGAAAATTTTCTAATTTCTTGGATTCTGAAGTGAGCAAAGCTAGCTTTTCTTTATGTTCAAACTTAGGCAAAACTGTTAATGTTACATAGTATGTAAAGTTTCCACCAGCCAATGACAAGTCGTCAGCCTTAGGTATAAATGCCGAGAATTTCCTATTTCCTATTCTAAAATATTCTCCATTTACGTTGAAATACGTAATTTTAATATTATTTATCCGCTTTCAGAGATGCTGTGAAGAATGTCGAATCGCCATGATCCTTGGAGAAAATGACGGATGTAAAGATGTTAATCAAAATTCTACTTATTTCGACTGCTGCAGAGTACGTCATACATTATGCTTTTATTAATTTTATTGCTTAACGGACTTCCTGTCCAACCACAATTTTTTCAAAGCCATTCGATAGACTTACGAAAGACCTCATGGATTGGCAATGAAGACACAAATGTACAAATATTGAACTTAACCTGAACAATCTTAGAAACTATTTAAAATTATAATAGGTATGGTTATACCTTGATTTAGGCAGACATGGCAAATGTGTCAACATTAAGCCAGGAGTGATGACACCACTTGTTTCTTGAGTGGTTGCCAGTTGCTATAGGAACACATCGACATTGCAGGTTAGGGAAAGTTCTGTTTACTGTTCTGAGGATCCTTGGCAGAGGTGAAACGAATCCCATGTTGGTTTTAAAATTTCCTACAGCAAAGAAAGCATTGGTACATAAATTACGGAGAGGTAAAAATAATGTTTTTTCTGAGCGAAGACATCATGAGCATCTATATAGTGTAAAAAGATTAAACCAGGCAAAACCCTTCTTAATTGTATGCCAAAATTGTGAACATTACTAGAATCGAATAAAAGCTTAAAGCTTTAAACACTTCACATAACTGAGTATAGTGGAACGCAAAAATTGATTGTAACTTGCCCAGGAATTTCTGGAGTAAACATTTATTATTTGGTTTGAAAATATCTATCGAATGCGTGTTTTTGCCATAATACATCGATTTTACAGTAAAAAATTGTGGGATGGGGAGGAACCTATAAATCAAATTTACTCTTTATTAATTTCATAAAAAAATATTATTTAGCTTACCACTAAAAAATTATCTATCTGATTTCTGAAAAACAAGATTTAGCTTTGATTTGCTGAGTGCATAATCAAATCATTATTCATTTCCGGTAATTAAATAAATTATCTTTTTACTTGAAAAGTGTTAAGAATACTAAAATATTTAAATCCAAAGTAAAACAACATGTAAAACCTACTTTATCAATTAATTGACTTCAAAGCTGGATTTTTGTAACAAAGTTTATATATTTCTTTGAATTGTAAATACTACAAAAAAACAGTAATATTAATTGTATAATGAACTCCCTCTCTAAACATAAGCATCGTTTTCCATTAAGCTAGGGTTTCCTAGGACAGCGGTGCCCGTATCTTAACGGCCGTAGTGAACGGTGATGCGGTGGACAGCCGTCGTAGTGGTGACTAGAGAGTGGTTTTATTTTTCAACGGTGTTATCAACACCATTTTTATAGGAAACCACTCTCTAGTCACCGTTACGACCGCTGTCAGACGCATTAATGTTCACTACGGCCGTTAAAATACGGGCACCGCTGTCCTAGGAAACCCGAGCTTTAGAGAGGTAGAAACGCTAACTATTAAAATATTTTTAAAAAATGCAATATATATGTAATTGAAAAACTTTTTTTTATAAAAAAAACATTTATTTACAGTTCGCAATGAACAAGGAAATGTCAAAATCCACAACTTCAGAAGAAAAAGAAGACGTTCCAGCTTCTACAGTTCTTCCAGATGCTCCGAGTCCAAGGCAATCTGGTAAATGCAAATTAAATACAAATTTATAATTTGGTATTATAGTTTAATTAGACAGCAATACTCTTACATTTATAAGATTGGATTGTTATCCAGATAAGATATTTATCTTTATCTACATTGCTTTTTAAAAAATAATTCCCATCGTGTTTAATCCAATCCGAGAAATATTCTGGGCACTCAATTTCCATTATGGTATTTCGAGCCACCGACGATTTTCCATTACTTACTCTCAGCTGTCCAAATGCTCTCTTCGAAGCGGTTTCTTGACTCTAACAAGAGAAAATAAGTCACACAAAGCCGATTCGGATGAATTCGATGGCTGTTGGATGGTATGGGGGGATTTGAAGCTCCCAAAATAATGTTGTCTAACGACCTAGTAGGGTGGAGAATTGTCAGCAGACCAAGATGATGGTTGGATGATATTGTAACAGACTATCGGGTTCAAGAGCAGTAAAACTGGAAGGTGGTAGTCAGAAGCAGGCAAGATGGAGACGTATATTTATAGGAAGTTAACGCTGAGGATGTATGCATGTTCGGATGGTATTTGTGCTGTTCTCGGCCAAAAATTCACGGGTTTGGATGATACGGCATTGTGGTGCAAGATTCTGTTTATTGTACTCCATAATCATTATGCTTCACAATAGGTATACCTTCGTGAAATTTTTAGAGACTTATCAGATCTTGGCTAACTTTTTGCTTTCTTTTGAAAATAAGTATTACCTGTCGTAAATCCAAACCGAGATCTCTTGTGGTGTTAAGGCTGCTAGATTACAGGGAGATTTTTCAGGCAGCGTTTCTCGTTTGGTAAAGAGTAATTTTACTTTAAATGTGGGCACCACCAATCATATTTACATGTTGCAAAAAAGAACAATATTAAAAATTTCAAAAAAGTTCTTCCCCAATGGAATTTGCTTAAGAATAATTTAAATGGAATCAAATAATATTTTTTAAATTCCGGACGGTTCTTGATAATTGCCAAAAACTTAAATATAAAGCTGACTAATTAGAACATTATGTTTTCAGATGATGACCGTAATGGTTGTGAGTTAGAAGGAGATGACCTCTGTGCCCATAAGTGTATTCCCAATGGAAAATCCTTCAAATGCCAGTGCAGAACAGGCTTTAAACTCAGACCTGATAACCACTCGTGTCAAAAACTGGATTTTAATAGGTAATCTTATTCATTTAAATATAATTTTGATCCCATGTTAGTATCACGGACCCATGGAACAGAGATCCGTGGTTCAAACCGTTCTACCATAACAATCCTTTTTCTTGTTTTTCGTCCACTGCACTGTGGATGCTGGATATCATCATGGAAATTTTTATAAGGTTCGCAGCCGCTCTAAATTAGAATTTGGAACTACAGTGGTAACACGCTATTTAAGTTTTTCAAGCTAGGAGATACGTCTTCTTCTTGCACTGCGTTTTTTTCAACTTTGACTTGATATGGACTAATTCTTTCTTATACGGAGTCTAAATATTTATTTGTTGCAAACTCTATCTACTCGTGATATTTTGAACATTTTTTTATACCAACGTTTGAATGTTTCATCCTTATTTGTGTAAGCTTAGGTGAGAGTCCAGCATCAGCAGATTGAGGTTGAACTCTCAATTACTAAGTTGGTCACGCATTTCGAAAAAGTAATTTCTTGCCATCTCTTTTCTAATTTTAATCTCCTGAGTATTATTCCACTGATTATTGCACCAGTATCCCAATTATTTATAGTGATGTTATTTTTATTTTTTATTTCATATTCTGAAAACGCATATTTTAGCACTTGTTTAGTTTTATTGACAACCGCAGCATTAGTTTTGGACAAGTTTAGTTTTAGTCCCCTGGTGTTTTAGAAAATATACATTTTATTTATTATCCGTTAAAATCAATTCTTTTTTCTAGCACACTAATTTGACTGGCCAAAAATAACGCCACAATCGATTTTTTGTGTTAGTCATACGACAGCAAAATCTATGGCTTTTCGGAGGTAAAAATTTGGATAGGCATCTCTTTTGGTGCAATATTTGGTGTGTTTGTAAGATAATATAAGTGATATTTTAAGATGATGGTGATATTTTTATGTTCCTGGCAAGGCACTAGAAACGTAACAATAAACAACTAACCTTCATAACATAATATACCAAAAACAAACAAAAAAACTATCACGCCATCTCCCTATATGAAGAAACCTATTTTTGCATTCAGACCTCGCTTCTTCTACATTCGTACATATTCACGTGCACGCAAGTTAATTATTCCGTTTTTTGACATGTCCATCTTCAAGCAATTATTGGATTGATCGTGCCATGTTCTTGGTCTTTCTCGTTTACTGCTTCCATCGACATTCAGATCGTAAATCGTTTAAGCCGTTCTTTCGCTAATCATTCGTTCTACGCATAACATTATAAAATATAATGTGGAGGGAAAACGAATTTCCACGCGGATGCGGCGTGTGAAATAGCGGGGGCGAAGCCCTAGGGCTTCTACGATATTATTGAGCCGAGTGAACTGTAATCAAATTTAAAGAAAATAAGTGAGTATCCGTAATATGCGGTATGCAGTGTCAATCGGTCACAGCCCTCAGAAAATGAATTGTATTAGGAAGGGATGCCCTTAACCTGACTCTCGTTCTTGACAGCCTTGTCTGATCCGACTTGACACTTGCGAGCGGCACTAACACGATGGCAGGACCCGATCTAGAGCTCAACACTGATGGTTCGTGGAAACAAAGTTTTATAATGCGGCACACATTCAACAAAATAAATGCGACATGTACGACACGGGGTCTTAATGTGGCGGGTGATCAAAGCAAACTAAATTGAGAGGTGAACAGCAGTTGTGGGTAAAAAGGATGTAGAAGTTGCGACAATACTTGAGCCATGCATACCCACATAATTTGCTATTATAATGTATATATTACAACAGATATAAATAACGTTTTATTAAAGGAAATTATAGGAGTCTAGGCATTTACATTTACAGATTTTGGCTGGTTTAAGTGGCTAGTTTTCAAAAAAAATTCTTTAGTTTATTTCAAAGAATTCAACTCAAATTACTGTGTTTTGGTATCACGTGATTGATTCCCTAATCCAAAACCTCACAGCACGCCTCTGGTATGCACCATTGAGTGCGGTTCAGGTTACAATGATGATTTCGTTTTTTTTATTTCCAGATGTCAGTCCAAAAATCCATGCGACCACAAGTGTTCGGATACTGGGGATGCTATTGTGTGTTCCTGCAGAACTGGATATGAACTTATGGCAGACAACGTATCCTGCATAGGTATTTTAATTGTATTTATTTATTTATAGTATTTTTTTACACACAGCAGAGAAGAAGTATAAAAATTGGAAAATTGTTTCCAGGCGTTGCCTAGTAGGTGATTTGGTTCAGCCGGATGAATCTCACCCACGTGATAAAGGTTTCAGCTCTTTTACTTCACAAAAGTCAACAGATGGAAGAGTTGAGGATATGTGGATGTTCAAACATGGGTAGAATGGTGAATGTTACACAGTGTATAAAGTGGCCACTTAAACCAGCCGATGACAGGTCATAAGCCCTGTAAATGCCTAGACTTCCATATTCTCTTCTCAAAAACTTTTTCGTTCTCTGTTGAAATAAATTTAAATACGAACAACTCCCTAGGGAGGAAATCCAGCCAGTCTGTAAGCATTTGGACATAATCAAACATTGTTAAACACTAACCTTAATAAAATACAAATAAATGCGGGATAGAGAACACTCAGATATCGGGAAATGTTTAAACTGCATTTGTTTTTAAGTAATGCTACATACCACACACCTATGGCCCGCATGTGCCAAGAATATAATATATACTGCCGAAACAATAAAATTGTCACTTTTCATGATACTCTCTCAGCTTTTGCGAATAATCTCTTAGATATAAATCTTATTTAATAAGTACACACGTACTACTTATTTTTTATTGCATTGTATCCTGTATATCCTTTAAAAAAAAATATTTTAAAATGTGTATTATGAATATATACTTGTATATGCGTGTAAAATTGTATAGACGAATACATTCAAATTGTATGTTTTCTAGTACGTATCTTTATAAAATTACCAAATAAAATAAAATAAATATAATTTATGTACATTGTAATTGGCAGTAGTTCTGTATTGTACATTTAAATAATTAAATAAATTATTTTAACTTCCAAAAGACGTTGAAGTGTATCGAGCTCTATGGGAATTTTCTCGGAGAAATGAAGAAAATTTTAGGTTTCCTAAGATGAGACTAAAACTAGAACTCAAAACTGTTTGTTTTATGAGGCTTGCAGGAGTTGTCAGAAGGGAAACCAGAACGAGTAAACAAAGCTTTTTAATCTTTTCAGATATAAATGAGTGTGAGCTACAAATTCACAACTGCAAATCTGGTTCGTCTTGCGTCAACACAGCTGGGTCCCATAAATGCCTGTCTGCGAGTACTGATCCACAAGCGTCCGCTAGAACTTCAGCTAACAGATGTCCCAAAGGTTTCCAGTTCGATAAAAGGAGTCAAGTGTGCAATGGTAATTATAAGAAAATCATAATTATTTTTCTGCCCGCACCAAGTGGTCAATTTGCTGTTGCATTGGCATTCCAATTGTAATGTATTTTCATCGTTTGAAACACAAAGTCAAGATGATCAGTCTAAAGCTTCAAACCCAAAACAATGACTTCGAAATGTAAGTGTAACAATTACTCCTGTAAATACGTTCTTCATGTCGACAACCCGGAACCTCAGGCATGGTAGGCAAAAGCCTTGGGTATATGTTTATTATTCTTTATATAGAATTCATTAAATCTCTTGTAAACGTCAATAAAATTATAACTTTACTAGTAAAATAATGAAATAATTAGTAAAATTAACCTAACAAACGAATAAATATAAATCAATAACACAGTTTCATACAACAATCTAAAATCAATAAATTTAAATCAATAAACACAAATCTAATGCCGAGCTGTCTTGTCCTGCAAATATTCTTCGACTCTCTTTCCCAACAGCCTGTGCTTGACAAAATCTTTTTTTTTGTTGGCATAGCCTGAATTTCAGAGGGTACTTTGTTGTAGATTTTTTTTGAAGTATAGTAGAGGGTGCAACTAGCATATCTTTATTTCTAGGGTTGAACCTATGGAAGTCTCTAATTCTTCTAAAATCAACAATATTTTTATGTACATACATTGAGTTTTCATAAATGTATTGACATGTCAATACATTGATTTTTTAAAACTTATCTCTAAGCAATTCTCTGGGACTCATATTGTAAATCGCTCGAACAGCTCTCTTCTGCAGCACAAAACAGAATCAACATCTGCAGCACTTCCCCACACCAGTATACCGTAAGACATAACGCTTTGGAAGTAACTGATTTTTACTAATCCAGCTGTTTCTACATTAGTGAGATGTCGAATCTATTGGCTGCAGAACTAAGTCTGTTCGATAAATCAGCTGTATGTGGACCCTATTGAAGCTTAGAATCTAATTTTATACCCAACAATACAGTGGTATCCACAAGATCCAGTTCTTTGTCTTTAAGTTTTGATCGATAGAGACCGACTGATTTCGACTCCATTTACTTTATCACGGTTTTTTAAAGCACACGACCAGGATTCTGATAGTATTTCACTCTCAAACCAGCTGATGACAGAAGCTCTGTAAATATATAGAATTTCGTATTCCTGTCTTAAAATTGTATTCAGCTCTATTGTAATATAATCTTGTAAGATGCTTGGGTTTGTACTTCAAAATTTTAGATAATTCAATAATACTACTGTAAAATGCACATTGTGTGTCACTAGCCCGCAGCATACTAGAATACTGTTCCATAATTTGAGACCCATCTGAATCAAACCACATCTTTGAAATAAGATGGTTCAAAAGCAATTTACGCGATACTTGTATCTTTAAGAAAATAATTACTATCTATCATTATTTCTAGCAGGAATGTTGAATTACATCACTGAATCTCGTCGTCAAATGTTTCTTTAGGAGAATTTCTATAAGCTGATTTCTGAAAGAATATAAATATACTAAAAAAATGAGTTTGTTTGTCCCGAATACTGGAGCGAGGTCGTATTCACTGTTTCGCGCAAGTCAGAATTCACCCATTAATAGGTCAATTTGCTTGATAAATTCAGTTTCTGCAGATAATATTATGGATCTAGTTTACGGTTCCTATCGGCAGTTTAGCAGCTTTTCTATTAGTCAACTTCTCTTTATAATTACCGTCTGCGTAAAGTAATTCATCAACTTATCAGTAATTAATTTTAATGACTTTCCAGATGTAGATGAATGTCTTTCATCGCCTTGTCCTTCTGGGCTGATCTGCGTGAACTCTGTCGGTTCATTCAGCTGTGGTCACTCACCCTCTCCCTCTGCTGCCTCTCCTCCCCAGCAGCTACCCCCAGACCGCGAGGAAGCCACCGTCCCGGACGTCTGCCCACCGGGCTTCAGGATCAATGAAGAAATCGCTGATTGCTCAGGTGGAAAATTAAATCCTTTAAATCGGTGAAAATAATTTTCTCCCTGCAGCTCAATCACAATGGTCGCACTTGTTATTAAGTGTTGGTTAAGGCTTTTTATTTGACGTGATACACATCTGTGATTATGCATCAGGATTAAGTTTGATAAATTAGGACTCTGAATTAAATAATACAATTATCTCACATTAACAACCATCTTGTGTCTAACTACCCAGGCTAATATGACCTTTATCGATTTTTTCCTTGCAGACATAGACGAATGCAAAGAGGGTACCGATGACTGTAACCGCAAGAGCCAGTTTTGTTTGAATACCCATGGAACGTTTACATGCCAAGATAAAGCATCTAAGACTTCTTGTCCTCCTGGATTCAAGATTCGTCCTGACATAGGCTGTGAAGGTAAGTTGTTAAGGTTGACCAGAATGAACATCCACTCTGAAGATGGACGCTGGAGCGCGATCCGAAACTTCAAAGATACATGGTACAATAACCGAGAAAATTTTAAACTGTATCTCATCGGCCGTGAACCTGCTCTAGATAAGCTGATTTTATATATTCAAGCGGATGAAGGATTCAGTTCAACTTTTCTTGGGCAGGCACTTGAAGGGTAGGACTAATCACCTTACCTTCATGTAACGGATGATCAAACTACAGAGCACTATGCACCACTGAGTGCAGAAAGGGTGATTAAGGATGACTTTCGTTAGTAAGATCAACAATATGTGTCGAATGGTGTCAAAGTTTTGTTGTTTGCTGACGACATGAAAATTTTTAGAGTAATTTACACTATTGATGATTGTATTACTATCCAACATAACTTAAATAAACTATTTTCGTGGTGCTCAAAAAATAAACTCCAACTAAATGTAAAGAAATGCCAAATCATGAGATTTCACAGGACTAAGTTTCCAATAATGTTTAATTATTCTATTGGCAATTCTGAACTTGTATCTGTTTCCGAAATACGTGATTTAGGTGTTATTTTCGGTACCAAATTATCATTTATTGGTCACATTAATAGCATTAGTAATAGATCTCTAAGAATGTTGGGTTTCATTATCAGAACCACTAAAGATTTCAAAGATATTGGTGCACTTAAAATAATGTACACGTCACTTGTAAGAAGCATTTTGGAGTACAACTCTACAATCTGGGCTCCTCATTATTCTAGGCACCAATATTGTATTGAAAAGGTCCAAAATAAGTTTTTACGATTTATAAATTTTAAATTAGGTGTTGGTATTGAATTCTTTAATTATAATTTGTTACTGTATATTTTGAAATTATTGAGACTAAATTTATATAAAATAATTCATTCTATGTTTGACACCCCTGCACTTTTATCACTAATTAGTTTTAATGTACCGAAAAGGACAACTCGGCAAACCTACCAATACTGTGGCAACAATACTTCGACATCGTATGGTAAAAATGCAGTCATCAATAGACTTCACTCTCTAGGCAATAAGTACCAGGACACTGGTGACTCATTTCACATGAAATTTAGTACATATAGAACGGCTCTTCTTCTTTATTTTATTGGTAATAGTTCTAGGTAACTATTTGTTACTATTGTTAAAAATTTGTTTTAAACTTCTTTATTAGTGTTTTTTTTCTTTTTTGGTTTCTTTTCTTAAATTAATTTATAAGTAAAAAATATTTCTCTTTATCATTTTTTTTACATCATTATATATTTTTATACATAAACATATACTATTTACCTAAATATTAGTTTTCAATAATAATACATATATATATATATATTTTTATTGTTTTATGTTATTCAAAATTGTTTTCTTAGTTTTTTTTAACTGGTTCAAAGTATTTCAAATACCAAATTATCTTTTTTTATCGATAATTCTATAACTGATAATATTTTATTCTTTTATATAGTTTATATTTCTTAGACTTTCTTAATTAATAATATTGTTTTAAATGCTCTGTATTACTTATGCTTACATGTATGTATATTTAATTGTATTTGTAACTAATATGTAAAAGGCACTAAGTGCCGTTTATTTCAATAAAATAAAAATAAATATTTTGAATTTAACATAATATAAAAATTGAAAATCATTTTCAGAAATTGATAATTCAATAGGACGCTTAAAGTTGTGATTATTTGTGTACCTCTGTCTATTGAATGATACCCCGTAGAACCGTTAATCGTTTTTCGATTAGACAACGTTGAAATTTTAAATCTAAATAAAAAACGTAACGCTGAATTTTTCTTTTTTGTTGTTATTGCAGATATTGACGAATGCGCTGAGAACCAGGACATTTGCACCCCCGGTAGTGTGTGCATTAACGAACCGGGTGGTTATGACTGTAAAGTTAAATCTAACCGCCCTGTGATACCTCGCCCCCAACCGCCGAGGCCATCTCCCGCGAGGCCGAATCCTTCCGTACCAACGCGCCCTTCATCACAAAGGTAATAAAATGAGCTATATTGAACTATGCCTTGCATGCATCGATATC
This sequence comes from Micrasema longulum, assembly GCF_059751315.1. NCBI lineage: Eukaryota > Metazoa > Arthropoda > Insecta > Trichoptera > Brachycentridae > Micrasema > Micrasema longulum. Next base: position 363,821 of record NW_028278230.1, on the reverse strand, counting down.
CCGACTGCTTCGTATTGTAAACTCTGGTCAGGATCTGGACTATTTTGGTGCAAGTCTTTCCAGTTTTAAACAATCGCCGAATTAGACCAGATTGGGTCAATTAGACCAATCGGGTCATGGTATCGAGAGAAAACAACCATTGGCATCGTCGCAACAATAGAAAGCGATACGATATCTACGTGGAACCCTTGAGGGGGACTGGCCACACAATTAGAATGGACGACATAAAACGCCTAATTCTATCTTTGCCACAAGGACGATGAAGACCAAGAAGGCCCAAAATGCGATATGACAATGTTGGAAGTGAGGAACTGAAGAAGAACGGCAGCAAACCGGCAAGAGTGGAGAAGACTCCTGTTTTCAGCCAAGACCCACCCGGGGCTGTACTTATGATGATGATGATTGTATCGCTGCAGTTGTTTTTTTCATATGTGCTAGCTTTAATTTTAAAGTGGATTTTTAAGTCGATCTTGAATTTTTTGGTGTAAGTCCATCCAGATTTAAACATTTGCTGAAATAGACCAGATCTTCTATCGAGGTACAGTAGAACTCCAATTATTCTAATCAATTGGGACCGGACCCCATGAATGAAAGTCATTGCTTGCTGGACATATCGGTCAAAGTAAGCTGTTTGACTGTTATCATCCGTTTTCGGGCAGCCAAGTCGTAATTTTGCGAATGGCAGTACGTTTTCGTCTAATTTTATTTATTTTTTAATTCTGAAAGCGATTCGGATAGTCGGAGTTCGGATAATTTGAGTTCTACTTTAGTTTTTTTTTTCTTTTGTGCTAGTTTTAAATTTGAAAATTTTTGAAAAAAATGTTCTGCTGTGAATTTTATTAAAAAAATCAATTCAATTTTATTTCAAGTCTTCTATGAAAAATATTCCTGCTACGATTTAAACTATCTTCGTTCTGTTTCTTTTATCATACATTTATTTTCTTTCAATATTTTACAATCGGGTCGTGGTCCCGTGGCTGGTGTTGTGGACTAACGGATTAGAGATCCGAGGTTCGAACCTCACTCTTCCGCACACTTGATACCCATTTTCTAGTGGTGAGTTATTTTCAACTCCTTGAAAATGTCCTCAAAAACTGAAATATTTATGTAAATCACAAGAACGCAAAAAAATATTTTTTATTAAAAAAAAACTGCAATACGTATTTTAAAAATTATTTTTTGAAATATTTTTATTGATTTCAGCTCCTCTCGAAACCCAGGTGCGTGTCCAAGAGGGTACAGAAAATCTTACAATGGAGGGTGCGAAGGTGAATTATTTAATATTTTTTTGCTTAAGTAAATTTCTCGGTACAGACAAATGAAGAAAACAGTTCTGTGTGTGCAATAAAACCATAACCCTTGACCACTCCATGGCTCTTCTCAAGTAAAAATCCTGGAAAAGAAAATTAAGTGGGGAAGTCCGACTCGTTGTCTAGTAGTTAGCGCGTTTGCCTACAATTTTGAGATCTTGGCTTTGATTCCTCGCAGGGTGGGTCTAAAGTATTGGTTTAAAGAGAGATTCGACACTGCAGCATAGAATAAGCATCTGAAGCGTATCATGGATTTCTGATGAGACTATGTTAAGTCCATGGTCTATGTTAAAAAAATAATAATTTTGTACTAACATATTACAACAGAGATAAAAAAACATTTTAGAGAAGGTAATATAGTATAGGCATCTACAGGGCCTATGACCTGTCATTGGCTGGTTTAAGTGGCCGATTCACTTTTCTATGACTGGCTGCTTTCTGCATAACTACGTTCGATTCGTCAGATGTATACACGACACATGACCGGCTACCTTCGAATACACTCGCGGATAACCTTGAAATTCAGTATCCGCAATTCTTATCTACTCACTTTCAAAATTTAATAATGTATTTTTATTATTTTGAACACAATAAAAAAAAACAACAAACACTTATCTTTTCAAAAAAAAATAAGTTGTATCATCCTTTAAAAAACAGCAGATTAACGAAGAACTTATTTATTTTTCAGATATCAACGAGTGCCGCGAGAACTCTCATACTTGCGACAAACATCAAGTATGCCAGAACATAATGGGTGGTCATCGCTGTACTTGCAAACCTGGATTCACCAAAGACCCACTCACTTTAGCATGCGTTGGTTAGGTTTTAAAATTTTCTTATTTATTATAAACTACTTTTAGCAATTTTAAGAAAAAAAATAGTTTATGTGTAAAAAAGAAGGGATTAGGAGCTACGGGAGAAAAATAAGGAAATATCACTTTTTTGCTAATTATTAGTAGCACAAAAAATACTTTTAAATTTGTTATTTTGAATTCCCGCAAAAACGCTCATTTCATTTGCCACGCACCTAATACGTCACAATTCATGTTTATTTGTTCCTGGCCATTGAAATTCGCGTAGAACCATATCACAAACCTTGACGTCACAACAACCGAGGCCAAACCCATCGCGTTTTTCTACGAACGTATTTTTATTGAATTTCTTTTTTACATTTATGTATGAAAACATTTCTCCACAACATCCATATTGATTTTGAAAATACAATTAATTATTCTAAATCCATTTCATAAACTCTCATCGGCAGCTTGATTTATTACGCTATTCTACTTAGTTGTTAATGTAGAAAATACGTATTTTTACGACGGCAACGCTGCATTCTCCTTAAGTTTTCTCCTTCTGTAACCGTTAGGGATAATAATAGGAAAATATAACTTCTTTCTTAATTTTAAATTAATATGGGTCCATGAAATAATGTAAAAAAAATATTTTGCTACTTATTAGTAGCACAAAAAATATTTTTAAATTTATTATTTCAAATTCCCACGAAAACAGTCAATTGCATTGGCCACGCACCTAATATTTTACAATTCACTCAATTTTTTACTTTGTTTGTGGCCGTTTAAATTTTAATTAGACATCGTCACGCATCTTGACGTCACAATAATAAATAATAATTCAAATAATATCTAAACATAACAAATTGTGATTATTATACCAATGTAGTCTTCTTAGCAGTCTCAATCCTGGGGATTGGTTTGCAGCAAAGTCCTGCATCTCGTCCTCCATTGGTCTCTATTTTCTGCAGCCCTCTTCAACTCGACATATGAGGCGCAGTTTAAAAGGCGCCCTCTATAATTTGTCCATTTCCTCTATGATGTCGTGCAGGAGACCCTCATGGCGCATAATGTGGCCGATCCATCGGGCTCGCCTCTCTGAGATGGTTTTGATTAGGTGCCTACCTTCTTCGATTCTGTTGAGAACCTCGTCATTAGTGATGCGGTCTCTCCAGCAAATTCCTAATATTTTTCTGTAGCACCACATTTCGAAGGCCTCAAGTGTTTTTTTATCTCTTTCGGTAAGGCACCATGTCTCACAACGGTACATTAATATGTAGTATGTATTGTGTATTGTTTGTGAACCATAATAAATAAATAAAATAAATATAAATAAATATTTAAAAAAAAAAAATAAAAAAAAAAGTAATAAATGTCACGTTGTTGTAGGGACATATTTCTTAACACTTTCTTTTTTAAAGTTATGTATGAAAATATTTCTCCACAATATTCATATTGATTTATAAAATTTAATTAATTTTTCTAAATTCATATCATGTATTTTTATTGGTATTTGTAGTATGTGTATATTGTAATAGGCAAATTTGTGAGTGGTCTTATTTTTTTTAATGAATCATTTTGAATTATTATTTCAGATATAAACGAATGTCACAAGGACAATTTGAACGACTGCTCAGAAAGCCAACGGTGTGATAATACAATAGGCTCATACCATTGTGTTCGCTACATCAGTTGTGGTACTGGGTACACTCTAAATGCATTATCCAGCTCTTGTGAAGGTAGATCACTAATTTTCTAATATGTTTAGGTTCCATAGTCCATAATCAATGACACACACGTGTTAAATTAGTTCACCTAAAGTAGACTAATGACCGACGATGTAATTTCATCATTTTCGATCGAATCCAATACATTCGTATAATGCAACTCTTATAGTATTGCACGTTAAACCGGGAAAATTGTTCTGTAGTACGTTCACATCGTCCCTACTATGAAGAAATGAACTACAAATGAATGTCGTCTATAAAGATACCATAGGATGTAACGCCAGTTAGCCGTTTAAGTCAGTCAGCCCAACAAGTTCAGTTCACTTCAGTCCAGCTCGACGACGTCACTCAGTTCTAGCATGTAGTATCTTATTTGCCATGCAATAAATACACGCATTAAATATCAACCACGTCTTCTTTGTCAATCTCTAGCTGGGGTAGGAACTCCAACCAACTCTCAACTACCTATTCCTACACATGTTTTCAGCAGATTTAAATAAGTGCTTTAAAGAAAAACTGCGAGTGTGGCTAGGAATAGCTGGTGCCGCATTCAACAATATAGAGACTGTCTGGAGATTGAATATTTACTTAGTGAAAACCAAATGCCACCTACATAACGCCTACATAACACCTATTCTCCTCTACCGATGCGAATCGTGGCACCTCACTAGGGCCCAAAACAGTAAAATACTGAGTTTTGAGAATAGGTGTCTCAGAAGAATCTTGGGTGTGCGGTGGTTGCAGCGCCCTTGAGGTGATTTTCACAAAAATGGCGCTATATAAATTATCCAAACATTATTATTATTTGACTTTGTGCGGAACATAGTAATAAGAGAACTATCATAAAGCTGAGGCGAAACGGTTGGCTTGGCCATGTACTGCGGATGCCTCCTGAGAGCCTTAACCACGCTTGCCTACATTACAAGGCATCAGGTTCTCGAAGTCCTGGACGTTCACTGCTGATTGTTCGTCGGCAGTTCATGTCAGAACTACGGGACGTGAACGTGACTTGGGATGATGCACAGGAGCTGGCAGCCGACAGAGATGCCTGGAAGATGTTTGTGGACACTATATGCTCCAACCAGGGAGCGGATATGGAATGATGATGATGACTTCAGCGAACGAAAAACTTTTTTTTTTTTTTGGAAGTGGATGGTAAAGGTCTAGTAGGCATAAAATCATTCTTTTTAAACCCATATTATATCATATTGCTCTGTTAATTTAATCATTAATATGAGTTTTTGAAAAAAAAAAATTAAAGAAATATTAGCGCTCTTATAATTTGCCCAAATATTTCAATTTTGGTGGCCATTTTCAACGAGTTGTAAATAACTCACTATTAGAAAATGGAAATCAAGTTTGGGTAGAGTGAGGCTCGAACCTCGGACTTCTGATCCGTGAGTTCGCAACGCTAGCCACGGGACCACAACCCAACAGTGTCAATTTTTTTCCAAATTAAGAGAATGTAGTGAACTCTTTTGTTGGAATGAAATGTTTGGTTTGACTTAACGCAGTTTCGTTGTAAGGTTGTGTGAAATTAAATGAAAGATTCACTTACATTGTCCTGAGGTTTAATAGATAATATATGAATACAAGATTATACAAAAAGCGATAAGGTTAAGTACAACACTGAATGAATTACCCGTGACACGAATTTATATTTAGTGGGTAATTTTAAAGTCTTAGAGAGACCAATACGCCAATGAACTGAAGCCAACGAGGGACATGGAGATTCTGGCGTGCCTCCATCGTGCCGGCGTCAAGCAGTTCCGGCGAGCCTTGCGGGGTGTTGCTAGCTGTTGAAATAATGGCAGCGTGAGTGCATGCCCATAAGAACAAGAACAAGTCAATAATTTATTTTACTACAAGTTAGTCAATAATTTATATCATCTTCACCGTAGTCTGAGCAGCATTTGATGATGTCGACATAGCGGACAGAGGCTTTTAGATTCATCGATATAAAAAAAAACAGGTATAAAGCTAATCAGGTTGTAGTCCTGTAGTGTCATGGACTCACGGATCAAAGATCCAAGGTTCGCAACCCGCTCTACCACAACTTTATTCCCATTTTATATTATTGAGTTATTTATAACTAGTTGTAAATTTCCCCCAAAATTGAAAAGAATAGTAATAAAATAGCCAATGACAAATACAAAAAACTTGTGAATACCTGCCATTTCGTATTCCCCCTTCAAAGAAATTTAATTTGGTTTTTTTATATTTTAAATTACAATTTCAGACGATAACGAGTGTGACTTAGGAACCAACGACTGCGCACAAATGGGTTCCATGTTCGAGTGTATGAACTTACCAGGAACATATCGTTGTGTACGAAAAAAGGTCACCACTACTACAGTTGCATATGAATATGACAGCGATGAATACTACACAGACGATGAAATAGATGCCATGTATGTATTGATATTATTTTTATTTTTAATAGTCAAGTTAGCGAGTCATAAATTGCGGATATGAACCAATAATCTAAGATTTTATATATTTTAACAACAAATATGATATGCTATGCTGATGATGCAGCTATAACAGCCAAATCTGAGGATAACCCACAAATGATTATGTATAAGTTCCACTTATCACAAAAGCTAAACATGTCAATATCATTAAGCAAAACAAAAAATGGTACAGTACCGAGATAACCTACAAGGTGTAAGTTGACTATTGACAACAAGCCAGTGGAACAGGTTGTGAGTTTTAAATATCTGGGAGCAGAAATCTCAAGTTAAAGCAATTTGTGCATCGAAGTGCGAAAACAGGTCAACAAAGCATCAAATGTGTGTCTGAGAAATGTAATATGGAGAAATTAGGATATACGTACTAATAGTAAGGTCAGAATATACAAGATAAGTGTGAGACCCATCATGACGTATGCCGTGGAAGCGCGGACTGACACTATTTGTACCAAAGGGCTACTCAGAACGGTTGAAATTAAGGTTTAAGGTCCATTACAGGAAAAACGCTCCGAGACTGAATCCGTAATGCCATAATTAGAAATACGTTTGAAATAAGGGTTATCGTACGATGGAATAGATCCAGACGAAGATACTGGAGGAGTCATGTGGGCAGAATGAGTAGCGACAGACTTGGGTACAATGCGGCTAATAAAATCCCATCTGGACAATGTCCACCTGAAAGACCGTGATGGTGGAGGAACTGTTGGACCTCATCATCTCAGGAGAACAACTAGTTTTCTGTAACACAGATCTAAGGATCTCTTATTAAATGATGAAAAAAAGGTACATTCATGTTGGGGTAATAACAAATTACTGCAAACCAATAAAGTAGCAGCAATATCCGGGTGCTTGAAATGCATAATATGGAGGAACAAGCTCATGCTCACAGATAACAAGGTCTGAATTTGCAAAACCTTTGTCAAAATCATTATGACATATGGTATAGAAGCTAAAACGAACAGTGTTAGGACAAAAAGCTTTCTGCGGACGTCTGCGCATTATAGCAAAGAGGACTCTCCTGAGAGTCCCTGGACAGTGTTAGATATTGTGTAATAATAGAGACCTGTAAGACAGACGGCATGGTGTGATGGGACAAGAAGACGATGGTCCTAAGGATATTACGTAAATAGGATGATAATACAAGAACTCCTCATGTGATTACTCACAATATATTCGTGAGATATCCCCAGCCAAAAAGATTGCCAAAAAGAAGGAAAGATAACTGGTGCTTCACTTCCCAAGATAACGGCTCCCGTTCAAGAACAGATCAATAAGATAGAACAAGTTTTAGAAAAAGAAAATATAATTACTAGCAATAATCAGACACAAAAATAACAAAACATATCTGTCCCAATAATATTTTATTCCTTTATTTGAGTTACAAGAATCACAAGAAAAATCATCAAATGAAACATGAACAGTGAAAAAGAAACTTAAAAACATGAACAAAATAATGTTTCTTTCTTCTTGTTCAGAATTTTATCTCTCCACTGCTGGATAAAGCCTTTTCCAACTTCTATTACTCATCTCTGTCTTGCCCCTTTCGCTTCCAGGCACCACAAATGATCTGGATAATGTCGTCGGTTCATCTCTTTGGTGGCATTCCGATACTTCTTTTATTTGTTCAGGGCTCCGCTTCAATATTTGTGATGCCCATTGCCCATCTAATGTACCCCTGTCTAGCCACATGTCCAGCCTATTGCCACCGTAGTTTTGCCTCACGGTTCATGACATCAACAATTTTTAACTCAAATACTCATACCAAGCATATGCCGTTTTATTTGTTATATTTTATATTTGGATACTCTTTACTGTAAAGGTGGTCGTAATAAAAAAATCAATTTATGTACAAAATAGGTGATCTTAAGCAACAGTAATGGCTAAACCCTTGTCTTGAAGACGTTTGACCACTTGACGAGTCTCCTAAAAAAATCCTGGAGTGCCTTCGTACAACTTGTCATACTATTTTGGGGAAGATATAGTCAACCCTGAATATTTCCAGAGTACGTAGTCGTGAACAAGTTTTTTTAAAATATATTTTCACGATCTTTGTTATCCATGAGTTGTTTCTGGCTCATTGCGCCATTTGTCATTACCAAGTAAGTTTTAAATGTTGTACTCTATCAAAATAGCCAATGTTTTTGTGTAATCAGATTGTAAATCAGAAAACTTATACATGAAGTTGGTATAGTCACATTTAACGAACTTATATCAGTTTTAAAAATCGAACCTAAACATCTTAAGGCTTTTTTTTGTACTTGTGTGATTTTTGGATTGACTCCATGATGATGGGCGATGGTATATATTATTGTAAATGTATAAATTCTTCATTCTTTTTTAGAAATGCTAAAGCTGCTAAAGACAACGCAAGCCTTAATAATCCGAAAAAACAGGAAACTCCTGTAACAGCTAAACCACGGGAGCCAGCTGATAGTAATAGTCTATATCCTCAAACAGATCCTCAACAACCAAAACAAAGCATTAATCCAGATATTCCTGTATCAAATAAAAATGAGGATCCAAGATACAGTCAACCTACAAACCCAAGACCAAATGCCGATCCAAGATATAATCAAGAACCGACCTATCAACCTGCTAATCCAGATCCAAGATACAACCAGCCTAATCCTAGACCAAATTTAGATCCAAGGTACATTCATCCAATAAATCCTAAAGCAAATCCGGAACCAAATCCGGAACCAAGATATCAAGAACCAACAAATCAACCTGCAAAACCCGATCCAAGGTACAATCAACCTCCTAGGTATAATCCACCAGTAAACCCAGACCCAAGGTACAATGAACCAGTGATTCCGCAGGTTCAAAAACAACCAGATGAACCCAGGGTTGATAATAGAGAGGAAATTCCTCCAAGAACGCATGTGTTTTATCCGAAACCTCAAATACCCAGAAGACCAAATGTCGAACCTAGGATTGAAGACGTTCCTCTTCCAAATGGGGGTGATACTTTAGTGGGGAATCCAGGTGAAGATGGAAATATTGTTGTAGATACTAAAGATCTCAAAGAGAATACGTGGACAAAGTTGGTACCAGGAGAAAAATACTGTGTAGCGGGATATGTAATGGACAGCAGAAAGGAATGTGTCGGTAAGTTTAAACATCACAATTAAGTCAATTATTTTGACACCATGCAACGTGCAGAAATTTACCACTGAAATTGGGCTCTCTAACTTGAGGTGTGAACAAAATCAAACTCGTCTAGTAATAAGTTGATTCTGGTAGTATCGTAAACTTTTGGATCAAACGTTTGAGGTTTGAACCCTGCTTTGCCATTACTCAATTATAATTTCCTAGCACAGTATGTTATTAATGGCCATTTAAAAATGGCTCCGAAATTAAAATATTGTAAATCATACGAAAGCAATGTTTACTTTTTATACAACTAAAGAAAAATTATCAACTATGTATTCCAGAAAAAAATCTTGTTAGTTGGCTATAAAATACTAGAATCTCTCTTTACCACTCTTTTTTTCTATCCATTTCACTCCTGATTACAGATCTTGATGAGTGTCGCACAGGAAGGCACGCTTGCGCGCCCAATACTGAAATATGCAGAAACACCCCTGGAGCATACATTTGTCTCTGTGCACCCGGATTCTTTAAGGACCTTAAAACAGGACTTTGTAAGAGCCGGAATGAGTTGCCAGGTAAAATCTTAATTAGTATCGATATCCATAGCCAAGTAAAATAACATTTTTGAGAAGAGAATATAAATGACCAGATCTGCTATTGGCTGGTTTGAATAATTGCAGGCGTATCCCGTGGTGTAATGGCTAAGACACTTGCACAAGCGCGAAGGGCTCTGGATTAGATTCCCGGTGAGATCACAATAATGAAATGTGATTTTTCTAAGCCAGGGTATTGTTATCTGTGATTCACCACTGTAATTGGACTTCTAGGCTTTTTGTGTGTAAAGTTAAGTGCAAATGCTTTACACAAGAAGAAAACTTCCATATTCTATTCTTTATATGTTCTAAATCCATAGAGATACAACTCTTTACATGAGTTCTTATTTATTTCAGTGCCCGATGCCCCCAAATGGTTACCTGGTCCTTCTAAAGTATGTGATATTGGGTTCCAAGTGGATACTGTAACCAGGCAATGTGTTGGTATGCATATTTTGAATGTAACTTCTATAATTAAAACACATCCTAGTTATTACTTTTGAGAAGTCTCGGTGAAGCGGGCGGCGTATGTCGAGAATTCCTTAAATAGCCAGGCAGACGGTATAAATGTTTTTTCCAGGAGGAGATCTAGTCAAAATACTCTCTTGTGTATGTTTGTATCATGCCCTTGAGTTCTTCGGACACTTGATTCGCAGAGGAAACAATAGCTTAGAGAGACCAAATAACCGTTTTCTTCTAAAACTAAATACGTCATTGATCAATGTTGAGTGTATAGTTTATTTGATCACATTACAAATCCTCACGTGCTTATGAAATTATTCTAACACGAAAGTATCAATAAGATTTTTGTTCATATTTTTTGTAAGTTTTCTGTAGCAATATCCTTCAAAAACATTGAATTATTTATTGATTGCTTATTCTGAGAGGTGGAGGTCAGTGCTATGCTTTAAGAACCAGACGTCACTGCGACCTATGAAGCTTTATTGTACGAAGCCCTGTGAATAGTTCTCGCCCTTCGAGCCCAAGTTTATAATGAATCTGGCTACTGTGTGGAAGGCTAGATTACTATTTTGGCTAAATCTCCCCCTCCAAGCCCAGATCCGTAAAGTATCGGGCTATTAGTTAGGGGGCAAGCTCTTTAAAACCCTCAGGTTTAACCAGTAATCCTTCGAGGATGAAGCTTCTTTAATGATGTGAAGCATCACATTCACCTGTAATTAATAGGTGTTTCCTCATCTGCACTGCAGAACCTACATCTAGAAGTTTCGGAAAAGTTCATTCTAGCAAGGTGTATTTTTTCTTTTTATACCGGTTCTCGTAATTATGCAGACCGTCGTTATAGCCACCAGTTCAAAATGTATGTGGTCGTTGCACGTTGGTAGAATATTGCTTCTTTCTTTCGTGTCATTTTTCTAGCTATTCGTAGCTTAATGCTATAAGCACCTCTCCAAGGGCGTAGACCTGGCTATTGTCTTTCTCTGAAGCGTGAAGAAATAGTGACAAATAACACATGGCGAAATACAACAAAGTGGGAAATATGTGTTCTTTTCCCACCTTTTAAATAATAAAAGCTTAATCCCAACTTCGGTCCAAAAACTCCCAAAAATGAACTGTTTAGCAAACTAGTTGTAAATATTTATGTTTCTGTCCCCTGTTAAAATACGTATTTGATCTTATCTCCGAAATATGTTGAGAATAGTATAAAAACTGTAAATGTTGTAAACAATTCACCAGTCTTGAAGACGCCTACTTAGGCGAAAGCGCTCGTTGGTCAAAATAATAAAAAGTTTAACTAAACCAAGCAGTTTCATTGATAAGTTTATTTATAATTTTATCATAATCAATCTTAGTCAATATAGATCACGATATAGTCAATCTTTTCGGCGATTTTTTTAAAGGTGTTTATGACAATAATTCAGAGAATACTTGTTTACCCGAATTAAATAGTAATTCAAACCTAGATTTATCTATTCTTAATATTCAATTAAAAGACATTAAAAACAGCATCATACAACTTGAATCTAAATGCAGTTGTGGCCCTGATAAAATTCCATCTATGTTTTTGAAAAAATGTGTTGATTATCTTGTGTATCCTTTGTATATAATCTTCAATAAATCCTTGTCTGAGGGACACTTTCCTATTGTATGGAAATCCAGTTTCCTTACTCCAATTTTTAAGAGTGGTGATAGGAGTGACATAACTAATTATCGCCCAATATGTATATTATCTGCCATCCCCAAACTCTTTGAAAAAATTATTTTATATAAATTACTTGCATCAACTAACTTAAAGCATATAATAACCACTTCTCAGCATGGATTTATGTCTGCTAGATCTACGCTAACTAATTTAATATTATACGAAAATGTCATAACTAATTCATTTACATTAAGAAAACAAGTAGACTCTATTTACACTGATTTCAGTAAGGCCTTTGACAAAGTGTGTTTAAAAATTCTTACCGCCAAACTATCTAAACTAGGAATAAGTGGTCCTATGATTAAATGGTTTCAAAGCTACTTGACTGATAGAACATTAACGGTAAAAATTTGTGACACTTTGTCCCAAACTTTCTGTGCTACTAGTGGAGTTCCACAGGGCTCCCATTTGGGCCCAATACTTTTCATCATCTTTGTTAATGATGTAATGGATGTATTTGATGATGTGGAGATATTGCTGTTTGCCGATGACATGAAGATTTTTAAAATAATCAATACTGTAAACGATTGTAATATTCTGCAGCGTAATTTAGATAAAATGTTTCAGTGGTGCTCTGCTAATAAACTGCAATTGAATATTAAAAAATGCCAGGTAATGAGATTTTTTAGAATAAAAAATCCCATATTATTCGATTATCTGATGGGAAATACTCAATTAATCTCAACTTCTGAGGTGCGCGACTTAGGCGTCATTTTCGACCAAAAATTATCCTTCATTAGTCACATTAACAACATAACTAGTAAATCTCTGAAAATGTTGGGATTCGTGTTACGTGTGACTAATGAATTCAAAAACATAGGCACTTTGAAGTTGATGTATACTTCTTTAGTGAGAAGTCAGTTAGAGTACAACTCGACAATTTGGACTCCTTACTACAATTGTCATCAAAATTCTCTGGAAAGGGTCCAAAAAAAATTCTTAAGATACATAAATTTTAAACTTGGAATTAGTCATGAATTTTTAAATTACGATTTTTTATTAAAAACATTAAATTTGCTTAAACTTAACGATAGAAGAAAAATTATAGACCTGTTAAATTTGTATAAAATTGTGCATTCTATATGGGATTGCCCAGAACTTTTGTCACTCGTCAACTTCAGGGTGCCTGGAAGGATAACTAGGCGGGTGCCACCGTTTTGCAGTAACAACTCACGCACAGTGTATAATTGTAATGCCGTATTAAGCCGACTTCATGAACTCGGCAATAGTTGTTCCCACATATCGGATATATTTAATGTGGGGTATTGTTCTTATAGAACAAACCTTATAAACTTTTTCAAAGATGAGCAGTAATCATATTTAATGTAGTTACTTCATATATGATTTTCTGTTTTTTTTTTTTTATATATATATTTTTATTATAAACCTTATTATGTTTAAAATTTGATTAACTTTTTATATTAATTTTTAAAGTTCTCGTATACTTTTTATTTCAAACTTTTGTTTTATTTAAACTTTTTTTTAAAAAATATTAACTAACTAACTAACTAACTAACCATCACGCCATTTCCCCGGAGGGGTAGGCAGAGAGGATAGAACGCCACACAACTCTGTCCTGGCACACTTCCTTTGCTTCCTTCACATTCATACATCTTCTCATGCACGCACGTCGATTATTCCGACTTTTCACATGACCACTTTCAAGAATTTGTTGTACTTGATCATGCCATGTCTTTCTCGGCCTTCCTCGACTTCTACAACCAGACACATTCGCATCATATATCTTTTTAGCCGTTCTTTCATCATTCATTCGCTCCACATGACCGAACCATCGCAAAAGACCTTTCTTAATTTTGTCGATAATGCTTAACTCAGCCTTGCATTCTGCTCTAATTTCGACATTAGGGCACCTATCATACATTGTTTTTCCGCACATTCGCCTGAGGGATCGCATTTCAACAGCATTCAGTCTACTTTCGTCCCTTTTTTTCCAACTCCATGCTTCGCTTCCATACATTAGGGTTGGTACCAGAACTCCATTATGAACTGCTAATTTAGCCTCTTGCGATAGACACTTATTTGCTACGACAGACTTTAAGGCACCATTAACTCTGTTACCGGCACTAACCCTCCTTTCAATATCCTTTTAAATATTATGTTATATAATTTTTAGGCTTGATTATTGTTCCTTAGTTTTGAGTGCAAATATGTAGTTTAAAAAATATCAAACCTTATATGTTTATATTATAAATTTGTAAAAGGCAATTATGCCGTGTATGTTAATAAATAAATAAATAAATAATCATTAACTATGGAGTTTTATCAAAATATTATTAATAGCGACAAAGATAAAGTTCATGTAATGTGTGAGTGGCGTGATCTTTTCAACTCATCAGTGCCCACGTATTCCTGCCAGTGGCGCTATCCGGCACCTGTGATCATGATTAAATATCAATAAATATCCTATTATAGATATTAATGAGTGTTTGGAGGGCGGCTCTCGCTGTTCGATCAACGAAGTCTGCGTCAACACTATCGGGGGATTCAGATGCCAGTGTAGTCCTGGGAATATCCTGGAATCTGGTAGGTGTGTGCCGCCACCAGTTATCCCCGCGTCGCCTCATCCCAGAGCTCCAGGTAATTTTTGTGATTAGTTTTTTGTATTTATTAAAGTTTTTAATTCTTATGGCTTAACCTCTTTTGGATGCATGCATGAAATATAAAATTAATCCCCCATTTACAAAAATTTAACATTATTTATTTATTATATATACGGCCTAAGCCAATAACAACAGTTACATGAAGAAACAAAAATGCAAGAAACTGAACAAAAAGAACATAAAACTATTTTAGCAAAGACAAACAAGGGTAAAACAATAATTGTATACAATATATTAAAAAAAAACAAAAGACCTAAAACTTTGAGCTAAACCATGCCAATCCAACTTCATCCCACACGGTTTAATCGCGAAGAGATCTACGAAAAGCCGGAAGATCTATCCCGAAGAATTCCAAGTCGTGTGATGAATTGACTAATCTACACATTCTGGACATTGGGGCATAAAAACCAAAGTTGCTCTTAGAAGATTTTGTAAATAGCAGATTTTGACTTCTGGTGACACGGTTGGGAACATGAAAAGTAATTGATTGCAACAGAGATGGGACATCACTTAAAGCGTTAAGTATTTTGAAAATGCATATAAGGTCCATCTCAGTTCTACGTCTCTCCAATGAAGACAGATTAAGAGATTGCTCTATTTCAAAATAGGAATAATTACCCCTTTGTAATCCGAGCAACCATGCCACTATGTCGAGTTTTTATCAAAAATTATTTAAGTGTGCCGTTATATGTTTTATTGAAAAAGGCAAATTAATCTTTTACAAAAATAGTATTTTGCAGTCAGTATAACGGCTGAAAAACATCCTCCAATTTCAAAATGGATCATATCCGTCTGATTGACATTTTCAAAAAATATCATCTTGTCCATTTAGAGGTTACATATTTCATTTACTTTAAACATAATTATATTTTGTCATCATTCCCTTACCGCATCTAATGATGCATAAGGCACAGCATTGGTACACAAATCGCAGCATATCTTGACCATTTTTGTTACACAGAGGTAAGACGAGCAGTCTTACTTATCAGTACCAATCCAGGGACTATAAAATATTCTAGTGTGAAAACATGTCGAGAATCGAACTTAAGACCTCTTGTATGGTAGGCAAACGCGCTGACCATTACACCACGAGGTCGATAATTCGACTCATCTCGACCCTTTAAAACATTTCTAACGAGCATGTCCATAAAACAGCTCAAAAGTCGTCACAATAACTATCATATTATAGACTTCTTATATTTTTCATTAAAGCCACATTTACTTATATATTTTTTTCCGTTTTCGTCAAGAGGTCTACACATTTTTTGGAAATATCTCAAAACAAACAAGATGAGCAAGATTAAAAATGGGCGACTCATATAATAATGTGTGATTTCCTGTCTTTTTAATAAATTGCATTGCAGTATTGGCAAATATGCATTTCATAGATACATATTTTTATTTCTTATTTTTTCGTGATAATATATGCTTGCTTGTTTATCAATTTAACTTAAATATGTCTTTCTTGCTCTCCGTAACACTTTATTTATTGTTTGCTTTACAGAATTTATTTCATAAGCTTATATCTTTGCATTTTTTGGTTATATGCTTACTGTTTTTTCTTGCATACCTTTGCTATTATTGTTTTTTTTTTTTTTGTAAAACTTTGTATTATATTCTTTTTAACTCATTTCAAATTTTTTTTCTGTATATTCTGTGTTTATTATTTAGTATGTTGGCATGTATTTCATTTTTATTTTTTGGAAATGCCTTTAGGGCGTTAATGAACAAAATAAATAAATAACTAAATATATTGTTTCTAACTTTATATTTTGCAGTTCATGTTGTTGCTGTAACAAGCCCTCCTCGCCACACTATCTGCTCCTGGGGGTATCAGCTCATAGATAGTCGTTGTGTTGGTGAGTAATTAAATCATGGCATGTTACTATGTGGGAAGTCGGAGAAGTAAAGCTTCTTTGTCCGTTCATACATATGATTAGTTCTTTATTTACTTTTCTTTTCTCTTGTTTCTCTCGATTGTAATTTTAGAAGCTTGATATCTACTACTACTACTTTTAATACCTCCTCGCTGTTTCCCGTAGGGGTAAGCAGAGAGAATGGACCGCCACACACGTCTATCCTGGCATATATTCCTAGCTTTTTTCACATTCATACATCTTGTCATACATGCCCTTCGGTTCTGTCTGCTTTTGACATGACCAGACTTAAGATTTTGGTTTATCTGATCATACCACGTCTTCCTTGGTCGTCCTCGTCCCCCGTTATCATCTATAAAAACATATTAAGTTCATTTTGACATCGATATGATGCAGGAAGCTCGAACTCTAGTTGGAGATGACAGAATGAAACCGACGTCATGCTTCGATGTATATTTATTACATTTGAAATAATATCAGAATCAGTTGCAGAAATCGAGGAAAAACAAGAAAGACATGGCATGACTAAACTCAATAAATACTCGAATGAAAATATGTATGAGTGTAGAGGAATCGAGATCTGTATGCAAAGACAGAGTGATGTGGCGCTGTATTTTCTCTGCTTACCCTTACGGTGAAATCGTTTGTTTGCTTGATAATGAAGTGCGAGAGTTACCGACCAATTGACTGACTGAACTAAGCGTTTAACACATGGAACATGAGGGTGCTACAGCTCATATGGAAGCTGTCTATAATGTTATCTTTACTTCCTAGTACGGAATCGAGGTCATGTTTTATTTCCCTGACTGTCAGCAATTCGATATCCATTCTAGGTAATCGACAATTCGGATCTTTTGGTTTTGTTTATTGTTTACAAACAGGAAATGTATCTCTCACCTTCTGTACACTCCTTAAGATGATAGATCAGATGACTAGGCATTGATTTTCGGGTGAATCCAATAACAAAATGATCGCAATGTCAACTTTTGTTTCTATTCTAGATTTGGATGAGTGCGTCACGGGTAAACACTCTTGTCAAGAGAACCAGAAATGCGTCAATATTCCTGGTGGATATCTCTGCCACTGCTCTCCTGGACACCGCATCACTGCAGAAGGTGCTTGCCAAGACATCGACGAGTGTAAGGACAGTCAAGGGAAGGTGATGAACCATCTTTATGTTGAATCTTTACGTCTTCAGGTCATAACTTCTGTTCTTCAGTTTTTCACTCAGCACGATCGCGATCAACGGAGCATTCTGTGGATGAGTCAGCTGTCATAGCAATTACACCACAGAGGCCATCGGTGTTTATCTTAACTATATTTTTATATGTTTTTCTAAACTATATTTTCAGTTGTTTAATTTTGTTCAAAGCAGCCAATGAGAGATCATCAGCTTTGTGCATTGTACATGTTTAGTGATTGCGGCACTTTTGCTTTAAAGGTTTCTATTTAAAATTTTAATTTGCCATTTGAACTCTGATCAAAACATTAGTATGGACGACCACCTTTTTTTAAAGGCAAAGTGATACTAACTGTCAATGCGAGTGCATGTCGTTGTGTATAAGCGCGATCAATCAAAAGATATTTGAGTGATCGCCATTGTAATTTTGAACCTTTACTCCGCACAATAATAGAGAAATATCACATACCACAAATATCAACAAAAAAAAATTAAATGGATTAAAAATAATTAATTGTATTTTCGAAATCAATTTGGATATTGTGGAGAAATGTTTTCATACATAAATGTAAAAAATAAATTAAATAAAAATACGTTGCTAGAAAAACGCGACGTGTTTGGCCTTGGTAGTTGTGACGTCAAGATTTGTGATAATGTTCTTAACAAATTTGAATGGTCAGCAACAAATAATGACTCCATATTTATGTTTAATTTACTGAATGGCTTAATTGGTCCACCATCGTTACTGGAACAAGTGGAATTCAATGTTCCGATCCGCCGGTTGCGAAATAATGATGTGCTGTTCCTCGATTAACACAGCACAAACTATGGCTTGCATGCACCAATGTCCCGATTGTGTCGTATTGTAAATTCGAGATAAGATCTGGACTTTTTTGGTGTAAGTCTTTAAGATTTAAAAAATCACTAAGATAGACCGGATCTTGTCTTGAGGTAGTAATTTTTTTTTTTTTGTTCTAGCTTCAAATTTATTTTATTAGTGCATGTATTTATTATAAGAAATTGTATTTACCATCGTTAGAATGGACTGTATAAGTCCGTCCAATAAATAAATCTTAATAAATGTATTATTTATATAATTGACTTTTTACAGGTATGTTCGCACTACGCGACCTGCGCCAACACGATTGGTTCTTTCGTCTGTAACTGTCACGAAGGTTTCATGACCTCTCCCGTCTCCAAGCAACTGTGTACAGACGTGGACGAGTGCGCCAGTAACGGTGGACTGGGGATCTGTCACCAGAGGTGTGTCAATGTTTGGGGCTCGTACCGGTGCGCGTGTAACAGTGGCTTCCGGTTGGGCGCTGATAACAGGTAAATAAGGATATAAGTATATCTGTAGTATTCATGCTAGTGGATGCAGGAAGCTCCTACCCCGGTTGGAGATCTAAATGTTTAAACTCAAGTATTGTAGTACAAGTAAAAACACGAAGAGACGATATAACATGCACACTATATCTTTACATTTTAGAACTTGCTTCCTCTGTGTTCACGAATTTAGTCATATCATGTGTAGCCATTCGTTCGCTCTACATATTCAATCCATCTTATCCCTTTTCTCAATTTTGTCGATAATCCTTGTTTAAACCTTGCATGCACTGCATGGATCTCGATATTTATATACTCGTACATGTAGGTAGTAAGTATTCAAGCAACATTTTCGCTTTAGATATACGAGTATTATTTTGTCAGAATTCTGCCCACTTTATCCTTGTTTTTCCAATTCCATTGACACTTTTGTCAATTGTTTATTTATTTATTCATTCATAAAAGATAAAAAAAACAGTTATAATTGTATGAGTATATAAATTACCTTAAATCAATACTATTACTCAATGGGAAAAAGGAATAAAGGGGAAACAGGAAAGAAGGGGAGATCAAGGAAGAGAAAGGAGATGTTTCTTCAGACGTGATTTAAACAGAGATACTGTAGTAACATCTCTGATAGTGGTTGGGAGATGATTCCTCAGTTGAGCCGCATTGATACTATATGAGTAGGAAAAGAAAAAGGAATTGTGGATGGGTATTAAAAAGGTGCTTTGAGAATTAGAACGAAGAGGTAAACCATAAACTGATAAGCGTAGAAAATTTTAGTATTTTAGTGAGGTATAAAGAAGCGTAGGACTAAAAAGTATAGCAAACAGAAATGAGAGGGAGTGACAGTCTTTCCTTTGTCTAATTTTGAGTCATTTCAGTTGCCTACGATAATCAGAAATGTGGTCATATTTCCTAGGACCAAAATTATACCTTATGCGTGTATTTTGAAGTTGTTCAAGTTTATCGAGTTGCTCACAGCTTAAATTAGTTATGGAAACATCAGCGTAATCAAAAATGGGTAGTATTAATGCGTGTGCGAGTGAACATTTAATATTAATGGTTTCAAATTTTCGCAATATTCGCCAGCATAAATTTTCATATTGTTAGTTTATTATATTAACTAAGATATCATTCCATGTCCCTCCCTAGTTGGAGCATACGGTGTCCACAAAAGAGCCTTTAGGCATCTCTGTCAGCTGCCAGCTCTTGTACATTCTTCCAAATCATGTTCAAGTACCGTAGTTTTGACAGGGACTGCTGACAAATAATCAGTAGCCGACATCCAGGATGTCGAGAACTTGATGCCTTGTAAAGTAGGCAAACGTGATTAAGGCTCTCAGGAAGCTACCGCAGTATATGGTATTGCCATTTGTATCGCCTCCGCTTGATGAGAATTGACTTCGGAGATAAAAAACACGTTTTTATGTGTCTCGTTTTTTATACTTTATGTCCTTTTTTAGTTCGTTATAATAAAAAAAGACTCGTTTGATTTTTGCAGGACTTGCACAGACATGGACGAGTGCACAGAACACAATATCCGATTATGCATGGGAGAATGCCAGAACATTCCTGGAAGCTATCAGTGCGCTTGTCCAAAAGGATATCGCATGGGATCTGACAAGAGAAGTTGTATAGGTAAACATTATTTGTGACACGTTCAATATGTGAAACATGTAATTACTACTAAATATCATGACAATGAGGCCAGTCAATTAGAAAGGTCTATAGATGGAACTAAAGGGTACTAACTATAGTGGACGAGAGTGCTTGGACAAAAGGACAAAGGAGATCAAATATGTACAGTACAGTGAGCCGATGATGCTCTAAGTTTTTATTTTTTTGATACATCAGTGTGAAAGGGTCTAAAAAGTTGGATTTTTGATCACATTGAATGTGAAAATTATATTTAAAAATATTCTATTCTGCTTTTGGCTCTTAACCGAGGTTTGAAGTTTATCACTGTCTGAACATTTTGTTAATTATCCATATTGATAAAAATATTTTTTTTAAGTAAAGATATAACTCATCACATTATATATACAAACACGTTTTAAAACTACCGAAATGAAAAAAGTTTACACTCCGCGGAACTGATTTCGTTGAGCGCCTGGCTAATATTGACAAAAACAATGGCTCAGTAAGAGAATGCTACCCAATTATTACAAAACAAAGTACAACTAATAGACAACCCTTAGATGCTAATTAAATAAGGTTTAATGCTCATCATAAAATTTAATTGAACTGATTTTCTTACTTAAATACGAAATGACAGCCGGTTCTGCGCAAAAAATCGACTTCTTCAAAAACATCAAGTTCTGGTTGGGGGCCAAAAGTAGTATCAATTTTTTTAATATAATTTTTGCATTCCGAGTAATCCAAAAGGCAACTTTTTAGAGCCCTTTTATTAATTTTTTTTTTTTTAAATATCGGCCTACATTAATGTACAGTCAAATGATTATACATAATAAATAAAAGAATGCAGGCGTTTGCAGAAGTCCAATACCTTGGATCGAAAGAACAAGATAAAGATTTTTGAAAGAAATTGGAGGGAAAATATGTATAACTGGTGACGAATCATGAGTTTATGGTTATGACGTGGAAACCAAAGCTCAATCATCCCAATGGAAGATGCCGCACGAGCCAAGACCGAAAAAAGCGCGCCAAGCTCGGCCGAATGTATTGCTTACAGTTTTGTTCGATTACTGGGGCGTGGTGCATCATGAATTCTTGCCACAGGGTAGAACGGTCAATAAAAAATATTACCTGCAAGTTATGTGCAATTTGCGCGAAGCAATCCGCCAGAAACACTCGAATTTGTGGAAGAACAAATATTGGCTTTTGCACCATGATAACGCCCCTGCTCACACATCGTTGCTTATGGGCGAATTACAGCACACTAATGCCGCAAGATCTGCCCCCCTGTGACTTTTCTTGTTCCCGAAACTGTAGAGGCCCATGAAAGGACGATGTAAAGCTACGATTGAGTAGATAAACATGGCATCGAAAGAGGAGCTGAACAAGATCACTAAAAATGATTTTTTGAAGTGCTTCGAGGATTTGGCACAAGTGTATAATATCTGGCGGGGATTATTTTGAAGGAAACGAAATAGATATTCATGAATAAATAAATAATTTTTGAAAAACACCTAATTCGCGATACTTTTCGAACAGATGTAATATCATAGCCAACCGCTCATCAAATACTAACATTATCATAAAATCAATAAAAAACTACTCCAGTTCAGTTAAATATTAATAAAGAAATGCATGTGTGCGAGTTTTTGTGTGTGAGGATGTGTGGGTAAGGGAGTGGAGTGAGGTTTTGGTAGGTATGTGGATATGAGAGGGTGTGTATATGTGTAGGGTGAGTGTGTGTTCAGAAACATCTTAAATTTATGATGTAAAAAAAAATTTCAACAAAATCAATATTGAATATTAAAGTATAGTGGTATTCAAATTTATTGTAGCCTCACAATAAATTTATCACCAAAACCGACACTGCATCTCAGCGGGAAAAGATTTCATGCTAACACTAGTGGTACATCAGCTGTGATGTGGTATTTCGAAGAACTTAACGGGTTGTTTGCTCATTTAACGATGTTCAGACGCAATTTTTTTCCGGTTAATATTTTCAGTCTGCTTCGGATATCTCATTTTCTAAGCCAATTTTTGCTTTTTTAGATGTTGACGAATGTGAGACCGGAGAACTTACTTGTGGAAAAGACGAGGTTTGCCAAAACACACGAGGGGGAGCTCGCTGCAGCTCCATCACTTGTCCTCCGGGCTACAACAGAGATCCTGGAACCAGGCAGTAAGCATTTAATTAAAAAAGTTATTATTTAAGAAACTTGTGTTAAGAGCAAATTAAGCTGCACTATTGCTGTTAAATCAATAACAGCATTTATCGATACCTTTTCTGGCCGATTACCTTTCTTTTCCATCCTTTCCTTGACGCATCCTTATTGTACCTAATTAACAACAAGATAAAAAAGAATGAAAATTATAAGATTTGGATTTGGAATACAACAATATAACATTTTGACACTTCACATACAATTGCATAAAAAGAGCTTGGATTCGTCGCACGTCGTTGAAAACATCATTATAATTCATAGTGCATTTCATCATCAAGTGGTTAAGATTGAAGAACATTCACATAATTTCAAAGGTAGATCCATGCCATGTTCCTATCCTTTCTTCAAATATTTCCCTATCACAAAACTGAATGAAATTCTTTTTTTTTATTTACAATTCGCCTTTTTGTTAACAATTGCCTTCAGGGGAACAGGCAATAAGACAGACATAACAAGGATACAAAGACAACTAAATAAAATCATAAAACTAATTTAAAACTTGCTTTACTTGACCCCTACGACTAACTACAAAAAACATGTCAGTTTGGCTTAAAAAACTTGACGAAAACGAAACGTGATAAAGGTTTCAGCTCTTTTGCTTCCCAAAAGTCAATATATGAAAGAGTTGAGGAAACGTGTATGTTTAAACAGAAGCAAAATAGTGAAAGTTACAAAAATTGCATTTTAAACATTTCTCATTTAGATTCGAATTAAATTAAGATCCAAAAGTTTAGGACATAGTTAACGTGAATTATTAATTCCGAAAGTTAACGATGTTTTGAGTTTGTCCAAATGTTAGCAGACTGACTGGATTTCCTCCCTAGGGAGTTATTTAGATCTAAATTTGTTGCAACTGAGAGGAAAAACATTTTTAAGAAAGGTACATAGAAGTTTTAGCATTTACATGGCTTTATCCTATCGTTGGCTGGTTTAGGTCACTTTACACATTGTGCAACATTTACCATTCTGCCTATGTTTGACCATCCACATTTCCTTAATTTTTCGATCTGTTGACTTTTATTAAGTCAAAGAGCTAAAACCATTGTCATGTGGGTGAGATTCATCCGGCTGAACCAATTCACCTACAAATGTCAACAGATGGAAGAGTTGAGAATATGTGGATGGTTTAACATTGGCGGAATGGTGAATGTTACACAGAGTGTAAAGTGGCGAATTGAACCAGCCAATGACAGGTCATAAGCCCTGTAAATGCCTATACCTTATTATTTCTTTCTCAAAAATGTTTTCCCTCTCTGTTGTAACAAAATTTAATTCCAAAAATGTTTTTGCACTACAATATTTCAGTCTCTGGACTGCTACCTGAAACTTAAGACATATCATCTTACATTTATGGAAAAAAATTGATCAAAATAAGCTTAGATTTGTGCACTAATGCAGCGCTCGTTCGTATAATTTTTCATTCCTACCAAAGGAATGCCCCAAGGTTACACCTTTGTTCTTATTATAGTCGGTGTCGCCGCCCTCCAGGAACTTGCAGAGTGAATGACTACGCTTGTCTTCACCAGCCGGAGACATATTCCTTCAACTTTATCACCTTCGTGTCCAAACTCTACATCCCAGTTGGACCGAGAGCCCAGGTATTTATATAATCATTTCTACTGATCAAAATTTCACCATTTTCTTACGGTGATTATTTATTTAGAGTATGGTACACATATATGTATATAGGTGGTTCAAAAAGTAGTTTGTATTTTGTCGCAAGATGGGGTTGAACTTAATTTGCTCTGGCGACACTGTACCGATTATGACAAATAGGCTTGCGTTGGAAAGATGACATTTCAAAGACTATTTTTTATGAAAATAAAGCTTCGTTTTGATCAATCGTGTAAAAGTTATTCCATTTTGAAAATGAATTTCCCAGTGAGGAAATTTGTGGTATTTTGAAGTTTTACTTCCTGAAAGGCAAAAATGCGTCGCAGGTCCGTGAGAAAAGTTGTGCAGTTTATGATGACAACGCTCTAACAACACGTGTAGCACAACAATGGTTCAAGCGGTTTCGTTTGGGAAATTTCAATGTCAAAGATGCACTTTGCTCTGGGGGGCCCATCACTAAAAAATCAACGAAATAATGGAAAAAAACTATAAAAATCCACATGCAACCACTCATGAGATTGCTCAAGAGTTAAACATTGGTCATGTAATTGTTTCAAACCATTTGCATTCCTCTGGATTGGTCAAGATGCTGGATAAGTGGGTGCCGCATGAACCGAGTGCAAAAAAATTAATGAACCGAATTTTTGCATGCAATGAACTGCTGAAAAAGTTCAAAAACGAGTAACTGTTAAAAAAAGTGGTCACTAGATATAAAAAAATGGATCACGTACAATGTACAGTGGAAACGGTCGTAGAAAAAGCGATTAGAAGCTCCAGAAACAGTCGCAAAGCCTGGATTAGGGATTAATAAGAAGGTGATGCTGTGCGTGTGGTGGGATCACAGGGGTATCACCCACTATGAGCTGCTCCAGCCTGGCAAAACTATTGATTCGGGTCGCTTCTGTCAACAATTAACGAGACTAAGCGAAGAAACTAAGAAAGAGCCAACAGAATTGACAAAAGGAACGCCAGACCACACACATCTTTGGTCACTCGACAGAAACTGGAGGAGCTTGGTATCATCCACCGTATTGTCTTGACTTTGCGCCTTTAGATTATTATTTGTTCCTGTCTCTTCGAAACTATCCACAGGGGAGGAAATTATAAATTAAGAATTGACTGTAAAAATCACTCCACCCATTTTTTTGCCCTCAAACCACACAAATTCTATGAGGATGGGATCATGGCCATACCAAAAAAATGGTAAAAGACCATCAATAATAATGGACAGTATTCGGATTGATTCTATTATTTGAACAAATAAAAAAATGTATTTGAAATAACTTGAAAAATACGAAATGAATTTTTGAACAACCATTATACTTGTATTTTGCACCGATGTAAATATTTTGATAGATACGTTGTTGTTTTACTAACTGCATCAGATATTAGGCCAATATTACGGCCCATAAGAATACGAGATAGAAAAAAGTAATGCCTATTATATTATAAATAATTGGTTATTATAATAAATTGATAGGAAGAGGATTGCCTTTAGCCTAGAGGCACCTTTTTTATATCGCACCGAGAGTATTTTATATTTCGGTAGTGTATTAAGCTCTCATGTATAAAATCTATCATATATTCAAGATAGAGGTAAACAAAATTTACCTTGTGGGGAGAAATGAGAGTTGGAAACTTCTTGATGATTTTCCAATTTATTTGAGTCAGTTGTTTCATGTAAAACCTGTAGAAATCTTTTATTTTTTCACGATGTTCTTTTAATACTACAGTTACTGTACCCCCAACTCAACAAAGGACTTAAGTGTTATGGAGTTGTGCCTTTTGTCTCATTAAACATAAATTAAATTATTTTTGAATTGATAAATTAATGTGCTATGTTGAATTATTTTCTAGGTTGATCTTTTCACGATGAAAGGACCAAGTTGGGCCGAAGCAATGTTGAGGTTCGATCTCCGGCTAGTGAGTGTACGCTCTCCTCCTGGAGTTGAAATAGCTGACATGGGGTGTTTTAAGTAAGAACAATGATTTTTTCTAAAAATATTTTATAATAATAAAAAGGATTTTTACAAATGCATAAAATATTTAGATTTCGAATTTAAATACGTTATTTGAAGAGCCTATTTTTTCCTAGATTTGGTGCGCGTGGTTTCACTTAAGTGAAAAAGATTAATCTATAATTTTTCTCTTATTTTAGACGCATAGTTAAATTTTACACTTAGGGCTAGAAATGAATATTTTCAAGACCAAATGTATGGTTATTTGGAATAATTTTCCCAATGATTTGTTAACCAAAAATTACAGCGCAGGTTTATTTTATTTTATTTTTAAATATATGTTTGGATCCCTGTATTTAGTAGGCTTACGTGTCATGTACAAGGCTAAGGTACTCGAAAAAATTCGTTAGTTTTTCATCTTGGAAATGGGATTTTTGATCACTGATTATGGTTTTTTACCTCTATACGTTCAATCACCATTGTTGCAAAGTCT
Organism: Micrasema longulum; assembly: GCF_059751315.1. Lineage (NCBI taxonomy): Eukaryota > Metazoa > Arthropoda > Insecta > Trichoptera > Brachycentridae > Micrasema > Micrasema longulum. The sequence continues at coordinate 336,740 of NW_028278230.1, read as the reverse complement.
AAGAACAATGGCGCGTGATAACTGCTTTAAATGACAATGTAAATATCTGTTAAGGATATTCCTTCTTTCCTGCATTCTGCTTTAAGATTACTGGCGATATAAACTGAAAAATGGGCACCGAAATTACAAATGTTTGATACTCTGTGAAGAAATATCATCGCATGGACAATAGTCTTCATTTCTTAATTTTAACCTATATAGGTAATTTCTCATAGCTCCGTATCCGGTAAAGATTTGGGTCGTTTCGAAAGTACTTTGGCGATGACGACGGAAGTTTGCTGCATCAGCCAGCGTTGGTTTTAGTGATTTTACCTGTAGAAGAAGCGCGGTAATGATCCTCCCTACGCTGTTGCGTATTTTGTTTTATACAGCGCTTGGCAAAGCTAAGGGGAATTCTGAGAAGAGGGGTGCCGTTATTTTACAAGTTGCGGCTCCTGCTCGTTCATCTGCTCTCTCATTTCCTATTTATTTATTTTATTTTTTATTTTATTTTATTTAGAAAACATACAGTCATACAAAATAAGTACTAAGAACAACAATTTTTTAACATAAAAAGACCAATTAAGTTTTCATAAATGAAAAAGATATAAACATTAAATGTGACAAAAAATAAAAAATAAATAAGAATTTTAAGTGAGAAAAGGATAATTGTTGACATTTGCGTTTTCCATGGAGGTAATAAATTAAAATAAATAAAAATACCGAATGTACACTCCGAGCCATCCACGCACACACATGAACGCACATATAAAACATACACAAACATATACATTACATGTGGCACATATACATAGCATAAACCACTTAAGATGTACATTCAGCAACTATCCCAAATAATCGACCCCATGAAGAAATTTTCTGTACAAATGCAACGTGCAGTTAAAAATGTCTACATCAATACTGAGTCCGTTATAATTTCTACAGGTACGTCTAATGAATGAATTCGAGGTATAATTGTTTTTACAAGTTGGTACATAAAAAAGGGAATTTAATCTAGTATAGCGAAGAGGACAACGGAAACCAATATTTTGTAAAAGATACGGCGAATCAACTATGTTATTGAGAATTTTGAAAAGAAAAATTAAATCATATCTAAGGCGCCTTTTTTGTAGTGATTCTATATTAAAATTGATCAAAGATGCGCCGTAATCATTTTCAATGTTACCAAAACGATATTCCAGGCTCCTTATAAATTTCTTTTGAATGTTTTCAATTTGATTAATATATCCATTATATTGAGGGGACCATACTAATGAAGCGAATTCGAGTTGACTTCGCACATAAGTATAGTAAAGAAGTTTTAATGTATTTGGTGATGAGAATGGCTTGGAGATTCGTAAGATAAACCCTAGAAGTCTGTACGCCTTATCTACTATTGTATTTATGTAATCTCTAAATAAAAGCTTATCATCCATCAAGACAAGACATGAATGTGACAAGACATTTATCAGAATTCAATAATAACTAATGTCTATGATACTATCATGTCATCTTATCCAGCATATTTAAATAATCATCCCTCTAATTTTGAGATGCTTACTTTTACTCTGAATATCTACAATGAATGGATTTATCGACCGAGTATGAGTTATAGTTCGTACGCCCAAACGACAATCTGATAATATTTGTGCAATAAGCCATCCCTCTGGTGCAGCGCAGGTTTTTGAGCAAGTCCATTGGTATAAATGTTTAGAATGATAAATGGGATCATTTGGAAGAGATCAACGTCAAAATAAAGATGGGACGAGACTGCCTTTTCAGGATGCGTGACGTCATTTGCAGTGGAGACTTTAATTAAGACCTCAGAATGCGCATTGTATGATGACACGTCTTCCCAGTACTTTTTTATTCATCTTCATCTTACGTCCGTCCCCTATTACTGTCAATAACCGACTGAATCTGTTTCACACAAACACCAGCCACAGAACAGCGGAACTGTCTTCCTTATTATGAGTTATATCTTCTTGCTGTCTCAGATTTATTGCTGTATTGGAGTCACATTTATTCTCCACGTAGCAAGGATAAATAATTTTGGTTGGGGTGGCGATTATAATTTTGCGTGGATATTATTTGACTGAATCGTTGATCTGTGTTGATTTTTGCGGGGAAATAAAATATGCGTTTGCGCGCTGATGGCAAGAGCGGAAAAGAACAGTATGCGACCAAACAAACCACAGCAAACAAAAATCCTACCTTTAGGAAGACAGGAAAGGGAATCAAAGACAGGAATCCGGATGCTATCTGCAAGTCCTGGCTTCTGGGTAGTTTTTTCCTTTTTGGTGAACACGGCACTTTCACTATAGTTATTTACGAAATATAAAGATGAATGTGGCGGAGCGGCGGTCAGAAAATGTAAAGGTGATCAGATGCGGGCAGATACAATTATGAACATACGGCAGTTGACAGAAATTATCAAGAAGAGAAAAATGTGTGATTGTTCATGTTGGTTGCTATGGATATGGAAAATTGTTCCCATAGCAACCGTAGCTGCCCATGGCCATAGAGACGAGAAGAATAACAAACATTGAAAGTTGGGAGATCACAGGATGGGTAGGATAGGTGGACCGTCATCCACTGGCGGTCCATCCAGCCACAAACCACTCAATCCCATCAACCACTCGCGCAACCATTAGTATCAAAATCCAGCATAGTTTTACGAATTTTACTTTCTAAATCCGGTGTGAAAATTTTTATTTGATGATTATAAAAAAAATACAATATCATTGTTAAAAAAAAACAACAGAGATATATCAAGTTTTGTATCGCATGTAGACTAGAGTGACATCACCACACAAGAGTAAAATATTAATATTGAAATGTGTCATCTTCCAGATTGACTCCATCCCCTCAACAAGCTCTGGTTTCCCTCATAAAGCCGTTAATGGGACCTCAGGACATTCATCTCGAGCTGTCTATGGAGTTGTACCGACTCGGGAACTTTGAAGGAACAGCTGTGGCCAAAATATTTATCTACGTTTCTGAATATGAGTTTTAAACTTTACCACACACTTAAAGCTCTGCCAGATTATCGAAAACTGACCAAAAATAATCTTAGGTTTTATTTCTTAAGGATATCTGAATCAGGACGTCATCAAAACGACAAAATGTCACGATAGCTTAATTACAATTATTTCTACCCGGACTTTTTAGTCTGATAAGGTCATTTGAATAAATCCTTGGCATGTGTTGACAGAATAAATTGCTTAACTGGAGAGCTTTGCTTAAATTTAAAGACAAATTTACTTAAAAATTGCATATAATCACTTTTAATATGGATGTTTAAACAAAGGCAGAATAGTAAATGTTGTAAACTGACCAATTTAATCAGCCTCGTAAAATGCTCAGTATCTTAATCACAGATAACTATCAACGTGCTAATAAGCGACGTGATAACAATTTCTCACCATGGTTGCTTATTGTATTCGCGATCACAATACAACATCTGTAAACGCCTGATATTAAATGTCAATATATTTACGTTTTGCGACGTATAATCCTGCTGCGCAATCACATATTTGAATTTCACCGGTGTAAACATGGAAAATATTCCAAAACTGCTATTTTTATTTATTTATTTATTATTTATCACGCTATTCATTGCATTTAGCCGACGGTTGGCAAGCCAAATGTCAAGAAAAGCAGCCGCCATAGTAATTGTAATTAAAATTTCACTTTTTTGTATTAAATACTCCTTACTATTTTGCAAGTGCAATAAATTGTATTATTTTTTATAGTAAACTCCGATTTTCCGCCAGTGAACTGTATTTATTTATGAGGAAAACAAAAAACAAACTGACACCAGCGTAGACTTAGAGATTACACACGCGTTGACTTATGACTGCGATAATTTAAGCATGTTCATTATTGTTCATTGTGATCGCTCAAATGCTTAGCATGTTTTTAAGCACTTCGATAGTTATTTGTGATAGAGCTACTGACTTCCATGTTCCAACCTCTAATATGTTTACCATCTCTGTTTAATATCTCCATGTCTGGAAAAATTTGAACATACTGAAAATATTGTTACAAAGCACTCAAAACAAGTTTGAATGTAGAAGAATTATTTTTAATTGTGGATTTACCGCTATTGCATTTTGATCGCTCAATTAATTACCCAACTTTTTGCCTGGATATTCAATACATCTTAATATTTTGTTTTCTGGAACAATAATTAAAAATTTAAGTTCTTCTTTTTTATATTTCCTATCACTTACTAACATCAATCACTTACTCCTTGTGAGACCCAAAGGGGTGATATTTCTAGGTGTCCGAGATCCTAATTAATCGAGGCCCGAATGGTAGATTAACAGACGCCTTTAGGGCAGACAAAACGAGGCCGAATCTTCGAGCATGTAACTGCCGAATGTTTCCTGCTAGCAGTTTTATCAATATTGCAATAATTGGCAGAGCTATACAAATAAGTTGTTTTGTATTTCATAAATAAAATGACGCATTTTTGTAATGTTTTTTTGTACTTTTTAGTCACTAGTTACAATAATTTGATACATTATTTTTTAAATAAATGTTTTGTTGTTGTCATTTGTATAATTTGTAAATACGGTTTCTTGAAAATTATTCATTTTTATTTTATTCTCCGTTTGTTTTCCATGAACATATAGCAGTGACGAATGGTGATTTTATTTACAGGTAAGCTATAAAAAATATCATATATTTGTACCTACATAGAAGGTACATAATATAATGTAAGTAATATATAATATAAATTGATATTCTTCTGTGGTTCTGTGTGACAACAACTCTCATCCATGAAATCAACTCAAACGATGTAACTTCGTGATTTATTATATAATATTATCCATTATTTTAATATATAATTCATTAAAAAATAAATAATAAATACCACTATGAATTCAGTCGATATTAGGTTTTCAATTAAAATGTCAACTGGCCGAATTGTTCTAGTAATTAATAGTGCTAAAAACGGCCGCGTGGAGCGCCATATGTCCTGCAATATGACGGATGAAAGTGATTTTGGTCTTATCTCAAAGAAAAATAGTCCTTAAGAAAAAACATTTTAAATACTGTTTTCCAAATCAAGAATCTTCAAATAATTTGTGTAATCTGCAAGTTTTATCAAGGAGAAAAAACCTGCACTGGGTTTAATACATTCAAAATATAGTAAACTTATTTGTATGAAAAATAAGCTGGAATAATCGTATAGTTTCATGCCTCACCGCAGGCGCTTTAATTTATATTAATATTAGGATAAAAATACAAACGGTGGAAATGATTTAAAATAAAAGTTTATTATTTTTTTGTTTTTCTGTAAATAAAGTTACAATAAAATATTATTATGGTTAGTCAAATATAATGGTAAGCTGCGCATAATCGTTTCTATACACGGTTCCCCCCTGACATATAGATAATATTGAAAAAATCTCTCAAATTTCTTAGTTTTATCAATAGAATGACGACAGATTTCAAAAATATTAATACCATCAAGACTCTTTACTGCTCACTAGTTTGACCCCATCTAGAATATGCAAAATAATAAATCCAGGAGTTCGCAAAAGTCGAATTAAGAATTAATGATTATACATAAAAAGGTGAAATCTGTCATTGTCCCGCGATCCTCCAGAGTAAGTAAATCAGATAATTTAACAAAAACATGTAGTTAATTTGTTTTATAGGAATATGCGATTTGAAAAAATGAATCTCAAAAGTTTTCATTAACATACTACAACAGAGATAAAGAACATTTAAGAGAAGGTAATATAAAAGTCTAAGCATCTACAGGGCTTATGACCTGTCAATGGCTGATTTAAGTGGCCATTTTACGCATCTACAGGACATCATAGACTTTTATATTACCTTCTCTTAAATGTTCTTCATCTCTGTTGTAGTATGTTAATTATATGTATAACACGACAACAAGTCATTTAACTTATTCTAATTCTTGCTAGCTCCTGACGTCACTGCGACCTGTGAAGATCTATTGTGTCCCCGTGAATAGTTCTTGCCATCCAAGCCCAGGTCTTTAAAGAGCCTGGCTACTGTATGGAAGGCGAGAGTTTACATTTTGCTAAAACTCCCCCTCCAAGCCTAGATCCGTAAAGTATCGGGCTATTAGGTAGGGAGTGAGGTGTATTTATCAACAATATTTTCAGTTTCTTGAGTTATTTATCTCTGTTGTAATATGTTAATATAAACAGCTCCCCAGGGAGTTGAATCCAGTCCTTGTCTACGAAAATTTTGACAAACTCAAAATATTGTTGTCAAAAGTTTTCGTTGAACTCTTTCAACATTTTTATGTGAATTCTGTAAAAAGGGGACTAAAAAGTAGAGTTGTACTTTAATTGGCTTCTAACCAAGGACACATACAAAAGTTTCATTACTTTTACTGATTCGAAATCTTTTATAGTTCTAAGGATGAAACCCAAAGTGTTTTATACTTTTAGAAGTAGTGTGGTTGACGTGGCTTTAAAAGTCAAGTTTTTTGTCAATTACGTCACCAAGATTACGAATCTCCGTGACTTTTTTCAGTTGAATGTTGTTTATTGAATACGGAAATAAAATTGGAGATTTATTTCTACAAAAAGACAATAATTCACATTTTTCTACATTTCGAAATAAGTTATTAGAGGCACACCAGTTATTTAATCTATTTAAAATTGATCAAAGTGTGTAGCAGTAATTTTCATCCGGTATTTCCTTGTAGATCTTAATATCGTCAGCAAAAAGTAAAAATTATAAAAACAAGGAAAGGAAAACGGATAAAACGATAAAAAAACATTAAAATTCAGGGAGTTCGGAATTCTGGGGATGTATAATAACGTTTCAGGCGTTTCTTGAAGGTGGCTAGAGAGGGTGCATTTTTTAAATGAAGAGGCAGCTCATTCCAAAGTCTAGCACCTTGAACAGAAGAGGAATAGCTGAAAAATTATTTGCTATGTCGAGGAATGGAAAGTGTTCTCTCCTGAAAAGAGCGAATGAAATTCTCAGCAAGATATTTTGGAGCGCAAGGGTTGTGAAGAATATTATAAAGAAGTAAGAGATATTGAATGTTTGTGCGCTGATAAAAATGAAGCAACTTGAGTTTGGAGCGAAAGAGTGATAGGGGAGAGCGGGGGAATTAGAGCCTACTGAGGGAAAATGTTGATAAAAACCACATTTGTTTACATTGTTGTCATTTTATATTAATAATTTAAACCTTGTTTATTTGACTATTTTTTCATCACAGTTTAAATCAACTACAGCCATGCAATAAGGTACAATAATGATTTAATAATAAAAAAAGTAAATCGCTCCCATTACCCCATACATGCGGGTAATGAGAGCCTATTTAATGCTCATATGGCAAATGGGAGCCATAATTGTTACTTCTCTCAAAAATAAAGCTAAACATATTTAAATAGCAAATTTTAGTTGCTAATACAAAGAATTATTGTGTTACACACAAATAAAAAATTTACTATGTATTTAATAAATAATATTGGACATGATGTCCAATTACCAAAGTATAAAAAGGACATACAAAAAACATTAAAGGAAAAATGTACATAAACATGTTGAAAATATAAAAATTTGAACATTTTAATATTCAAACTATTTAAACAGAACAAAGAAATAAGAAAAATAAAAGAAAAATATTATGTTTTGAAAGGAATTGTTAAAGGAAAACAAAACTAGACCCTTTAAGGACCCAAACATATAAGAATCTAAGCTATCGCTTCCAGAACAATATTTATTATTATTATTATTATGGATAACTTATATAGTGCCATTTTCGTAATAAAATACCTCAAAGGCGCTTTACATAGTGATTCTTTTAAATTTGTAATTTAATTAAAATAATTTATTTTGTTGTCACATGCTACGGATTTATTCAAATGATTTAGAGAACAAGTGAGTTTTAAGTTTTTTCCGAAACTGATGTTTCCGAAGTGATCTTCACTTTCACAGCCTCGCACCTCCACTGGGAGAGTATTCCATGCCATAGGGCCTGCGACTGCAAATGCGCGTTCACTAAATTTAGTGCGCTGTTTGCGTAGAGGTATAATAATTTTTCCTCTCTCTGTAGACGTAGCTGATCTAAGCGTGAGACGCCTGTCAGCTAGTTCATCTGGAATGCATAGTTCCCTTAGATATTCCGGAGCAGAGTTGTGCAGTGACTTATACATAAGCCAACAGAGTTTGTATTCGACCCTCTGTGGAAAACGTAGCCAGTGTAGTTCCCGAAGCAGTGGAGTGATATGACTGAACTTAGAGATTCCGAAAATAAGTCTCGCTGCGGCATTCAATACAGATTGTAGGCGAGTCATTTTGTTCATTGGTAGACCTGCATATATACCATTACAATAATCGACTCTAGACACTACAAACGCATTTATTAATTGACGGGCGGCATCAACCGGCAAATTTTTGCGTATGCATTTAATTTTTCTCAGCTGGTAGAAGCATAAACTTATCGTTCTACTAATTTGAGCGTCAAGAGAAAGGTCAGAATTGAGACTTTATGGGCGTACTTTCCGCAACTTCTGCATCGGTACCAAAGCTCCCATTACCCGCTGACTACCATCTTTAAAAGTAATAACACAAATATCTTATTCGACTTTCAATCACAATTTGACGAATGGCACTTGAAATAAGACGAATCTATATATATAATAAGCATAAATATGATACAATAAGAATATATCTTCATCCTTACCTGAACGCTGGTAATTAGCAGTTTTTTATAAACGCGGACCGAAAAACTCACAACCGTCTCTCGTGACTCAACGCAGGGCGCTAACGGCTCATGCGCATGAGGCAAAGAGTCTCGATGGTTGACAAAAACGGTCGAGTGCTTATGGTCACCCGAATGTGTATAGATTCCGTACAATCGTCATCGCTCCGATTAGCCGCCCGCTCTCTTTACCCCGCGCTCCCCTACATGGTCATATTTTTTTCATAATATAGAACAATCACATTAATATCATTTTAAAAACGGGGTAATATTGTTTTTGTATTATTTTATAGTTTTGTAATATAACGTTTTTATGTTTAATGTACCATATAAATGTTTATGTTTATAAAATGCATTTGTGCCGTGTGCACTAATAAACTAAAAAAATGAAATTTAAAACATCCGTTTTAAAGTTCAATATGTTATCGGATTTTTGCAATGAAAACTGTTTTATTTTTTATATTTTTATTTTTTTTTGTTTATTTTTTATATTTTTAAATTGATATTTTTATTGATAAACCCTTTCGGGTTACATAGATTTAACAAAATATTTTCACTTTTAAAATTCACATTCTACTGTTAATAATAATATTTTTAACATCTTTTGTAAAGGTTGTCTGAGTCTTTTGTTTAGTTTTGTCTGGTAGTTTATTGTATAATTTGAGTCCACGGTTTATTAGTCTCAATTGTCCTTTTCTCGTTTTTAAAGATTGTATGATATTTTTCTGATATTCTCGTATTGTGTTTCATTCATGTTTTATTCATATTCATGTTTACTACAGTTTTTTTCAAGTATTAATTTGAATTATTCTTCGTCTACAATTACACCAGTGGCTAATTTATAAATACATTTTAAAGATTCTAGTTTAAAGAGTTCAGTTACATTTAATTGTTTACTTTGTTCAAAAAGTTCTTTAGTTGCTGTTAGATAGGGAAGGTCATATACTAACTTTAATATTTTATTTTGCTGTCTTTGTAGTCTGTTTATGTCATTTTGATTTCCTGTTCCCCATAGTAGTTGCATATAACATATTTTAGTTTTTACATATGCTTCATACATTTTTTTTTTCCTTTATTGGAACCAAGTTTTTGATTTTAAAAAATAGACTCGATAAAGTCGCCACTTTGCTAATTAAATTGTTGATATGAATTGTCCATGTCAATTGTCTGTCTATTGTTAGTCCTAAGTATTTAACATGTTCAATTTCAGTAAGTCGTTCATTATTTATGTATGCATCTACTTTGTGACATTTTTTTTTAGATTCAAAATGGATAATATTGCATTTTTTTTCATTAAGTGTAAGTAAGTTTGTGTTTGTCCATTTAGTCAACATAGTAAGGTCTTCGTTTATGTCATTGTTTGTTTGATGATTTTTTATTAACCACTGGTTGAGCTCCTCTGTAAATAAATACTATTAGCTCGAACTGTCAGCAGAGTTTGCTCCAATGAGAGAAAAGTGACGTCACTTATTTCGGCCAATCGGAGAAAAGTGACCTCACTAGAACCAACGGGAGATGGGCCAATCATAAACAAATAACCGCTGTCACCCGACGTATTTAAGATAGAATTTGCAAAACTTTAAAGACTCACTGCGGGCTTCTTTTGGCTGTAGCACAAACCTTAGCACTAAAAAAGAGTAGAACGTCGCTAGAAATCCTTGCACAAACATTTAAGTACTGCTCAAGACGTCATGAGAGCAAAAATATACAATTGATTTTGGAAGAGTATCAAACTACGTCTGTCTCATTCAGTTTATAAACCATAGAATAAAGAATAGTCCAGAAGGAGCGTAGAATCATATTTGAATACATCGGACTGTGTCCAATAATTTCCCCACTTAGACACACTTTTGCCGCGCGCATATGTTAAGTCGCCGGGTAATGTTGCTTAATAGAAAAAAAAAACATTGATTGACACAACAGAGTAGATAAGTAAAGGGTCATTTAATAAGAGTCATTGAATTAATGAACTTTGAACTTAAAATTTAAAAGAAATTTTATTTGACATAAAACGGATATTTTTATATCATGTTAAATAATATTTGATGTTCTAAAGATAATGTCGTTCAAATGTCCCCCACGGCGTTGTTTAATCCGAGGTCTAATTTTCATTAGTTCTTTTATTAGATGAGCAAAGTAGGGTAAAAAAAATTCTACCCTGGCAACACTAACGAAATTTCCATTTTGTTTCTTCGACAATCTGACAGATGGAAAAACAATTCAATTTTTTAGTAATGCATTTGTTATATACACATTCATTTGCAAATTACAGATGAAATGTGATTGCATCCTGTTTCTTTAAGATCCTAGCAGTAGTTCTAAACTTTAAAAGGAAACAACACGGCATAGTTGAATTCAAATAAGGAGTTGCGTACTGAGCGACGTCTACAATGAAAGTAATTGGTCAAAACGTAAACCTACTCATTTATGAGTAGTTGAGTCGCCTTCTGTTTGATGTGCGTATGCGGTTTCTGGACTATTCTTAATTCTATGGTACGAACAACGATCCACACAAATGCTTCGTTTCTTAAAATTATATTTCATTTCATTTTCAGCGGCGAAATCAATTACTTACAAACAGTAGTGCATTTTGTGTTAAAATGCGTTTTTCAAAAATGTGTCAAATGTCAGTAAAAAAAAATAAGCATTACTAATAATCCATTAAAAATAAGTTAACATGAAGAAATTAAAAAATTGTAAGGAAATAAATCAATTTAGTATCCATTAAAAATAATTGTTGTTATTAAACGTTAAAATACAAACTTTTTTTAATATGCAAAAAAAAAACATTCTCCAAATTTTTCAATCGAATGCAGCACTGGAAAATCGATAAAATATACATATGCGTTTTATGAAATTAACGGTAATTGTCTTGTCCGGAAAAACGAGCTGAGAGATTCAGGTGTGATTATGGATGAAAAACTCTTATTTGATTCCCATATTCAGGCGTCTATAAATAAGGCTTACAGAAATCTGGGCTTTATTATACGCGCCACTCGACCATTCAAAACAACCGCATCCCTCAAAATCTTATATAATGCATACGTTCGCAGCCATCTTGAGTTTGCATCTGTTGTTTGGACTCCTCGATATACAATTTACATATCTACTACTACTACTACTACCATCACGCCATTTCCCCGTAGGGGTAGGCAGAGAGAATGGACCGCCACACACGTCTATCCTGGCATACACTCCTAGCCTCTTCCACATTCATACATCTTGTCATACATGCCCTTCGGTTCTGTCTGCTTTCGACATGACCAGACTTAAGATTTTGGTTTATCTGATCATGCCACGTCTTCCTTGGTCGTCCTCGTCTAACGTTGCCGTTCATTTTTGCCATATATACTTGTTTTACCATTATCTCGTCGTCCATTCGTTCTACGTGACCAAACCATCTCAGAGACCCTTTCTTAATCTTATCAATTATACTTGTCTCAGATTTACACTCTCGCCTGATTTCATCATTCGTAACCCTGTCATACATTGATTTCCCACACATTCGTCTAAGAGATCGCATTTCAACCGCGTTCACTCGGCTTTCATCCTTCCTCTGCCAGTTCCATGTTTCACTTCCATACATAAGTGTTGGGACTAAAACTCCGTTGTGCATTGCCAGTTTAGCTTCGATATCACAACTAGATAAAATACAGAATAGATTCCTTAAACTTCTGGATCGTAAATCTCTTACATATTTTGATTCGTACGAAGACTCTTCTTCATTTCATAGTTTAACTTCCCTTACTAAACGTAGAAGCATTCCTGATCTGTCTTTCCTCTTCAACATTTTAAACAATTTTATCGATACTCATATCTCTTGGAGTGTATTTCAATCGATTGTCCCGCGAAGTCAACACGACAAGTTATTTTTTTTTATAATTTATTTCCAAATAGATTTCCATTTAGATATTTTTGATACAAAATTTTGTGACTTCAAAAAAATTTTTTTTAAACACTGTGAAATAAAACATTTGTCAGTGTGTAATAAGTTTATGTTCCTTTAATTATGTTTATTTTATTATAATATCAACATGTTGAATTGGTCAACTATATTATGAAAATCCCTCTCCTCCACTCTATTTCCTCATCCCTTAACCTTCTTACGAGCTCTTTTTTTTCTCATGTCTTATATAATATATTATTTTTCTCTTTACTGTGTAACATGTTCTCTCATTATATTTGTGAAAAACTTTAACTAGATGTATGTACCGTTTTTTATATTTTGTATTCTTATACAAGAATACAAAATACGGCGGCCTCCGTGGTGTAGTGGAAGGTTCCGGGTTCGATTCCCGGTGAGAACACAAAAATTAAAATGTGATTTTTCTCAAGCCTGGGTGTTCTGTGATGTAATTCACCACTGTAATTGGGCCTCCTGGCCTGTTGTGGTGTAAAAAATAAAATAAAAAAAACAACTGTTGTTTTTCCTTAATAAATAAATAAATAAAATAAAAATTCACTCAACATATTAAAGATGTTATAATTTAAAAACCTTGAGAACGTAAATTTAAAAAAAAATACAAAAAATCGCACATAAATCTGTCAAGCCATTTTGGAGTTTTTGCGAGACTAATAACAGCGATTCATTTTTATAAATATAGATTATTGTCTACAAATAAAAGTTCTATCACGACAAAAAAAACAGTTTAAATATACAGAGTATCTATATATGAGATATTGTCGGCTGGGTTTAGATACCTTTAGCGCGGGAACTGTGCCGGAAAAGCCACTAAACGCAGTAGACATGTGTAGAGGTATTAGTAAATAGAGTACCTACCTTACTACAGCGTAATCCAACATAGTACCTAACTATATTTTGTTGAATGCGCTCCGTTACAAGCTTAAAAAAACATTTTATTATAAAATTTAATAATAATTATTAAAATTGGTTTATCAACAATATTTTGAGTTTGTCCAAATTTTGTAGACAAGGACTGGATTCAACTCCCTGGGGAGCTGTTTATATTAACATATTACAACAGAGATAAAGAACTCAAGAAACTGAAAATATTTTTGATAAACCCACCTGATCCATGAAGAAGTATAGAAATTGAAAAAATAACATTTTCAGGCGTTGCCTAGTATGTAGGTGAAATAATTCAATTAGATTAATCTCACCCGCATAAATAAAGGTTTTAGCTCTTTTACTTCACAAGCATCAACAGATGAAAGAATTAAAGGACTATAGATGTTCAAATATGAGCAGAATGGTGAATGTTACACAGTGTGTAAAGTGGCCACTTAAACCAGCCATTGACAGGTCATAAGCCCTGTAGATGCCTAGACTTCTATATTACCTTCTCTTAAATGTTCTTCATCTCTGTTGTAATATGTTAAAATTGGTTTAGTCTTGTGATATTATAAGGTCAACAATGTTTTAACTATGTCCAAATGTTTGCAGACAGGCTGCATTTCCTCCCTAGGAAGCAACTAAGATCTGAATTATTCGCATCAGAGAGGGAAAGCATTTTGAGAAAGGAATATGGTATAGTAATTTACAGGGCTTATGACCTGTCATAGGCTGGTTCAAGTAGCCACTTTACAAACTGTGTAACATTCACCATTCTGCTTATGTTTAATCACCCACAACATCCACAAGAGTCAACAGACGGAAGAGTTAAGGAATTTCCTCAACTCTTCCATCTGTTGACTTCTGCGAAGTAAAAGAGCTGAAACCTTTATCATGTGGGTGAGATTCGTCCGGCTGAACCAATTCACCTACTAGGCAACGCCTAAAAACAATTTTACAATTTTTATACTTCTTTTACCAGTTGGTTAATTCGACAATGTTTTGAGTATGTCCAAATGTTTGCAGATTGGCTGGATTTTCTCCCTAGGGAGATATTTTGATCTAAATTTCTTGCAACAGATAGGGAAAGCATTTTTGAGAACGGAATATGGAAGTCCAGGAATCTACAGGGCTTATGAACTGTCATTGTCTGCTTTAAGTGGCCACTTTACACTGTGTAACTTAAGTACACTATGTAACATTCACCATTCTGCCCATGTTTTAACATCCGGATTTCCTCAACTCTTTCATCTGTTGACTTTTATTTGTTTATTTATTTATACGCCCTATGTGCTTTAACATTCATTAGTAATCAAGTGCAGCAGTGTAAAATAAGTATAGACATTACGCTAAAAGTAAGAATAACATGAGAAAAACTTAAAGAAATAATAATAAGTAAAAATAAGTAAATGTTCCCACATATGGGTATTTATTTATTTTTTATTTTTTATTTCACATTTTACATAACACTTTTTTTTAAAATATGAATACCTCACTGGGCACAACTCGTGTCGAGGCATTCATTTACATGATTTAATATATTATACTCATGGTGTCTAAAAATAAATATAAAATACATATAAAAGAATACATATTCATACTTAAATCCACATAACTCTCTTGGTTAAAAATCTTCTCCTTATATTGCTATTTTAAATTTTAAAGATTACTTGTTATACTTGTTATTCCTTCTTTATTTTTTCTTTTTTCTCTGCTGCATTGGCATGTTTTTATACTTTTAAACTACTTTTAATTACTTATATTATACATGTAAATAAAATCAATATATTGCTGCTCTTAATATAATGTGTCAATAATTTTGAAGATGTTTTTTAAATTGACCTTAATTTATCCCCCCCCATCCCCCCTCCTCGTTTCACCCATGCTGAAGTTAACAACCATTTGCTTTTTTCGATATTTTATTTTTTAAATTTTATTCGTTCTAAAAAAATATTTTAATGTGCCAATATGTCTTCTTGCTCATACTGATCATTGTGGCTTCGGATGTGACAGGGTTTAAGGAACACCCTGTATATGTGTTTATAAACATATGCATAAATATATATATATAAATACACACACAAAAATATTTATTCTATTAAAGACACATAAAAAAATTTAAATAATAGTAAAATTTAGTAAATAAAGAACATTAATAATTTTAAAGAGATTTATTTTGCGAAATAAAAGATCTGAAACCTTTATCGTTTGGGTGAGATTCATCTGGCTGTACCAATTTACCGACCAGACAACGTCTGAAGTTTTATCAACATGTTGATTAAATTAACTCGAATAAGAAGTAAAAAAATTATAAAAATGTTTTCAATGTTACACAGTGTGTAAAGTGGCCACTTATACCAGCCAATTACAGGCCCATAAGCATCATAAGCTCTGTAAATGCCTAGACTTTCTTATTTCCTTCTCAAAATATTTTTCCTCTCCGTTACAATAAATTTAAATATTATTAGGTGTTAACCATAGAATTAAGAATAGTCCAGAAGGAACGTAGAATCATGTTTGAATACATCAGACTGTGTCCAATAATTCCCCCACTTAGACAAACTTTCGCCGCGCGCATACTTGAAGGCACAGCGCAATATTGCCAGATCGCGAAGAATATAACCATAACACAAATGTAAGGTGTATAAAAAACATTTTTCTAAAATTGTATTGTGCACTCGGAAACATTGATTGACACAATAGAGTAGATAAGTAAAGGGTCTTTTAATAAGAGTAATTGAATTCATGAACTTTGAACTTAAAATATAAAACAAATTTTATTTTACATAAAACAGTATATCTTGTTAAATAATATTTGATGTTTTAAAGATAATATCGCTCAAATGTCCACCACAGAGTTGTTTAGGCCGAGGTCCATTTTTCATTAGTTCTCTCATTAGATGAGCAAAGTAGGGTAAAAAAATTACAACCCTGGCAACACTAACGAAATGTCCATTTTGATTTCATCGACGATCTGACAGATATAATAACAGACAGATAATGTATTCATATTAACAGCCTCCTAGAAGCTCGAATCCAGTCCTTGTCCACAAAAATAGGGACAAACTCAAAATATCGTTAAGTAATAAAATTAATTTAAAAATCTAATATTATTCGTTGAAAGCTTGCGACTGACGCCCGGTCGCATGTATCGTCGTTCCCACTACCATAAATCAACCGAGGATCATTCCCGCTAGGGCGCAGTCCGGATGTCCTGCGGCATGCATGTACCCACACGCGCACACACACATGCGCGCCCAGGGCTGGGAGCCGCCCGAAGGGCCGGGATGAATGCGGAAATGGAAATACCACTGACAAATTCGGCCCTTGAACTGATACATTTATTTATTTAACTTTTTGTTCATAATATTATTTGAACATTGGCGGGCTTATTGCCAAATGGCAATTTCTTCCAACCAACCAATAAAATTATCGTTTTATTTTTATAATTCAAGTTACATATCTAAGGGAACTATGCATTCCAGATGAACTAGCTGACAGGCGTCTCACGCTTAGATCAGCTACGTCTACGGCGAAAGGAAAAGTTATTATACCTCTACGCAAACAGCGCACTAAATTTGGTGAACGCGCATTTGCGGTCGCTTGCCCTATGGAATGCTCTCCCAGCAGAGGTGCGAGGCTGTGAATGTGAAGTGATGTTTCGGAAAAAACTTAAAACCCACTTGTTCTCTAAATCATTTGAATAAATCCGTAGCACGTGACAACAAAATAAAGAATTTTAATTAAATTACAAATTTAAAAGCTTCAATTAAATTAACTTAACAATAGAATCACCATGTAAAGCGCCCTTGAGGTATTTTATTACGAAAATGGCGCTGTATAAGTTATCCATAATAAATAAATAAATAATAAATACATAACATATTCAATAGAAATTAATGTATTGGTTTTTAAATTACCTTAAATCAAAACTATTACTGAATGGGAAAAAGGAAAAAAGAGGAAAAAGGAAAGGAGGTGAGATTAATGAAGAGAAAGGAGATGTTTATTCAGACGTGATTTAAACAGAGATAATGTAGTAACATCCTAGACTGAAATTTCATACTCACATAGGCACTGTCTGTGACTATGCGCGCAAAATGTTCGGATTTGTTCTCCGAACAGCTAAGGTGTTCTCGAATACTCGTGTTCTAAGGCTTCTTTATAACTCATTGGTGCGAAGCAGACTTGAGTGTGGATCTCTGATCTGGGCACCCCACTAATTGAAGTACTCTCTTATGCTGGAGATGGTTCAGAAGAAATTTCCGAGGTATCTTTACTTAAGGGAGTGCGGATATTGGAGTGCGTGGTTGTACCCGCCTGACTTCATACTGGGAATGCTTGGCTACAATAGTTTGGAGAAAAGAAGAAATGCATACTTGCTTATGTATTTTTTCCGATTGATCCGTGGTATTACGATCAATATAGGTGTAACGGAGAGTATTTTTCTTTATGTTCCTGATGACTACCTTAGACATAGACAGCTTAAGCTGTTTTATCTTCCTGCTTGCAGAACCAACCTGCCGATGGTAATGTCAGTAGGAAGAGCAATGTCTTTACTCAACCGTATCTCTTCGGATATTGACAAATTTCATATGAGTGAAAAAAAGTTTAGAGAGAATAGCATTCTTTGTCTATAATGGCTGGGTATTTCTATTTTACCATTTTTGTATATTTAAATTTTAGTATTAATTTTTTCGTTTTATGTATGCATTGAAATATTTTGTTATGTACATAAAAGTTTATACAATAAATAATTTGAAAATTGAAATCTTTGATGGTGGATGGGAGATGATTCCACGTGGCATTAAGTTAGTACATACGATTCGGTCACGGGTCTTTAGGCCACTGTAGCTAAGCTAAATGGGTACTCCGCATGCATGGGTTTAAAAATCAATATTGCAAGAATCCATGTACTGCGTAACACGTGATGCCTTGATGCCCAAATCCCCTGACTGTCAAGCCAAATCATCGAAAGGGTCGAGAGTTTCGAGAGAGAGGAAAATGGCAGCTTTCAAAAAGAACTGGGAGAGCGGCTAGGAATAGCAGGCGCCACATTCAACAGTACGAAGGCTGTCTGGAGATCAGATATTTACTCCTGCAACGCCAGCATAACACCTATTCTCCTCTACGGATGCGAATCGTGGCACCTCACTGGAGGCCCAAAACAGCAAAATACCGAGTTTTGAGAATAGGTGTCTGAGGGTGTGCGGTGGTTTGACTTTGTGCGGAATGAAGTAATGAGAAAACGGACGCAGCAAACTCCGGTGACAACTGTCATCAAGTGGAGGCAATGCGGTTGGCTTGGCCATGTACTGCGCTAATTTTTAATCGTTTTGAGGTTGGCACTTTTTTTTTAAAAGCCTATTAAAAATATGAGAGAGAAATAAGTAAGTTTTGAAGTCGAATTAAATTCCGACATAACTGTCACTTTGATAAAACGAACGCCTTGATGTGAAAATAATGTCGCTAGGTTCTGTCTTATTAATAAATAAGAGTATTTAGGCGTCAGACACAGATTATATGCGTCAGAAAATTACTACTCTAAAAAAATAATTTTGTTATAATATTTTTTCCATCTGTTTTAATATCTTTCCGAGTGTATGTATCGAGACGTTAAAGGAGCCGGCTTTGTAGTCGATCGGTAGATACATACAGACGATCGTTACGCGTACCGTCTAGGTGATTTCCAAAAGTCATGCAAAATTTATGTTCAAGCGAGCATTGTTTGAATTGGAATTTATTGGAGTTTATAATCGCTTTGAAGTGAGCACAGACAGAAGGTTCCGGGTTCGATTCCCGGTGAGAACACAAAAATTGAATGTGACTTTTCTCAAACCTGGGTGTTCTGTGATGTAATTCATCAATGTAATTCATCAATGTAATTCATCAATGTAGTTCATCAATGTAATTGGGCCTCCTGGCCTGTTGTGGTGCAATAATAAAAATAAAATAAAAAATGTAATAAGAAAACAATAATTGATAACTAAATAAACAATATTTCTATTACTCCTCTCCTGTCTAACTTCGAAAATAGTGAAATCAAATTACCACCCGTGTAAGAAAAAAAAAACACTTTATTTTTTGGGTCCATGTGTAGTATTTAGTGAACATGATAAAAATAAAAAAGGAATCAATTCATTGGTTACGTAAACCTTGACGAAGAAGCTTGTTTGCTTTGAAACCGGCCGGTGAAAAAAAAAAAAAATTGTGGCTAAAAACAAAGTTTTTTATTTATTTTATTATAATGAATAACCACAAAGTAAGTGATTCAAATATAAACTTTATATTCCTTTTCCGATCTAGCTGCTAGACTTTGGAATGAGCTACCTCTCCATATAAAAATGCACCTTCTCTTGCCACCTTCAAGAAACGCCTGAAACATTATCATATATCCCCAGAATTCTGAACTCCTTGAATTTTTTTATTATGTAAATAAAACACGAGTGATACTTTAATCCACAAATTTGGAAAATCCAGTGACCGGTTTCATCGCCTTCGCGACATCTTCGAGACTGGTATCTTTATTAAAAAGTTAAATGTATTTATACAGAACAGAGGTAAGGATACATAATTCAAAGTTATATGTAAGTAAATTAAATAAAGTTATTTTTATCTTAAGGATCATTATCAACAAATTTTCTAAGGGTTAATTAATTAATTATATCCTTGAATTTTAATGTTTTTTAAAACAAACAAACAAACCATCACGTTTTCCCGTAGGTTTGGTAATTTAAATATATATTTATCAATTTATTTATTTAGTTATTTTAGCATTTCACATTTCACAGGGGGGGGAAAGGGCGTTGGCGAAAGAACACCTAGCCAACCCAAATGTCAACCTCACCTGCTCGTGGTCCCCCCTGCTAGATAACTGACGAGGCTCTGACGACCGAAAATCGGCGGAATAACCGTAACATTGGCTCGGACTTAAATCCCCGTAGCACACAAGGAAGGAGATCCGAAAAATCTCCCATACCAACCCGTCTGGACAGCGTGGTATGGAGCTACTTAATTGTGGCCGTCCAAAATAACCCCCCATAATGATAAACACAAACAACAAACAAATCCCTTCTGGTTGCCATCCTAATGTTGCCTATAGCAGCAGTCGGCAGAAGGTGGCAGCAATTCGGACACAGAAGAACAGTGGAGGCTGCAATAAGACGACTCTGGCTACAAACAAGGACATGAAAACATCAACTAAACCACAAAAGATACCGCAAACAAAACTTTTCATCGCTACTTTTAATGCCAGAACACTAAGAACCGAAGACAGATTAGTTGAACTAGAAGAAGAACTAACGAAGATTAAATGGCATGTCTTAGGTATTTCTGAAGTTAAACGTAGAGGAGAGGAATGCTTCGTCTTGAAATCGGGCCACACATTTTACTATAGAGGCAACAATAATGAAACAACTGGCGGAGTAGGATTTTTAATAAACAAAAACATTGAAAATAGAATTACCTGTATTAAGTCAATATCAGACAGAGTCATATACCTTATACTCAAAATAAACAATAGGTACAGTTTAAAAGTTATCCAAGTGTATGCACCAACATCTTCATGCACTGATGATGAAATAGAAGAATTCTACGATGATATGAGCCAAAGTATAAGGAACGACCAAACACACTTTACATGCCTAATAGGGGACTTTAATGCTAAAATAGGTAAAAGACTATCCGATTTGGAAATTAATGTGGGAGAATTCGGATTGGGAACAAGAAATGAAAGAGGAAATATTCTTGTAGATTTCTTACGAGAAAACCAATTTTATGCAATGAACTCATTCTTCAACAAAAAATCCCAGAATAAATGGACATGGAAAAGTCCTAACAACTTGACGAGAAATGAGATTGACTATATCCATTGTACTCACAAACACATTGTCAGTGATGTATCAGTGCTAAATAGGTTTGCAGTGGATAGCGATCATAGATTGGTAAGAGGCACAGTTATTATAAATACCGAATTGGAAAGGCTGAAACTTATCAAAAAGCCAAAACATAATAATGTGTTCGAGATACTCTCCTCTAAGACCCTAGAATACCAAGCAATCCTCGCAACAGAACTAAAAAAGTCACCCTTTCCTTATTCAGGTACATGCGAAGAAATGAACCGGTGTATAACAGACACAATAAGCAAATCTGTTAAAACAATAACTCCTAAATCAGTTTCGAAAAATGACAAATTAACTGACGCTACAAAATCACTTGTTAAGAAGAGAAATGATATGCGAGGTGAAGGAAAACAGATTACACCGGAATATAAAATATTGAATAAAACAGTTCGTAAAAACATAAGGAAAGATGTGGCAAAGTACAAGGAAAGTGTGGTCAATGACATTATAAAAGACAGTGGAGGAACTAAAATTTTACAGAAAAAACTTAGCATTGGCAGAAAACAAATTACGACGTTGTGTAAAGAGGATGGTAGTGAGAGCAGAAATAGATCTGAAACACTAAATATAGCAAAAGAGTTCTACGAAAAACTTTATACCTCACAAATACCTGAGAATGAGAACCAAAATAAGATTGGAATTAAAAATATCGGATCAGAAGACATTCCTGATATAACATGGGAAGAAGTCCAACATGCCATGAGACAGATGAAAAACAAAAAAACCCCTGGCTCTGATGGTATAGCTATCGAAACCATAAAATTTGGGGGAGAAATTCTTCAACGAGCAGTTGTGACTCTATTAAATAAATGTCTGGAAGAAGAACGTATACCAGAAGAATGGAACAACGCAACGATAATTCTCCTTCACAAAAAAAGTGACCATAGGAAGTTGGAAAATTATCGACCTATTAGTTTGTTATCTCACTTGTACAAGCTGTTCACAAAAATAATTAATAATAGACTCTCTAATAAACTAGACGCATACCAACCGGTAGAACAGGCAGGATTTAGGAGAGGTTACAGCACGAACGATCATATACAGACCCTGAAAAATATCATCCAGAAATATAATGAATATAATATGTCACTACAACTAGCATTCATTGATTTTGAGAAAGCTTTTGATTCTGTAGAGATATGGGCAGTAATGAAAGGTTTAGATAATTGTAGAGTGGATCACAGGTACTCAGAACTCCTAAAAAACATATACAATAATGCCACCTCTATTGTACAGCTCCATGAACCAAGCGAAAAGTTCCGCATAAGAAGAGGAGTAAGACAGGGTGATACAATATCCCCAAAATTATTTACACTAGCTCTGGAAGATGTCTTCAAAACTCTTGACTGGAACGACAGGGGTATTAACATCAACGGCGAACTCATTAGCAATCTCAGATTCGCAGATGATATAGTCCTATTTGCTAAAGATGAGAAAGAACTCGAAAACATGATAAACGAAGTTAATACAGCATCCCTGAAAATAGGCTTGAAAATGAATGCTTCAAAAACTAAAGTTATGAGTGATGCAAACCAATCATGTAACATCTTAGTAAATGGAGAAATAATTGAAAAGATTGATAGTTATATATACTTAGGACATGAAATAAAGCTCGGCAAAGATAATCAAGAGGTAGAAATAGAAAGAAGGCGAGGTTTAGCATGGGCCGCCTTTGGTAAGCTCTCATATATCCTGAAATCTCCGAAGTATTCACATTACTTAAAGAAGAAACTTTTTGATGCTTGTGTTCTCCCTGTACTGACATATGGCTGTGAAACTTTTGTGTTCACGAAAAAAATTTTACACAAATTATCAGTGACACAGAGAGCCATGGAAAGGAGAATGCTGGGTATTTCGTTGAGAGACAGAAAAACCAATACATGGATTAGAGCGAGAACAAAGATCGCCGATGTGGTCCATAGGGCTGCCAACCAGAAATGGAGCTGGGCTGGTC